>NW_004443940.1:14177534-14275365 GCF_000243295.1 Trichechus manatus latirostris
GGTGGCATGAACTGGGTGCCAGAGAGGCCCAGGAGGCCAGCAATCATGAAAGGTTGGGTGCTTATACCTGCCATGTCATTACGCATTGTGATTTCTGAACCCCAGAATGGGATGATAATATCTACCAGGGGTGCTCTTATGAGGACTGGAAGTCTTGTATATAAAGTGCCCAACATATAACAGGCATTTGTCCAATAGCAGTGATTGTTGTTATTGTTGTTAGGGGCCATTGAGTCAGTTCTGACTCACAGCAACCCTATGTACAACAGAACAAAACACCACCCTGTCCTGTGCCATCCTCACAGTCATTGTTACGTTTGAGCCTATTGTTGCAGCCACTGTGTCAATCAATCTCATCAAGGGTCTTCCTCTTTTTCGCTGACCCTCCGCTTTACCAAGCATAATGTCCTTTTCCAGGGACTGGTCCCTCCTGATAACATGTCCAAAGTATGTGAGTGATAATAATTGTTAAATTACCTTAAAACAGTATCTCACAATAAAGTTGTGGTAGTCTCAATAATGGCCCCCCAAAGATGTCCACGTCTTATTCCCTGGAACTCATGAATATGTTACCTTACATGGCAATAGGGTTTTTGCATTAAGTTGAGAATCTTCAGATGGGGACACTGTCCTTGATTATACAGGTGGGCCTAATGTAATCACAACGGTCCTTATAAAAGGGGGGAAGAAGGAGATTTGACTATAGAACCAGGAGATGTGACAACAGAAGCAAGAGGCTGGAATAGTGTGAGAAAGTGGTCACCATCCAGGGGCAGAATAACCAGTAAGCACAGTATGTACCGGCTTGCATTGAGCAAGGTCCACAAGGGCTTACTTGTATTTACTTGCTAATATATGGTGAGCAATTTCACATGGGTTTCACCACACCTTTGACGCGGTGGAGGACAGGGAAACTGTGCACTGAGTTTGGTGGGAAGGCACAATGCGGCCCGTGCGTACCTTGCTTATTGGGTAATCCAGCCTGGTCACGAGCAAAAGAATGCAGATGGTCTCTAGAAGGTGAAAAAGGCAAGGAAGCAGACTCTCCCCTCCCTGCCTCCAGAAGAAACCAGCCCTGCCAACACCTTAACTTTAGCCGAGTGAGACTGACATTGGACTTCTCACCTCCAGACGGTAGGATACTGAATTTATGTTGTTTTAAGCCACGAAATGTGTGTAATGTGTTACAGCAGCAATAGGAAACCAATATAATGGTTATGGAACCAATTTTCTTGGGTGACCCAAAAGCTGGCCCCGGATACAATTCCCAAAACTGTCCAGAAACAATTTTTCCTCACGTTTTCAGAGTAAGATTATCCCATATTTATCACGCACCTATTTTGAACGAGTTTCAAAAACAGGTGAGCGCAGAGAAGGAGAGTGTGTGGAGCAGGAAGGCAGAACGCTAGAGCAGAGATTCTCGAACTTAACTGTACACACGAATCACTGAGTTCCTGTTAAAATGTAGATCCTGATTCTTGAGATGTGGAGTGAGGCCTGACCCACACCCAGATGATGTGGATGCTGCTGGTAACACCCACCGCACTTTGAGTGGCCAAGTTCTAGAGGACCACTTTGAAGGGAACCACATTTGATTGGCACAGAAGAGCCTCCTTTAATGGACTTGCACGGACACTAATTCCCCAACCCCCTCCAGTCCTTTGCAAAACACTTTGAATGATGTCCAGGGTCTGCTGAATATCACAGCTGGGAGGACACTCTCTAGCATGCCTAGTCCCTTTTCCTTCCACCAAGCAAATTGTATGTTTATCAATTCAGTTGTATCTGTCCCCAGCCCAGTAATGCAAACTGTACTAATTATTCTAATTATATGACGAAGTATATTATGTAAACCAACGAAATAGGAATGCAACAACAACAAAAAAACCTAGCGCTTTCTATAAAAAAAAAAATAAGTCAATCGCTTTGGAAAGATAAAATAAGTGTACATCACCATAAAATATGTGAAATTACATGTAAGTCATGGGAGAGGGGAATCATAAAAATATCTACACTTAAAATGCTTTAAAATTATGTGTAACTTCAAACTCCCACTTTAAAGAAACCAAAACTTTCCTGCCAATGAATTAAGGGTAGGTTTATACACACACACACACACACACACACACACACACACACACACAGACACAAACCATGGAAATCGGCATCTGCTTTGGAAGTTAAAATGTAAAAGGTAGTGTTTTGTCTTTAAATTGACTGTTGGTACTCTCAATGATGGTGGTGTGGTTGTTTAAATTTAACTTTTCATATACTTCACTGGCAGGTTTTCCCCCACACCCCTGTCAAGCCTCAGCACCACAAACCTGTCAGAGGCTGTGATTAATCCCCCATCCTTTGCAGGGAAAGAAATCGGAAGCTCAAGAAGGACAGAGTGAATTGACTCAGTTCTAGAGCCAGTAGAAACGTCAACATCCTGATCCTAGGCCAGATCACGAAGCCTCTCCCATATCTTGCCCTTTAAAAATGGAGTCCCTGATATAGGAAATATAGTTTAACATATATACACATAAAAGCACATAAAGCAAACACTGCTGTTATTGTTGTTACTGTTGCAGTAGAGTAGGGTCCGACTCATGGTAACCCTTCAGTATAACGGAATGAAATGTTGCCTAGTCCTGTGCCATCTTCATGAGTATTGGTGTGTTCGAGTTCATTGTCGCGGCTATTCCGGCAATCCATCTCATTGAGGGTTTTCCTTGTTTTTGCTGACCCTCTACTTTACCAAACATGATGTCCTTTTCTAGCAATTGGTATTTCCTGATGATATGTCCAAAATAAGCAAGACGAAGTCTCACCATCCTCGCTTCTAAGGAGCATCCTGGTTCTATTTCTTCTAAAACTGAGTGTTTGTTCTTCTGTAAATGCATGGTATATTCAACATTCTTCATCAAGTCCACCTTATGAATAACAATACTTCTAGACATATAGAATGTCACACTCTGATATTTAAAGAGAGAAAATCTGCGTATGTTATTCATCTAGGATAAAAGAATAAAGATTAGCTGTGGCAAAACCACATCAGGTTGAAGGAAGTATAGGTCAGAAAACTCTGTAGAAGTAGAATACAGATGGCTATCTGAGATGGCCCTAGAGACTTCATGGTGGTTTCTTACCAGTGTAAGTGCTACCTCAAGATAACATCACATGGCTGAAGGTTTGAAGAAAACGACATATAAATTCTCAGTCTGTTTTTGCTGGACGACTGAAACTCCAGTTTTATAAACTATTAAAGGAGACGGACCCATATATTCCAGGTCTTCTGAGTTACCTTCTGCAAGGGAAAGATGTTTCTAAGGTAATCTCAGAAGCCCTGCTGTCTTCTACACTGCCAAGCTGAGTCATTGCAATATCCCTGTATTATCTGGAAGGATCTACATTTTGGAAGAAGCCACAGCATGTAAGAGCTAGGACTAATTTCTATAACATCAGAGTATGTCTCAGGGGTTATCTGGCTGTTCCAGAAGGGACCTCACTAAACAGCTCTCTTCTTTCTCTATGCACTTCATCTTCCCTTCTTGTTCTGTCATGAGTTGCAAGGGACAATAGGTACCAAGTCACAATTTAAAAAAATTTTTTAGAATAAAAATTGGGACTTCCATCTCAAGTTGACTGACTAAGAATATTCCTTTATCTCTCTGCCCTCACCAAACTCCATCTAAATCACAGTAAAGAAGGTCATAGAGGAATGGAGGGGATGAAAGAGAATCAGCAGGCCAAGAATTTTCATGAATTTCTGGGAGCCAGTTGATGGATGGAATGATACTGATAGATAAACATTGACAGAAAGGACAATAGCTCAGAACATGCACAAAAGAAGGCTGCAACAGAGCAGGGAGCATGGACTCAGAGTGGACGGGTATGAAAATGACTAAACAAATGTCTATGGAATAAACAGTGGAGTTGGTTCACTCTTCTACTCATTCTCCTCAGCCTTGAATGCAATAGTGATTTTGTACCCCAGCTTAGAGCTAGAGCTGTTCTTTGCAGCTACTTAGTCATACATCTGGGAAGAACTAGAGCTCCAGTATATTACTATATCAGGGAACTTGACTGCTAGTACCAGAATTGGTAGTAACAGAAAACCAAACGCAACTAGCTTTTAAATTAAAAAAAAAAAAAAAAAATTATCCAATAAAAAGTTTGCAATAGGATGGACCCTGGGTGGTTAATTTGGGGGCTCAGGGATATCATCAAGCATCCAGATTCCTTACATCTTTCAGCTCTTTTCTGCTCAGTACGTCAGCTCACCCCATGACTACACGATGGCGGCAACAGTGCCAAGCACCTCATCTAAACCTGACAATATAGGGTCGCTATGAGTCAGAATCCACTCCTCAGCAATGGCATTTTTTTTTTTTTTCTTTGTTTTTCTTTTAAGCGAAGGACTGAGGCAGGCTCTCATTCTTCCCGTGCATCTCTCTTTAAAAGCAAGAAATCTTTTCCCAGAAGCCCCCAATACAAACCTCCCATCACATCTATTAGCCATAACAGGGTCACGTGCTACCCCTAAACCAATCACCGACAAGAGGAATGGACTGTTTATGATTGGCTTAGAGCAGTAATTTTCAAACTTAAGCCTGCATCAGAGTCACCTGGAGAACTTGTTAAAACACACTTGTTGGGCCCCACCCCCATAGGTTATGATTCATTGTCAGCTGTGAGGCTGGAGAATTTCCCTCTCTACCAAGTTCCCAGGTGGTGCGCTGGTTTGAGAACCGCTAGATTTAAGGAGGAAACCAACAGTGATGGGACGTACACTCTTTTGGAGCTTTAAGAGTGGTTCTAACCTGACTTCCTGCCCATGTGTTTTAAGTTAAGCCTGCCAGTCCACAAGCCCCATCCTCATGCTGAGAGGTTAGTCACCCATCTCAGTCAAGACGTTATGATTGTAACCATCAGAAGAACTAAAAGCAGAAATGGTCAAAAGTGGCTGCCTGTGGGGGCTGGTGTGGGAGGAGGGGGAGGAAGGCAAGTAGCGAGATATTTATTATTGTTATTATTGCTATATGCCCATGTGAGCTGATTGGATTTTTGTTTTTATTTGTATTATTGCTCTAATGAGAATCCTCATATGGTGCACATACTTCCTACTAAAGAGTATTCTCAACTTTCTTCCTTTCTTCAGCCAGCCATTTCTATGTTTCAGGATTAGGGAAGGGAATGGAGCTTAATTAGGTGGGACTATTCTTGCAATGATACAAATAATCGACTTAAAATAATCGTAATAAAGTTGATAAAATATTAGCCTGTGGCTTACACCAAAATTTGTCTAAAGAAGAACACCTTTCTCCTTTGGAAAGATATTTTGAGAAGGACTCAGGGAAAAAGTTCACCTCCACTCCTCTCCAAGCCACCACCACCAGTACCAAGGACCTCCATGAAGGCCAGCACAAGGCTCTAGAGAAAATTGCTGAATTGCTCTGCAAATTAAGACAGAGCAGTTGAACTGCCTCAGAAGATCGAGGGGAGAGCAGAGAAAAGAAAGGGAGAGAAATGGGTACCATTGAGAGAGAAGGGGCTGAGATTTGAGCTGTAACCTCTCCCCTGGATATCTCTTATCACCACCCCCAGGGCCCCCTTCAGTGAAGAATCTTAATATGCTTGGTGTGCATGATTTTTTTTTTTTGGTGGAAATTGAAGAGGAGAAGTTTCAAGTTTGACATAGGATGACACAGACAATGCAAGAGGAAGCGGAAAGCCAAGGAGACAGAGGGAACTCTCAAAACGTAAGTTCCACCCCCACTAGGGAGACTGAGCAGAAGGCTTGGTTTTCAGTTTCCACGGGCCCATTAATTAGAGAGTTGAAGGCAATTGCACCTACATCTCAAGGGACAGGTCAACCCCAGATGACTCCCAGTTACATAAGAACTAGAAAAAGTCACTGAGTTCATGTCAACAAAAACCAAACCCATTGCTGTCGAGTCAACTCTGACTCATAGCAACCCTATAAGACAGAGTAGAACTGCCCCATAGACTTCATGTCAAGGAGCAAATATTTCAGCCCTTCAGAATCGCCAGCTGGCTGAGGACGCTGCCTAACTGAGAAGAAGCTATCACTTGATGCTACAGCAACACCTTCCACAGCGTCCAGAGCAAGCTAGGCTGGGCGCCACTGTAGGTCAAAAGCTGAGCATGTCCTTCAGATGCAGCAACTCTGCAAGCCCCCAGGCTGGCATTCATTTACAGAAGAAACCAGAAAAGCCACATCTGACCCATCACAGGGCCTCCCTAAGTAAATACATAAGTAAGTAAATAAATAAAAGTTCTAAAGCTATTTTTTAACCAGATTCACTCCATAATCAATATTTCGTTTCTATTGTTTGAAGAATAGAGATTCTGACTGAAAGAATGCTAGATTCTGTTTGGTTCTGGTCATCATTCTTCACTAATATCCAGGCAATAATCTGAAGTTCTGCCATTAGTACAAAATTATTGTTATTATTCTATTTGTTCAGGAACTTAATGGATTCTATTTAATACTTTTCTTTCAAAATTCAAGTATGTGTGTGTGTTTTAAGCATTTCCATTTCTCTTCACAATTGCAAGGCTAGGCTGAATGATTATTCCTTTCCCCTTTTATGGCCAATTCTCCTTTTCATTTCTACATTACCTATTTGACCTGTTTGCTGACCTAGCATAAAATCAACTTCATTCTGTCCTGGGTAATTGACTGCTCCTTTATGGATCCAAACAGAAGGGCTTGTCATCAGACTCTTAGGTTTGGAAAGGATAATTCTATTACCTGAAGAAAAGCTCATTTTAAGAAACGGAACTATAACTATATAAACTTCTTTAACTTATTAGAAAAAAATCTCAGGAGAAATGTATTAGCAATTGGATCTTGTTATCCGAAGTCCAATTTTATTCTGCTCTCATTGTGTTGACCCCAAGGAGGATCAGAGCACAGCGCAAAGCCCACATTGGCCAGCACGTGTTACATTTGTTCTCCTAGCACTCTGGGGCCCGGACTACACGGTGGTCTCAGAGAAGGAACCAAACCAAACCAAACCGCTGGCCGTTGAGTCAATTCTGACTCGAGGGACTGAAATAATAGACACGCCCAATTGCCGGATTATGGGGATATTAGGTTCTTAGTTGAATCTGTTCCAAATCATAATGTGGTAAAGTTGTTTGCTTTTCTACATTCTTAGCCATTGAGAGTATTTGGCAATAGGAAAACTCTTGCTTCTTAGCTCCCTCTGCTGGCCTTTCAGAAAACCGTTTGTCCCCAGATCCTGAGTTGCGTATACAAAAAGGGCCATCTTCCTGCCAAACATGAGCTGATGGGGAAGTTAAGTCCACATCAACTGGAGAAAGCAAGTTAGCTCCCCAAGGAACCCAGTGCTCCAAAAGATGAAAGTGGAAGAAAGGTCTTCGCTATGGCATACCCAAATTAAAACGCAATTCCTCAGCCCATCCCACAAAGAAGTGAGACCGAAGTGAGACCCAGGCATGTTTATTTTGAAAAATAATCCCAGATCATTCTGCTGGATCTCCTAATTAGGAACCACAGATCCAGAAGTTCTGTTTAATGTTTAATGCAAATTCCAGTTGCTGCAATTTAAACTTACAAGATATCGCTTTCGCAGGCTAGTGGGGAGGAATAAAGAATGACTAATCGTTAACCTATGAGTTGTAATTGACTCGACGGCAACAGGTTTGGGTTTTTTTGGTTTTAATCATTAACCTGGCTCAGTATGGATGGTGCCTGTATTCTTGTTTCCTGAGGTTAAAAAACCTAATTCTATTGTCATTTCACCTATTGTCCTAAAAGATTCTCAGGAGCCAATAATAGCAATTCAGAGGAATTCAGTGTGCCTCAGTTTCGGAAGGCTTTGCTCTTTCTCATCTTCAGTTGTCTCATTTCTACTCCGTACGGGCTTTGTTAGTGTCACGGCGTTCCCTCTGAAGCTGGTAGAGACAGCCAACTCTAAAGCCATCTGGTAACAGAAGGGTCACATCTCCAGCCTGCTCGCTGCCAATCATTGTATATGATGGCAGGGAAGGCAGGGCATCATGCTGAAAGACACCCACATTTACTGGGCCCCAAATCCCGAGCTCTTTAGACCAAACCTATCCCTAAGGAGATGAAAGGTCTTGGCTTGTCAGCTAAGTGACTGAGAGGTTGGTCAGGACACAATTTACACGGAAATTCCATTTACCATTAGAGTTGCCCCAATAAAAATGGTTTCAAGGCTCTAGGCTATGTCTATGACCTTGACCTTACAAATGTGTCACCTTGGTTACTTCCTAATAAGGAAAATAGCTCAATTTGTCCAATTAACCATGGGTTAGTCAAGGCACACACCGGGCAAGAGAATAAAACATTTACATAGTTTGCTTTATCTAGGAAAATATTAAGCATACATAATATAATACCTTCTCACAATGCTTCATTCTTCATGAAGCACGTTCATATTTATTTCACAATTAAGTTTCACAACTCCAAAAAATATTGATTTGTTACAATAATTTGTTATAATTGATTTATTACTATATATACATACAATTATTAAATCAGAGAATGTTTTGAAAAATGAATTAGCATCTTTATGATAAGAAGCTCCTTGATTATTAAAAATAATGTTTCTGTTTTTGCAAATATAAACCTAAAATATCTATAAGGTCTCAATTAATGACAAAACATGCAAGTACTCACATTTAATACCCTGTGAGTAACCTTCTGAAAAATATCAATAACAACACCTTTAAATAATCCAGCTTTCATGAACAGGAGAAGGAATCCTGAGATGAATATAGGCAAAGCTTTCTGGCTCTTCAGAGACATGTCTTATTTAAAATAATAATCATACAGATATAATATAGATTAATCATGTACCAGATCTGGAGACTTGTTTATAATGTCACAATGCTTTGCAGATCACTTGTGACTCTCCAAGGTGAAGACTGATACAGATCTTCAAGCATCCACTGACAATGTTACTTATTTCCTCATCTGAATGCTCAATGGGTAAAGTTAAATTTCATTCTCTTATTCACTTTATATTTTGTTCCCAACAGCTAACAGATGCAATGCAAAAGATCATACAAAGCTGCCAAATTAAAGTGAAATGACATTGAATAGTATGGAAGAATTAAGAAGACTGATACTCTAGATCATTTATTTTGCCTTTCTTACAACATAGAGATAGGGCCAGGAGGCAAAGGGGGCAAGGGTTAAATCCTCTAATGTTTAAGGTTTAACTGGAACTTAATGCTAACTCAGTTTCTAATCTTTTTCCTAAGTATTTCATTATGGAATTCAGCATGACTTCGCCTGGATTTATATTCATTTACTCATTTATTCAGCAAGTCCTATCGGGCACCTATTATGTTCTAGGCACTATTTTCAGTGCTAGGAATATAGCAATGAACTAAGTCACACATTCACGAAGCTCACATTCTTTAGGGGAAGACTGACAGTAAACAAGTAAATACACAATATAATTCACCTGGCATTAAGTGGTAAGAAGAAAGATAATGAAGGGTTAACTAAGGGAAAAGAAAGTGATAGATGGATGTGGTAGTGAGACTATAGGGTGATGAGGTAAGGGCTCTCTGAGGAGGTGACTGGTGAAAGAGCCCAGGGGACAGATGGGAAGGAGTAAGCCATGTGAAGATGTTGAGGAAGAGTTATTCAAAACAAGAAACAACAGATATGAAGGCCTTGAGATCTTTATTTAACATCTACTAGGTTCAAGGCAGTTCTACTCTGTCCTGTAGGGTCACTATGAATCAGAATCAACCAGATGGCAACAGGTTTATGTTCAAGGTACTGTACTAGATGCTAGATAGATAATGCTGGGCAAAATGAATGTGGACTTCCACAGCCATGGTGCTTAGAAATGATGTGAACCAACAGGTTGATCTGAGAGGGTAGTGGTGAGGGTGGAGTGAAACTGACTTACTTAAGATGGTCAAGAAATGCTTCTCTGGAGAGCTGGTCACTCTGAAGGTGACATTAGCAAGGAAGCTCTTGGCCATCTCTTGGTGGACGAGAAAATGTTCCTGGCAAAGAGAATGGAATTCTCAATGTCCCTAGAAGATCAGTTGGCATATTCCAAAAAGGGGGGCAGGGGGGGAGGTCAGTGATGCTAGAACACAGTGGGCTAGAAGAAGAGCAGATTGAGATGGGTTTGGAGATTGAAGTAATAACAATTATGTCCTCTGAATTCCTGCTTCCTGTGGTTCAAATTCTTTATGCTTGGCTTCCTCTGTCCTCCACCACCTGTCAGTGTGTTGTACTGTGGTGGCTTGCATGTTGCTATGATGCTGGAAGCTATGCCACTGGTATTTCAAATACCAGCAGGGTCACCTATGGTGGACAGGTTTCAATGGAGCTACTAGACTAAGACGGACTGGAAAAAAGGCCTATCGATCTTCAGAAAATTAGCCAATGAAAACCTTATGGATAACAACAGAATATTGTCTGATATAGTACTAGAAGATGAGCCCCCTAGGTTGGAAGTCACTCAAAATATGACTGGGAAAACTACCTCCACAGAATAGAGTCGATCAATGATGTGGATGCAGTATAGTCTTCTGGACCTTCCCTTGCTGATTTGACATGACTCAAGATGAGAAGAAACAACTGCAAATATCCATGAATAATTGAAACATGAAATGTATGAGGTACGAATCAAGGAAAATTGGAAGTTGTCAGAAATGAAATGGAACACTTGAAGATCAATATCCTAGGAATTAATGAGCTGAAATAGACTGGTATTGATCATCTTGAATCCAACAGTCATATGGTCTACTAAGCTGGGAACAACAAATTGAAGAGGAATTGAGTTGCAGTTATCATCATAAAGAACATTTCAAGATCTATCCGGAAGTACAATACTGTTAAAAAAAAAAAAAAAAAAAAACCAAACCCATTGCTGTTGAGTCGATTCCGACTCATAGCGACCCTATAGGACAGAGTAGAACTGCCCCATAGGGTTTCCAAGGAGCACCTGGTGGATTCGAACCGCCGACCTTTTGGTTAGCAGCCAAACGCTTAACCACTACACCACCAGGGTTTCCAGTCAATACGAATATTATTCAAATTTTTGCACCAACCACAAAAGCTAAAAATCAAGAAATTGAAGATTTTTAAAGAACTGCTGCCGTCTGAAATTGATCAAACATGCAGTCAAGATTCATTGATAATTACTGGTGATTGGAATGAAAAAGTTGGAAATAAAAAAGCAGGATCAATAGTAGGAAAACACAACTTTGGTGATAGGAACAATGCTGGAGATAGTATGATAGACTTCTCTAAGACCAATGACTTATTCATTGGAAATAACTTTTTTCAACAACACAAAAGACGACTATACACATGGACCTTGCTGGATGATTTATGCAGGAATCAAATGGACTACTGTGGAAAGAGACAATGCAGAAGCTCAATATTATCAGTCAAGACAAATCAGAGGCTAACTGAACATCAATTGCTCATACGCAAGTTCAAATTGAAGCTGAAAAAAAAATCAAAGTAAGTCCAAGAGAGCCAAAGTTCAACCTTGAATATATCCTGCCTGAATTTAGAGATCATCTCAAGAAAAATTTTATGCACTGATGACTGAAGACCAGAAGAGTTGTGGGATGACATCAAGGACATCATACATGAAGAAAATAAAAGGTCATTAAAAAGACAGGAAAGAAAGATAACCAAAATGGATGTCAGAAGAGACTCTGAAACTTGCTCTTGAGTAGAGTAGCTAAAGTTAAAGGAAAAAATAATGAAGTAAAAGAGCTGAACAGAAGATTTCAAAGGCAGCTCAAGAAGACAAGGTGAAGTGTCATAATAACATGTGCAAAGACCTGGAGTTAGCAAACTGAAAGAGAAGAATACCATTGTGTTTCTCCAGCTGAAAGAACTGTAGAGAAAATTCAAGCCTCTAGTTGCAATATTGAAGGACTCTGTGGGCAAAAAATTATAATGATGCAGAAAACATCAGAAGATAGGAAGAATACACAGAATCACTGTACCAAAAAGAATTGGTCAACATTCAACAATTTCAGGAGGTAGCATATGATCAAGAACTGACAGTACTGACAGAAGAAGTACAAGCCGTGCTAAAAGCATTGGTGAAAAAAAAGTCTCCAAGAATTGATAGAATATTAATTGAGATGCTTCAACAAACAGACACAACACTGGAAGCACTTACTTTTCTATGTCAAGATATTTGGAAGACAGGTACTTGGCCAATCGACTGGAAAAGATCCATATTCATGCCCATTGCAAAGAAAGGCAACCAAACACAATGTGAAGAATATCGAACAATATCATTAGTATCACATATTAGAAAAATTTTGCTGAAGATAATTAAAAAATGGCAGCCATATATCAACAGGGAACTACCAGAAGTTCAAGCCAGATTCAGCAGAGGACATGGAACGAGGGATATCATTGCTGATGTCGTATGGATCTTGACCAAAAGCTGACAATACCAGAAAGATGCTTACCTGTGTTTTATCCAGTATGCAAAAGTATTAAACTGTGTAGATTATAATAAATTATGGATAACATGGTGAAGAATGGGAATTCCAGAATGCTTAATTATGTTCATACTGAACCTGTATGTGAATCAAGAGATAGTCATTCAAACAGAGCAAGGTAGTACTGTGTGTTTTAAAATTGAAAAAGGTATGTGTCAGGGTTGTATCCTTTCACCTTACTTATTCAATCTATATGATGAACAAATAATCTGAGAAGCTGGACTATATGAAGAAGAATGCAACATCAGGATTGGAGGAAGACTCATTAACAACCTGAGATATGCAGATGATACAACCTTGCTTGCAGAAAGTGAAGAGGACTTGAAGCACTTACTGATGAAGGTAAAAGACTACAGACTTCAGTATGGACTACATCCGAACATAAAGAAAACAAAAATTCTTACAACTGGACAAATAACGTCATGATAAAAGGCAAAGAAATGGAAGTTGTCAGGGATTTCACTCATGAAAGCAGCAGTCAAAAAATCAAACAATGTATTGCATTAGGCAAATCTATTGCAAAAGACCTCTTTAAAGTCTTAAGAAGCACAATGATTGTTATGCACTGAATTATGTTCCCCAAAAATATGTGTTGTAAATTCTAACCTCTATGTCTGTGGTTATAATCCCATTTGGGAATGGGTTGTCTTTGCTATGTTAATGAGGCAAGATTAGTGTAGGGTGTATCTTGAGTCAATCTCTTCTGACATATAAAAGAGATTAAACAAGCTAGCACAGCTGAGACTAAGAAAGACAGATGCCAAGCTACATGAAGATCGCCCAGGAGCAAAGAGACAAGGACCTTCCTCCAGAGCCAAAAGAGAAAGAAAACATTTCCTGAGAGCCGGCATCCTGAATTAGGACTTCTAGCCTCCTAAACTGTAAGAAAGTAAATTTCTATTTGTTAAAGTTACGCATTGTGGTATTTTGGTTATAGCAGCACTAAATAACTAAGAGAAAATTTGGTACCAGGAGTGGGGTGCTCCTCTAACAGATACCTAAAATGTGGAAGTGGTTTTGGAATTAAGTAATGGGTGGAGGCTGGAAGAGTTTTAAGGTGCCTAATAGTAAAAGCCTAAATAGCCTTGAAGAAACTGTTGGTATAATTATGGATGTCAAAGGTGACTCTTATAAGGACTCAGAAGGAAGTGAGGAGTGCTATAGAGAAAATCTCTATCGTCTTAAAGAATATATATGGCACTAGCAACAGAATGTTGCTAGAAATGTGGACACTAAATGTGCTTTTGGTGAGGCTTTAAAAGAAAATGATGAACTTGTGATTGGACAATGGAGGAAGGGCAATGCTTTTTATGCAGTGTCAAAGAACTTGTGTGAATTATGTTCAACTGTTTGTTAGAAGGTAGAACTTGTAAGAGATGAACTTGGATATCTGGCTGATGAGATTTCTAAGCAAGATCTTAAAGAGGTTGCATGGTTTCTCCTTCCTGTTTATAGTAAAATACGAGAGCAAAGAGATATACTTAAAAATGAACTGTGCAAGATGAAAGCAGAACTTAAAGATCTGGAAAATTCTTTTGTACAAACTAAGGACACGTGTCCTAGAATGTTCACCAAGGATGTGACTAAACAAACTTTTGTTAAATAAATTAAGCCTGTGACTGATGGATCTAACCAACTACCACAGCAGATAACGCATCAGCTTAGACTGAAGGGGACAGAAAAAGAACAAAAGGAAAGAACGGTGTCTGCCTCTTGGAATTCTACAGGTAGGAAACAGGCCAAAAGAGCTGTATCTGTCGTTCTCCAAGAGAAGAAAAAGACCATCCCGTGTAGCAGCTCAGAGACCCGCAGAACTGTTGGAAGGAGCATGGGAAACAGGGCCTTCTTGACTTCAAAGGGTGGGGCCGTAGCCTCCTAGGTTTCAAAGAGTCAGATCTTCACCAACTCAGTTCCAGACTGTGGGGCTGCCATTAAGGTGTGATGATTGATGGAGCTGTTGCCCAAAGCTGAGAAGGTGGAGCTTCCATGCCCAAGGGGCAGAAGAACAGGACCTGCCTGGGCTGAGAAGGTGGGGTTGCCACTCAGATGGACTAGAAGAATGAAGCCACCTAAAGTCCAGAGAGCAGAGTTACCATCCCAGTGAGCCTGGATGGAGGAGCTGAAGCCCAGAGTCGAGGGCCTCCATCCAGAATCCAGAGGGCGTGGCCAACACCCAGAGTTTGGAGGACAAAGCCATTGTCCAGATGGTCTCAGAGAAGGGAGGATTATTTTCAAGTCTTGAGGGCTAATGTAATTTGTTCTGCTGGGTTTTTGTCTTGCTTGGTACCTACTATCTCTTCTTTTCCTCTAATTTCTCCCATATGTAATGGAAATGTCTACCTTGTGCCTGTTCCACCATTGTACTTTGGAAACAGATAACTTGTATTCCAGATTTCACAGGTTCTCAGATGAAGAGGAATTTTGCCCCAGGATGGAATACACCTGAAATCTCACCCATATTTGATTTAGATGATTCAGAAGATGAGATTCTGGACTTGGAGTTGAATTAAGACTTTTGGGATAATGTGATGGGGTGAATGTGTTTTACATGTGGCAAGGACATGAATTTGTGGGGGGCCAAAGGGTGAAATTTTATGAATTGAATTATGTCCCCCAAAAATACATGTTGTGAATTCTAACCTCTATGCCTATGGTTATAATCCCATTTGGGAATGGTTTGTCTTTGATATATTAACGGGCAGGATTAGTTTAGGGTGTATCTTGAGTCAATCTCTTTTGAGATATAAAAGAGATTACACAAGCGAGCAGAGCAGAGACTGGGGAGGAGAGATACCAAGCCACGTGAAAATTGCCCAGGAGCAGAAGCTCAAAGACACAAAGACCTTCCTCCAGTGCTAACAGAGAAAGAAATCCTTCTCCTAGAGCTGGCACCCTGAATTTGGACTTTTAGCCTCCTAAACTGTAAGAAAATAAATTTCTGTTTGTTAAAGCCACTCATTTGTGGTATTTCAGTTACAGCTTATTTAATAAGACAATGACTTTGATGACTAAGGTACACCTGACCCAAGCCATGGTCTTTTTTATTGCCTCATATGCATGCAAAAGCTGGATATGAAAAAGGAAGACAGAAGAAAAATTGATGCATTTGAACTGTGGTATTGACAAAGAATATTGAATATACCATGGATTTCCAAAAGAATGAACACATCTGTCCTGGAGGGAAGTACAGCCAGAAGGCTCCATAGAAGCAAGGATGAGGAGACTTTGTCTTACTTACTCTGGACACATCATTAGGTGAGACCAATTGTTGGAGAAGGACATCATGCTTGGTAAAGCAGAGGATCAGCAGAAAAGAGGGAGACCTTCAATGAGATGGACTGGCATAGTGGCTGAAACAATGGACTCAAACATGGCAACGATTGTGAGGATGGTGCAGGACCAGGCAATGTGTCATTCTGTTTTACATAAGGTGGCTATGAGTCAGAGCCAACTCAAGGGCACCGAACAACAACCTTTCTCCCTCTGGCAGCAAGTTTCTTTCAGGCCACCCTACCAGTTCACCAGACATGCCTAGTTATGTCTGAACCCCAGCAGTATAGACAGCTTGAATCCTGCACACGGACCCACAGCCCCATTCAGGAGACCTCCTAACCCAAATGCAAATAGCCATCTGTCAGATCTGTACTCAGTTAACCAAATATGTCTGAATTCTTCCTGGTAGGCAGAAAAGTCTGCACCTCAAGCTGCAATTTCCATACTGAAAACAATCTTTTGTTAGCAAAGGTGTTTTATCTAAAGGAAATTAGAAATATGCAAAGTTGCATCAAATTTTTACAGTGCCATTGGAATCACCTCATTTTAAACATACTTATTGATATTTACAGGGTTTTATCTTAGGGAGTGAGGTCCCTGGTGGTGTAAATGGTTAACGCACTCTGCTGCTAACCAAAAGGTTGGAGATTCAAATCTGCCAGAGGATCCTCAGAAGAAAAGCCTGGTGATCTACTTCCAAAAAATCTGCCATTGAAAACCCTACGAAGCACAGTTCTACTCTGACACGCATGGGGCCACCATGATTTGGAGTTGACTCAATGGCAACTGGTTACCTTAGGGAGTGGGCATTATTAATGTTAAGAACAGAAACTATCAAATCATCTGTCATGGATTGAACTGTGTCCCCCAAAAATTTGAGTCAACTTGGTTAGGCCATGATTCCTAGTATTGTGTGATTGTCCAGCATTTTGTCATTTGATGAGATTTCCCTATGTGTTGTAAATCCTGTCACTGATGTAATGCGATGGATTAGTGGTAGTTATATTGATGAGATCTATAAGATTAGATAGTGTCTTAAGCCAATATCTTTTGAGATATAAAAGACAGAAGTGAGCAGAGAGACATGGGGACCTCATACCACCAAGAAAGCAGCACCAGGAGCAGAGTGTGTCCAAAGGACCCAGCGTCCCTGGGTCGAGAAGCTCCTCAACCAGGGGACGATTGATGACAAGGACCTTCCTCCAGAGCCGACAGAGAGAGAAAGTCTTCCCCTGGAGCTGACACCCTGAATTTGGACGTCTAGCCTACTCGACTGTAAGAGAACAAATTTCTGTTTGTTAAAACCATCCACTTGTGGTACTTCTGTTATAGCAGCACTAAATGACTAAGACATCATCTAACCAATAAATCATTTTCTGAGGCAATTTAGTGAAAGTAAAGGGAAAAATAAAAACATTTTTACAATAAAAATATGTTCATGCTTTTACTTTTATGATGTCAAAAATAAAATTAAGAAACAACAATGACACACAACAAAAAAATGAGTATTAACTTCAGAATGTGCATACCGTAATAGATGACAAAATCTCCAACTCTCACACTTGATTTATTTTTAAGACATTAAAAAAAGATATAGGAGAATGTATATTATTTTATGGCACTGAGATCTAGGAACAGAAATTGAGAACCTTTAAAAATTTTTTATTAAGTTCACAATTTATACAGCAATACAGAAAAAATTAATCCCTGTTAACTGTTTGACATGTACTATTTCCTCCCATACTTGTTGCAAATTTCATTAGCCCAGTTGCAGGTATGCTTTCCTTCTCTATACTTCCCTTCCCATACTAAAATCCCCTCTTTCTCACTTCTTCAGATTCCTCCTGCCCTGCCATGTGTACTTTTGAATAAATCCCTGACATCAGTTCTTTTCATTTTAGTATGCATTTATGCCAATTAATCATCTCTCTCAGGGATACTTATGTACTGAAAATCTTTCTTTATGTAAATCTGATATATGTCAGATGTCCCAGAGATCCAGGCAAACTTGGTTCAAAACTCCAATTCTACAGACTTGAAATCCGAAGCCCTCCCCATGATTTTTGTGAATGCTAACCAAAAGGCTGAGTGTTGGAGTCCATCCAGACACACTTCAGAAGAAAGGCCTGGCAATTTACTTCTAAAATATCAGCATTGAAATCCGTATGGAGCACAGTTGTACTCTGACACATATGGGGTTGCCATGGGTCAGAATCAACTCCACCGCAACTGGTTTACTGGTATTAACATTTTCTTGGTGCCCTCTGCCAATGGTTCCTGAGTCTGTGTCTGCCGTCTCTGTCATGTATCAACTTAGACTCAGAAGTCAGTACCCTGAGTAGTTCCCAGTCATACCAACCATTGTTTGAGTTCAGCAGGATTTGCTAAAGATTTAGGGTCACATTAGACAACACATGTCCCTCCACCACCTCACATCTCCATTCTTGCTCTTTCCTTCCGTTTTCTGAGCACATCCTGGGAACTACAAGTACTTCCCTTTCTGTTATGCATTACATTTCCTCTCTCCTATAGTTCCTCCTCTGAAACTTGCAGACAGAAATCCATCGAGGTAATCAGCAGAACCAAAAAGCCTTCCATTCTGCAGGAGCAACCTTCCTTAGAAGATTGTTCAGATCATAAAAAGCAGGTTTTCTGCCTTTACATCTGAATAAGGCAGTTATGACAGTGGTTGGGAAGGCTGCTGGAAGACAGTCAACTTCAGTTGGTTGAGTGAAGACTACAATGTCGGCCATCTTTGGAGCTCCCTCAGGGGAAGATGAGAAGGCGCAAAAGTAGCAGTGACATGAGGGTGGTGCTTGGCAAGTGATTGTACCTCTGCACACTCAGCAAAGTGTTGCCAGGAGCAATAAAGATAGTATTTGTGCAGCAGTGAGGAGCAACCTAAGTAGGCAATTTACCCAGCTTCCAAAGAAGAGAGGCTTTGGGGAACAAGGTAAGGTTAGCACACACTGGCATGGGCCACTTCTGATTGTTGGTTGAAAGAAGTGCTTCTTCTCTCTTAGATCAGAGTTTCTGCATATGGTACAAAGTTAAGTTCACTCTGCCTTTTCATTTTTGAGAAATATGAATATCATTGCCCCCCTCATGGCCCAAGCTCTAAATAATGCCCCCCTAATTGTAGAAAATGGAGCTCTAGTGGTGCAGTGGTTAAGCACTCAGCTGCTAACTGAAAGGTCGGTGTTTTGAACTCATCAGCCACTCCACGGGAGAAAGATGTGGCCGCCTGCTTCCATAAAGATTACAGCCTTGGAAACCCTATGGAACAGTTCTATGCTGTCCTATAAGGTCACAGTGAGTTGGAATCAAGTCACCAGCAGTGGATTTGGTTTTGGTGTTAATCAAAGGAAAACATTCAGACCGCTATGGATTGAATTGTGTCCCTAAAAATGTGTATCAACTTGGCTATGCCATGATTCCCAGTATTTTGTGGTAGTCCACAATTTTGTGATACAATGTGATTATCCTATGTGTTGTATATTCTAACCTCTATGATGTTAGTAAGGCAGGATTAGAGGCAGTTATGTAATGAGGCAGGACTCTATCTACAGGATTAGGTTATATCTTGAGTTAAACTCTTTTGAGATATAAAAGAGAAAATTGAGCAGAGAGGAGATGGACCTCATACTACCACAAAAGAAGCACCGGGAGTGGAGCATGTCCTTTGGACCAGGGGTCCATGCACTGAGAAGCTCCTAGACGGAGGTAAGGTTGATGACAAGGACCTTCCCCCAAAACCATAAAAGAAAGAAAGCCTTCCCCTGGAGTTGGCACCCTGAATTTGGACTTCTAGCCTCCTAGACTGTGAGAGAATAAACTTCTAATTGTTAAAGTCACCCACTTGTGGTATTTCTGTTATAACAGCACTAGATAACTAAGACAAAACAATCAACTAATCATGAAAAACATTTCATCACTTAACAAACCACTTTCTTAATTTAGTCAAACATCCTCTCTCTTCAACTCTTCCATTCTTGATATTCTCCACGTAGATGGAAGTGAAAATTCTCTCTCCCATCTTCAACTCCCAACTTAAAACTCCCTGAAACCTACCCTACCAGGCTCTTCTAGCACTCCCACTCATTCCTAGATTTACTTATTTTTCTTTCATTTTCAGTATAAATTCTCTAGCTAGCACTTCTCTTATTTTCTGATAGGTTAGATCCTCATAATAATAAAAATGGCCATGAAGGGATAGTGGTGGGAGAAGGAAGGTAGGGAGGAGAGCTTGGTTACGGGGAAAGTGCCAAGTCAACAATGCTAGAATTTCTAGAGTTTTCCTTATGGGCAGGGGGAAGGTCAGAGGTTATGAGTGCTTATGCATTATTGGTTTTGTTAGCATTGTACAAGGAAAATAGGTTCTCTTAGAAAAGATCAAGGTTTTGTTTTTTGGATAGGGAGGAACACTCCCTCACTACCTTTATATTTGGGTAAGGGGCTTCACTGAAAAAAAAAAAAAAAAGCAAATGCTTAGAGTGGGATTTGCTGAGTCTAGCACTAATGGATGTTCACGAACCCTCTTCACTAGAGCAATTTTAACAGGTCCTTCCCGCCAGAAGAGGCTACAGTGATGAAAGCCTTAACAGAGAGCATGAGAGTTCCTGAAGCTGTGAGACTACTGTGAAATCACTGAGCACGGGTCTAGGGACCTTGAGTGACCTCAGTCATCCATACTGGTGACCCCAGGAGGGTTTGGTCCTCTCTGTCATTACTTAAATTTCAGTAACATATTTATGCAGCTGTCCAAAACTATCATCCCTACCTGGTCAGTAATTTTCCATGCCAGGTCCCTGTGAGAAACAAGGGTGGAATACTTCTGCCCTGGCTCTTGGCAGCGGGTCAGGCTCATTAATTTACTCCAGCTGGTTAGAGCCTCACTAAGGGCCCACAGGCCAGGTGCGAAAAGAACATCATGTCCCTGGGCCCCCCCAGCACCACTTTTTCTGGAAAGCTTTGTTCTCCGCTGGGCACCTGAATTTATGAGAGACCTTCCGCAAATGTAGTGATATTGCAGAACCAACTTCTCTCCCTAAATGCTCAACCCCGGAGAGGTGGGGGGTATCGGTGCAATGAACAAGCCTTTTCCTGCACAGCAGAGCCCAGCCAGATGTGTTGGGAAAGACATAAGCCCTGCTGAACACCTAACTGTACCTCCATCTACAGCAAAAAGCCCGTCCTACTGACCTTTAGCTGGTAATCATCATGTGTTGAGATGCACAACTTTTCAATTTTAGACTCACCAGTGTCAATTCCAAACAGGTTCTAATCCTACAACACTCCTACAAATGATCAAATATCTGTTTAGAATTAACAGGAAATATTTGGATTTTCAAACAAAAGCACAAACCAAAACATTAACTTGTTAGGTTGGTTAGTAGCTTATAAGGCCTTATGATACTTTTGAAACAAAAGGTATGCTGTATTCTGCTTCACAGGACTCCTAGGGGATGCCAATGGTTTACACTTGGCTACTAACCTAAAAGTTTACAGTTCAAACCCACCCAGTGGCTCCAAGGAAGAAAGGCCTGTTGAGCTGCTTCCAAGAAAACCCTATGGAGCTCAGTTCTACTCTGTAACCAGGGCTTTGAACCTGTTCGAACCGGTTCAGTCATGGCCAGTGAAGCAAAACCAAAACAGACCTGAATTTTTTAAATTTGGGTGATCCGGAACCATAACTGGAATGGTAAAAATTATGAGTCAAAGCCCTGGAATGGAAGACTCGGAAGAGGTGTAGTGAGCCCTTTCAGGAGCTTGATGTGTGAGACTGGATTATTGCCAGGACTGAGGAGAGCAACACACATTCAAAGCAGCATGGTTGGCTGCCATCTTTGAGGAGGGTACTGCTGTTTCTGACTCTACAAAATCTATTAGGCAAGAGATTTGGTTGCTATGCATCACATACACTGCCCTTGTTTTCTAAGAGTGTGATTAAGTTTCTAGCAGGGCTTTGACTCATAATTTTTTCCTCTTCCAGTTATGATTCCGGTTCACATATTTTAAAATTTTAAAAAATTCTGGTCTGTTCCATAGCCACTTCCTCAGCCATGACTGAACCAGGAGGAAGCCCTGTCTGTAACACATGGGGTTGCCATGAGTCACAATCAACAATATGGCAACAGGTTTTCTGTTTCGTTTTGTTTTGTTTATTCTCCTTCATAATAATATTGCAACAATACTAGAAGCTAACAAGCATTGACTACTTACTGTGTGACAGGTACATACTCTGTTACTTCATGTAACTCATGGCTCACCGCTCAGTCCTGCCAGTTGCCTCCCCGCTCTGCTCCTGCTCTGATGCTCAAGACTGAGGATGAGGATGTGTTCAGGCCCTCAGGGAATAGAGACGGCATAGAAGGCACTGAAGTAACCACAGGCTTTGTTCCAGTTCAGTTAGGATTACACTCATTATGAGATTTAATGCAAATGAACACAATTGAAATGAAGTCCTGCTAAGTTACTGGAAGCGGGAAGGCAATGCAAGAAGATTTCAAAAGGAGCCATGCAGAGAAAGACAGGAAAGCCGCAGGTGGTAATGGCCATCTCATTTCCTGCCAGTGCATGGGACTACCAAATCACACCACACCGCTTCTCTGTTTCCGGCTTTATCAGTCAGCAAAATGAGAGCCTCATCACAATAAGGCCCAGAGCTCAGAGATCATGATTAAATGCAAGATTCAAAATCAGCTGCAACGGAACTAAGGTCTGACATGGGTTCCTAAAGCGTATTTGCTTCTTTCACTAAAATCCATTGGGTTTCCAAGACTGTAAATCTTTATGGAAGCAGACTGCCACATCTTTCTCTCATGGAGCAGCTGGTGGATTTGAACTGCTGACCTTTTGCTTAGCAGCTGAGCACTTTTACCACTACGCTACCAGGGCTCCTTCTTTCACTAGAAGGAGGATAAAGAAAGTTGCTTAACTCTCTGGTTTCAGGTTCCCTTCTGTGAAATGAGGAGCTGATTTTCCTTGTCTCTTGACCATTTAGTATCCACGCACCGCCCCCCCCCCCCACCCCAACTGCCTGATAGAGAATCTGCCCAGGAGGCTGTGGTTGTTGTCCGAGAGAAAGAAGATGCATAGTTTGGCTTCTGGGAAACAGGACTTTGGAAAGCTGAGAAAGTAACTCACTCTCCCCAAAGCAAACAATCTGTCCCCCAGAGCCTCATGACAATAAGCTTACCCATTATTTATTTTACTTCCTTGTATTAGAAGAAAGAACAAAGAAAGAACCAAGAACAATGAGAGGTGCAAGACTGATTCTTATCCCAAATCTCAACTAGCTGTGTGACCTTTGCTAAAGTGGTTAACTTCCCTTTGTTGTTGTTGTTAGGTGCCTTCAAGTGGGCTCCGACTCATAGCAACGCCATGTTCAACAGAATGAAACACTGCCTGGTCCTGCGCCATCCACACAATCATTGCTATGTTTGAGCCCATTATTGCAGCCACTGGGTCAATTCACCTTGTTGAGAGTCCTCAACTTTTGGAAGATAGCTACTTGGCCAACCACCTGGAAGAGATCCATATTTATGCCCATTCCAAAGAAAGGTGATCCAACACAATGCAGAAATTATCAAACAATATCATTAATATCACACATAAGTAAAATTTCGCTGAAGATCATTCTAAAGCAGTTGCAGCAGTACATCTGCTGCAGGAAACTGCCAAAATTCAAGCCGGATTCAGAAGAGAACGTGGAACCAGGGATATCCTTGCTAATGTCAGATAGATCCTGGCTGAAAGCAGAGAACACCAGAAAGATATTTACCTGTGTTTTATTGACTATGCAAAGGCATTCGATTCTGTGGATCATAACAAATTATGGATATAGTCATTTGAAGAGAACAAGGGGATACTGAGTGGTTTAAAGTCAGGAAAGCTGTGTGTCAGGGTTTTATCTTTCACCCTACTTTCAATCTGTATGCTGAGCGAATAATCAGAGAAGCCGGACTATATGAAGAAGAACATGGAATCAGGATTGGAGGAAGACTCATTAAGAACCTGTGATATGCAGATGACACAATCTTGCTTGCTGAAAGTGAAGAGGACTTGAAGCACTTACTGTTGAAGATCAAAGTCCACAGCCTTCAATATGGATTACATCACAACATAAAGAAAACAAAAATCCCCACAACTGGACCAATAAGCAACATCATGATAAACGGAGAAAAGATTGAAGACGTCAAAGACTTCATTTCACTTGGATCCATAACCAACACCCATGGAAGCCGCGTCAAGAAATCAACTGACACATTGCATTGGGCAAATCTGCTGCAAAAGACCTCTTTAAAGTGTGAAAAAGCAAAGATGTCACCTTGACCAAGCCATGGTATTTTCAATCATCTCACATGCATACGAAAGCTGGGCAATGAATAAGGGAGATCAAGAAAAGTTGATGCCTTTGAATTATGGTGTTAGCAAAGAATATTGAATAAACCACGGGCTGCCAGAAGAACAAACGAATCTATCTTGGAAGAAGCACAACCAGAATGCTCCTTAAAGCAAGGATGGCGAGACTTCGTCTTACATACTTTGGCATGTTATCAGGAAGGATCAGTCCCTGGAGAAGGACATCATGCTTGGTAAAGTACAGGGTCAGCGAAAAAGAGGAAGACCGTCAACGAGATGGATTGACACAGTGGCCACACCAATGGGCTCAAGCATAACAACGATTGTGAGGATGGCGCAGGACCGGGCAGTGTTTCCTTCTGTTGTGCATAGGGTTGCTATGAGTCGGAACCCACTTGATGACACCTAACAACAACAAGTAGATTTGATTCCTGTGTATTCCACCTGGCGAGGTCCACATGTATAGTTGACGTTTATGTTGTTGCAAAAAGGTATTTTCAATGAACAAGCCACTGGTCTTGCAAAATTCCATCCTGCGATCTCTGGCATTTTTCCTTCACCAAGACCATGTTTTCCAACTACCGATCCTTCTTGTTTGTTTCCAACTTTCACATTCCAATCATTAGTAATTATCATTGCACTTTGATTGCATGTTTGATCAATTTCAGACTGCAGAAGTTGATAAAAATCTTCAGTTTCTTAATCTTTGGCATTAGTGGTTGGTGTGTAAATTTGAATAATAGTTGAATTAGCTGGTCTTCCTTACGGGAAGATGGATATTATCCTATCACTGACAGTGTTATACTTAAGGATAGATCTTGAAATGTTCCTTTTGACTATGAATGCTACGCCATTCCTCTTTAATTTGTCATTCCCAGCATAGGAGACCATATGACTGTCTGATTCAAAATGGCCAATAATAGTCCATTTCAGCTCACTAATGTCTAAGATATTGATCTTTATGTGTTCCATTTCATTTTTGATGACTTCTAATTTTCCTGGATTCATCCTTCATACAGTCTATGTTCCAATTATTAATGGATGTTTGTGGCTATTTCTTCTCATTTTGAGTCATGCCATCTCAGCAAATGAAGGTCCCTAAAGCTTGACACTATCCACATCACTAAGGTCAACTCTACTTTGAGGAGACAACTCTTCCCCAGTCGTATTTTGAGCCTTCCAACTGGAGGGGCTTATTTTCCAGAACTGTATCAGATAATGTTCTGCTGCTATTCATAAGGTTTTCACTGGCCAATTTATTTTAGAACTAGATGGCCAGGTCCTTCTTCCTAGTCTATCTTAGTCTGTAAACTCCTCTGTTCACCATTGGTGGCCCTGCTGGTTTTTGAAATATCGGTGGCATACCTTCCAGCATCACAGCAACATGCAAGCTACCACAATATGACAAACTGGCAGATGGGTGATGTTTCCTCCCTAGATAAGTGTTTCTTCAGTTGTAAAATGAGAGGATTGAACCAGATAACCCTGAAGCTCCTTTCCAGTCCTGAAACTCTGCAATGTAAGTCAGGTGGAGTTAAGGAATTTTCATAACCTAAACTTCTCAAAAACCAAACCAGTTGCCATAGAGTTGATTCTGACTCATGGTGACCCCATGGTGGATAGGTTTCAGCAGAGCTTCCAGACAAAGACAGACTAGTAAGAAAGGCCTGGCAATCTACTTCTGAAAATCAGTCAATGAAAATCTTATGGGTCAGAACAGAACATTGTCCAATATAGTGCTGGAAGATGAATCCCTCAGATTGTAAGGTACTCAGAATATGGATTGGTACAACAGCCTCAGTGATGGACTCAACATGCCAACGACCATGAAGATGGCACAGGACCAGGCAACGTTTAGTTCTATTACACACAAGGCTGCACATGTCAGAGCGGACTAAATGGCAATTAGCAACAACATCAAAAGTTCTCAAGCTTTGAACTCAGCAGTGATCCAGAATGCATAGCAAATGATCCTTTCAATGGAAATCCCTTCCTAGAAGTGTTATTGATAAGCACTTAATTTTCAAACCTGATTTGCATTTTATACAAGAAGTCAACTCTGACTCAGAGCAACCCTACAGGACAGAGTAGAACAGTCCGATAGTGTTTCTAAGGCTGTAATCTTTACAGAAGCAGACTGCCACATCTTTCTCCTGAGGAACAGCTGGTAGGTTCAAACCGTCAACCTTTCAGTTAGCAGCAGAGTGTTTTAACCACTGTGCCACCAGAGCTCCTTACAGGAACTATCAATTCCCTTATTTATGATGAGATATCAATTTCAGAAACAGTTACAATGTTGATTGGAGTATAAAATTTCACATAAAACAATTTTCTCCTTATTATTGATTTCCGCTCTTCCTGGTAGTTAAGAAATAATGGATATGTGGTCTTCCTCAAACAGCCCAAGTCTTCATTAAACTAATAAGCACAAAATAAGAGCTCCATCAATGTTTTTAATAAATGAATAAAACGAACAAGTAATGTTTTCTAACTTATTCCAAGCCATTTATGTGGGTTGCACATGAAAGTTACCAAATACATAGTAGTTGTGTCTCGTTTTAGTCCAGGAGGCATCCTTGGTTGGTGCAAACAGGTAACACACTCAGCTGCTAACCATGGGTGACCCTGCTGGTATTTGAAATACCAGTGACATAGCTTCCACCACCATAGCGACACACAAGCCACCACAGCACAGCAAACTAACAGACACGTGGTTGTAACACATAAACCAAAAACCAAACCCATTGTAGTCGAGTCTGTTCCAGCTCATAGTGACCCTATAGGACAGAGTAGAACTGCCCCCATAGGGTTTCCAAGGCTGTAAATCTCTACTGAAACAGACTGCCACCTTTCTCCCCAGGAGTGGCTGGTAGGTTCTAATTGCCAAGCTTTCCGTTAGCAGCTGAGCGCCTAACCACTGTGCCACATAGTAGGCATATAATAAATATTTTTGGAATGAATGCATGAATTAATGACTTTTAACTTCCGTTTTAACAACCCTGTCTGAAGGGGAATAAAATTTTTCTAGAAGTCTACTACCAGTTAGTTATGCAATCTTAAATAAATGCCTTGGGCCGAATTCCCTTTTCTATAAAACAGGAAGTTTAGATTGAGTAATTGCTAAAGTCCCTCCCATCTCTAATGTGGTCTGTTTATAAGTCTTCAAAGTTCTGGAGAGATACTCTTCAAACTGGGGGTGCCCACACAGAGACAGGGTAGCAAGTGTGAAACCTGAGTGCGGGCAAGTTGGCTAGGATTGCTGAAATGGAGGCTGGAAAGCTAGTTTCTTGCAGTTGCTTATGTGCCAGCAGTGGCTCTGGCCAGGGTCATGCCCAGGTGGACTGGCAAGACCAAAGTATTGTTCTGAAGCACAGCCTTCTGACATCTATTATCCCTAGGTCTCCTCTTTCATATTAGGATATCCACAACCAAAAATTAGAAAGTTTTCAGTGGATAAAACTTTCAAACAATTTCTCCTCCCCCACCCCACCCAGAATGCTCCTGCTATAAGATTCGTCTTCTCCTCTTAATTGGCTTTGTTTGATCCTGGCCCTGGTTGGGTTTTCACTGATGTCATTTCCCCCAACTCATCCCCAGTATTTTATCTCATTGCTTTGTCTTATACACATAGACCCATAGCTTGGTTGTGTTTTTTCCTGTGAGGGGAAAAAAAAAAAGTTATTTGAAAATACAGGAGAATTTCACTCTCCTCACGAAAAGTAGGAGTCCCTGGGTGATGCAGATGGTTAATTTGCTTGCCGGCTAACAGACAGGTTGGAGGTTCGAGTCTACCCAGAGGTGCCTTGGAAGAAAGGTCTGGTGATCTACTTCTGAAAAATCTACCCTGACACAGATGGAGTCTCCATGAGTCAAAGTCAACTCCACAGCAACTGGTTTCATGAAAGCAAATTTATTAGAATGAGGAAACTCCGTCAGGTATTAGCCTCATATGAGGGAAAATAAGAAACTCAGATCCCTCTTCAAAGTACAGATGACAGTTTCTTAGATGAGAAGATGAGAAGACGGTGAAGGTGAAGAATCACAACTCAACGAGCTCTCTGGAGCTTTAGTGACTGGCTGGGAGCCAGAATGGACTCCAGATTAGGAGCACAAAGCACAGTTGGTGGACAATGTACCATCTGAAAACAGAGGGATGATATGAAAGTTTATAACCTAGATGTTAAGAACCCAAAGTAGCCCAGCCTCTGCCCTTCAGGCAGAAGACTGGGAGATCCTTCTCTGAAAATCTGACCAGCCCAAGAGAAAAGACCCTGACATATGGACGTTCTTGTTCCCAAAGAATATACAGCCCAGCCAGGATCCCTATAATCATGCCCACAATGGGCAAGCCTTACCCGTGTGCACAGATCTCCCAGATAGCCTATTGGTGACCCATTCTTAAATATGATCAGAGAGCAGAGAATAACTAGACAGTTGAAGAAAACATCTAACATAACAGATAGCAGCCCCTCTCCCAAAACAAAGAAAGAAAATAAAAAAGCTAATCCTTATTGAAGGAGCCTTGGTGGTGCAACAATTAAGCTCTCGGCTGTTAACCAAAAGGTCAGCGGTTTGAACCCACCAGTGGCTCTGCAGGAGAAAAGACCTGACGATCTGCTCTTGTAAAGATTTCAGCCACGAAATCCTACGTGGGCAGTTCTACTCTGTCCTATCTGGTTACAGTGAGTTGGAATTGACTTGACAGCACGAAACAACAGCGATCTTTATTGAGGGCTTACTGTGAGCTACACACTGTTCTAATTTAATCCTCACAACCACCACTTGAGGTAGGTACCATCATTATCCCCATTGTAAAGATTAAGAAACTGAGGCATAGAGAGATTAAGTAATTTATTTAAGGTCACACAACTAGTGGGGGAGGGCGTGTTATTTGAACCCAGGCCATCTGTCTTGAGTCTATGCTTTTAACCCCTAAGCTATAGTGCCTAAAATGTAATAATAAATAAATAAAATAAAACACACTTGTTAGCAATAATGACAACTGAGAGAAAAGAGAACTTCAAAAAGTAACAATAACATTCCCGAAAAGAAGAACATGCATCTAAGATACAAGAAAAGAATGTTATGAAATTGGAATATTTAGGGAATCTATTATGGATTGAATTGTGTCCCCAAAAAATGTGTGTCAATTTAGCAAGGCCATGATTCCCAGTAGCGTGTGATTGTCTTCCATTTTGTAATCTGATGTAATTATCCTGTATGTTGTGAATCCTAACCTCTACGATGTTAATGAGGCAGGATTAGAGGCAGTTATGTTAATGAGGCAGGACACAATCTACAGGATTAGATTGTATATTGAGTCAATTTCTTTTGAGATGTAAAAGAAAGAAGCAAGCAGAGAGGAGAGCAACCTCCTATCACCAAGAAAGAAGAGCCAGGAGCGGAGCGCGTCCTTTGTACCCACAGTCCCTGCACTAGGAAACTCCTAGACCCAGGGGAAGACTGATGACAAGGACCTTCCCCCAGAGCCGACAGAGAAAGAAAGCCTTTCCCTGGAGCTGGCTCCTTGAATTTGGACTTCTAGCCTCTTACACTGTGAGAGAATAAATTCTGTTTTATAAAGCCATGCACTTGTGGAATTTCTATTATAGCAGCACTGGGTAACTATGACACAACCAAAAGAGTTTTAGTACTTAAAAATATGGAAACAGAAGTGAAAAATTTCCAGAAAATACAGTAAGTCAGAATTTTGTAGCTGGTCTCCCAGTTCTAGACTTGGCCTAGTCCCTTAGACTATGCTCTTTGAAATCGGCAGAGTGATTAGTTTAAGCCCAAATTTACAGCCACATCACTTCCTTGTTTATAAGTCTCCAGCAAACTCCACTCACGTTTGAGATAAAATTCTTACTTGTTACCATGGCCTGGGAGGTCCTGTGTGGTCTGGTGCATGGCCATCTCTCCAATGTCAGTTCCAGCCATTTGCCTCCTTCTTCACTTTAGCCACACTAGCCTTTTGCTGTTCAAGAAGACATCACTGACCTCCCAATTTAAACTACCAGCATTCCCTTTTGTCTCATGCCCCCATTGTTACTTCCTGGTCCCTTACCCTGCTCTACTTTTTTTATATAACACATATCATGACAAGAAATGATATTATATGTATATGTATGTGTTCTTGTTTGATTGAGTGATTGATTTAAGCTGTAAGCTCCACGAGGGCTGGAACTTTGTCTTGTTCTCTGCTGAATCCCCAACACCTACCTGGTACTGGTACATACCAGTTGTCGTCAAGTCAATTCTGACTCATGGTGAGCCCATGTGTGCCAGAGTAGAACTGTCCTCCATAGGGTTCTTAATAGTTAATTTTTTGGAAATAAATCACCAGGTCTTCCTTCCAAGGTGCATCTGGGTGGATTCAAACTTCCAAGCTTTGGGTTAGCAGCCAAGTGCATTAACCGTTTGCACCACCCAGGGACTCCAATTGTACATAGTAAGCGTTAACTAGACATTCGTTAAGTAACTAATGAATTAATAATGTTGGATGGTAAAAACACTGATGCCAACTGCAATGCCTGTTTTACAGAATTCCTAAATTTCAATCTGCAAAATAATAAAGTCAAAGTTTGTACGAAGCAAAGGAAATTGATTTCATTTTTGTTACACCCATAAGCCCTAGAGGGGGTAACTGTAAACATGATACCTGGCTGAACAGTGTGCTCTGACATTTCTTCTGTGAGCCCCAGAGATATCTCTCTCTGGAAGAGCCTCAAGCTTGGAAGGAGAGCTACACAGCACTTCTATTAGCTAAGTATGTAAACAAGCCAGCAGGCTTCCTCTGCTTGCTATCTGCATGAATAAAACGGCTTCCACTGGGGGCATACTAAAGGGAGCAACATTCTCAGTTCCAAATGAGCTAAATTCTCCAGGACAGTGATTCTTGACCCAGGGCTCAGAGAGAATGCTTTAGAGAGAAAAGCCATCAGCAGTGCTGATCCACCTTTGCACAGCTGTGCAGGTTTCTGTCAGCTCCAAGCCATGAAGATGTGGAGGATGGGTTTTCTTTAAACCATGAAGGAGAATTTTCCAAGAAGAGAATTTAGACTGTCAACTCTTATGGAACATCTTCATTGTAATAGAGAGCGAAGAGAGAGCAAATACAAGAAACTCAGTGGCAATCCAAATATTTCATCTTACCACAAATAATAACCTCATTCCCCAAAAATGCCATGTCCCACAAGGAAGGACTTGGCAGGCGTCTTCTGCAGGACAGGGCAGGACCAGCAGCTGGAGACTGCAATCCAACCGCAGAGGGAGTGCAGAGTCAGGGTTGGAATTGAGAAGGGCAGTAAGACCTACACTGGAGTTTCTGCAAGAAGATTCTAGAAGCAGGTCTAAGGGAGAGAGGATGAAACTTAAAGTCTCCAGGGTGGACTCAAGCAAGGTATCCGAAGGAGAGTTTAGCATCATGAGCAATGAAGGGAAATGAATTCTATCTGTTAATCAAATAGATGTTGGGCTCTGAACTGGATACTAGACACTGAGGACACAGACAGTCTCTGCCCTTATGGAGATTAAGAATCAAAGGGAAGACAGACAAATAGGCAGTTAGATTAAAGTGAAAGCTGATGGCAGATGCACAGCATGCTATAGAAGCAACTAGATGGGGTGGCTTACCCACATATGCCACTACCAGTTGCCATCAACTTGATTCTCACTCACGGTGACCCCATGTGTGTCAGAGTAGAATCTTGCTCCATATGGGTTTCAATGGCTGATTTTTTGGAAACAGATCACCATGCCTTTCTTCCAAGGTGCCTCTGGGTGGACTTGAACTACCAACCTACTGGTTAGCAGCTGAGTGTAGTAAAAGTTTGCACCACCCAGGGACTCCAATCCATACATGTTGTTGCTGTTGTTAGGTGTCTTCAGGTCAGTTCTGACTCATAGCGACTGTAGGTACAACAGAATTTAACACTGCCCAGTTCTGCGCCATCCTCACAATCGTTGTTATGTTTGAGCCTACTGTTGCAGCCACTGTGTCAATCCATATCATCAAGCATCTTCCTCTTTTTCGCAGACCCTCTACTTTACCAAGCATGCTATCCTTTTCCAGGGACTGGTCCCTCCTGATAACATGTCCAAAATACATGAGACGAAGTTTCGCCATACTCACTTATAAGGAGCATTCTGACTATACTTCTTCCAATACAGATTTCTTCATTCTAATGGCAGTCTGTGGTATATTAAATATTCTTCACCAACACCATAATTCAAAGGCATTGAGAAAGACCTTCCTCCAGAGCCAGCAGAGAGAGAAAGCCTTCCCCTGGAGCTGACGCCCTGAATTTGGACTTCTGGCCTACTCTACTGTGAGGAAATAAATTTCTCTTTATTAAAGCTATCCACTTGCAGTATTTCTGTTATAGCAGCACTAGATAACTAAGACAGGCATCAGTTCTTCTTTGGTCTTCCTTATTCATTGTCCAGCTTTCACACGCATATGAGGCGATTGAAAATACAATGGCTTGGGTCAGGCACACCTTAGTCCTCAAAGTGATATCTTTGCTTTTTAACACTTTAAAGAGGTCTTTTGTAGAAGATTTGCCTAGCGTAATAGTTCGTTTGATTTCCTGACTGCTGCTTCCATGGGTGTTGATTATGGATCCAAATAAATGAAATCCTTGACAACCTCAATATTTTCTCCATTTGTCATGATGTTGCTTATTGGTCCGGTTGTGAGGATTTTTGTTTTCTTTATGTTAAGATGCAATCCATACTGATCTTCATCAGTAAGTGCTTCAAGTCCTCTTAGCTTTCAGAGTCTTTCTCCAACATTGTTGCTGTGTTCTTTATATACTGCAGCTTCCCAGGTTATTTGCTCAGCAGAGATTGAATAAGTATGTTGAAATGGTACAATCCCGATGCACACCCTTCCTGATTTTAAACCACACAGTATCCCCTTGCTCTGTTTGAATGGTTGCCTCTTGGTCTTTGTACAGGGTCCTCATGAGCACAATGAAGTGTTCTGGAATTCCCATTCTTCACAGTTCTTCCCATTCTTCCCACTTGTCCGCCAGTTTGTTGTAGTGTGGTGGCTTGTGTGTTGCTGTGATGGTGGAAGCTATGCCACCTGTATTTCAAATACCAGAAGGGTCACCCATGGTGGACAGGTTGAGCCCTCTGGTTGGAAGATATTCAAAAGACGACTAAGGAAGAGCTGCCTTCTCAAAGTAAAGTGGACTTTAATGATATGGGTGGAGTCAAGCTTTTGGGACATTTCATTTGCTATGTGGCATGACTCAAAAAGAAAAGAAACAGCTGCAAACATCCATTAATAATTGGAATGTGGAATGTACGAAGTATGAATCTAGGAAAATTAGAAGTCGTCAAAAATGAAATGGAACACATTGAGATGGATATGCTAGGTATCAGTCAGCTGAAATGGACTGGTATTGGCCATTTTGAATTGGACAATCATATGTTCCACTATGCCAGGAATGACAAATTGAAGAACGGCATCACATTCATAGCAAAAAGAACATTTCAAGATCTATCCTGAAGTACAACACTGTCAGTTATAGAATAATATCCATGTGCCTACAAGGATCAGCACTTAATACAACTATTATTCAAATAAACCCATACATAGAAATCAAGAAAAAATTCCAGAAGGAAGGGGACTCTAAGTTGTGAATGGGACAAGGTAGCCAGACAGTGTGCAACAATGTGTAATGAAGCCCTGGAAAAGAACAGAGACTTCTTCATAAGGATGAGTAATTCAGTTCTAGGTGAAGAGTTTCAAGAAATAAGAACAGAGAGCAGCTCATTAAAAACAAAATTAAAACTAAAACTAACAAAAAAAAAACCTTGTAGACCATTTTTAGGAGTTTGAATTTTATACAAAAGGCATTGGGAATTCATCCAGAAAGCTCTAAACAAAGAAGGAAGTTATGTATTGGTGACTGCATTTTAGAAAGATTGTTCTGGCTTTGCTATGAATAAACCAGTACATTTTTATGCAGCCAGACTGATATCAAAACAAACAAACAAACAAACAAAAAAACCATTGCCATCGAGTCGATTTCGACTCATAGCAACCCCATAGGACAGAGTATAACTGCCCCATAGGGTTTCCAAGGCTGTAAATCTTGACGGATGCAGACTGCCACATCTTTCTCCCATGGAGTGGCTGGTGGGTTCAAACTGCTGAGCTTTTGGTTAGCAGCTGAGTGCTTTAACCACTGCACCATGAGGGCTCCTGATATCAAAAAAATCACTGTTTTTAATTGTCAAAGAATGTGCATACTAGACATTCCTGGGGGCTTACTCCATCCCTAATGCTCAATCCAATTTTGGGGGGAGAGGGAGTTATTTACTTTTTAATTTATTCATGTTTATATTGAGGTTCTTATGGCTATGTATTCCTTTAATTATCAGAAAAAAATGCAATGAAGTATTCATTTCATCCTATTATCTGCTATACAACCCTCCAGAAAATTAGACCTTGGGCTCTTCCCCTTCAGAGAAAGGAGGTCACACAAAAAAATCAGAAAACAGACAAAATTGTTTCTTCACTTCTTAGCTTCCAATAGGTTTGGAAAAATATTTATACCTAATGTTTCAATATTTTTCCACTTCAAGGAGGACAGATAAATTATAATTTTCTGGACTAGGGAAAGGAGAGTTGGAAAGAAGAGAGAACAATAAGATTAGATATTTAACTAACTCTAAGAGGAAATCCTGAGCCCCTCCTCAGGCCAAGCTAGGATAGGAGAGAGGGAAGGCTTCAGATACCTTAGTGAACTTAAAACACCAGAAACCTAAGCCCTATTTCCCACCTGAAGCCCTAACAGCCAGCCCCACACAGTCCTCACAACACCAGGGAAGTGCGGAGTGGAACAGAGATGGCTACACAAAGCAGTCTTTAGGCGGAAGGGCTTGAGGTGGTCACATATAATCAGTCTCCCTGCAACCCTAGGGTGAGGGGAGCAGGCAAACACTTCTGCCATGTGGCTGTGAGCAGGCAGAGATTCACTGAGATGAAGCCTGCAATGAACAGGCCTTGAATTTGCTATGAGGGAATACAGCCATGGAGATTAGCATGGACTGCAAAACAGAATCCAGGTGGGACGGGAACATGCCCAAGTGAAGGGGTGAAGACCCAGGAGAACCAGCTGAGACAGCAATCTGATGGATGAGTTAGATTACAGTGGAGGCTGACGTGGATCAGACACCTCTCTTCCCCTAGAGGAGAAGGAAGGAGAAGGAAGAGAGCCACCGTGACTGAATGTAAACCTAAAATTTAGTGAAAACCTATAATTAGCTATATTACCTTTACTACCTTAAGGCAAAACAGGAAATTGAAATACAGGTTAATAGAAAATAATAAAATTAACCTTTTGTATATCCAAGTACATAGCATGTGAAATAGCATACTATTACATATGCAAACAAATAAAAATAGTATAATCAGGAGGCCCACAAAAGCAGTGTTACTCTTCCTCTAGATAAGGAAATGGAAAACAAACCAAGTATCATTTTTATGCAGACAAATCTAATAATTAAAAGTAAAGGATGATCACTGTAACTTTAAGAAAAAATCAGAGACTCTACCAAATTCTCAAAGAATGAGCAGGTTATTTGCTTAGATGATCCTTTCTGAATTGACAGTGTGAAATATCTCAATGTGTAGATGCTGACAGTTTAACTTCCACAAAATCTCTTATTCCACTCTTGTACAATATTGTTGTTGTTGCTGTTAGGTGCCCTTGAGTCACCAATAGTGACCCCGTGTACAATAGAATGCAATGATGCCTGGTCCTGCACCATCCTCACAGTCATTGCTATGTTCAAGCCTATTGTAGCCACTGTGTCAATCCATCTCATTAAGGATCTTCCTCTTTTTCACTAACCCTTTACTTTACCAAGCATAATGTCCTTCTCCAGGGACTGGTCCCTCCTGATAACGTGCCCAAAGTATATGTGAGACAAAGTCTCACCATCCTTGATTCTAAGGAGCATTCTGGTTGTACTTCTTCCAAGATAGATTTCTTTGTTCTTCTGGCAGTCCACATGAAATTGTCCACAGCTCAAGAAGGCACAGCCAAATGTCATGCACTTAGGAAACTTCTGGTAATGGTGGCAGAGGAAAGTGGTCATGTGAATCTTCCCACAGGTCACAATGATAAAATCTGGACAAAAACAAGCAAACAAAACTACCATAAAGGCACTGGAATGTGTCCAAAGCAGACAAAGCCAGGAGAGAATTTATGCTTGGAAGAGAAAAACTGGGAGGGGCAAGAAGCCCGGTTTATGGCTTTCTTACCTAGCCCCATGGTCACAGCGGTAAAAAATGGTAGTGGAAGACCATAGCCCTTCTGGCTTGACGTGCCAGAGACAGAGTTCAGGGATGGAAAAGCTGCTGGAAATTTGGGATGAAATCCTGGAATCAAGAAGACTACAGAAGGAGTGAAAGCCAAAATCTAAGTATAAATTCTGCTGAAATCTCTAGCTTACTGCTAAACTAAGGATGTCATGGATTAAATTGTGTGCCCCCAAAATATGTGCCACCTTGGTTAGGCCATGATTCCCAGCAGTGTGTGGTTGTCCTCTATTTTGTGATTGATATATTTTCCTATGTGTTGTAAATCCTAATCTCTGCCTGGGGTTAATGAGGCAAGATTAGATTATGTTAAAGAGGATTAGGGTGGAATGTGACACCCTTGCTCAGGTCACATCCCTGATCCAATGTAAAGGGAGTTTCCTGGGATGTGGCCTGCGTCACCTTTTATCTTACAAGAGATAAAAGGAAAGGGAAGCAAGCAGAGAGTTGAGGGACCTCCTACCACCAAGAAGCAGCACTGAGAGCCGAGTGCATCCTTTGGACCTGGGGTTCCTGTGTGGGGAAGCTCCTAGTCCAGGGGAAGATTGATGAGGACTTTCCTCAGAGCTGACAGAGAAAGCCTTCCCCTGGAGCTGACCCCCTGAATTTGGAATTCTAGCCCTTTAGACTGTGAGAAAATACATTTCTCTTTGTTAAAGCCATCCACTTGTGCTATTTCTGTTATAGCAGCACTAGATAACCAGGACACAAGGGGTTGGTGAAAATGTAAGCAGAGACTAAAGAAGAATCTACTCTTGAAAGATAGAGCTAAATAGGTGCTATTTATAAGTTTGATTTTTTTTTTTTTTTTGGACTGAGCAGATTCCCCAAATGTGTGCAGTTTGAGCGGCAGAAAGCTGAAGCTTTATCTGCATGAAGTTATCAGAGGACAGAGGCCAAGGTTGTAGAGCTGCTAGAAATTAGGGAGAAATCCCCCAAAGCAAGGGAACTACAGAGAGAATGAGCTGCAAAAATCTAAGTGTAATGTCTGCCCAAACTCTTGGCTGATTGCTAAATTACACAGGTGCAGGAAAGATCCCCAGAGGCGGCTGCTAAGAAAACTGTTAGAAAGCAATAAAAACCTAGCAGATTCTAATAAGTGCACATCACAGGGGATACAACAATTGTAATTTGAGTCCAGGCAAGTTAACTGCCCAATAGGACAACAAAATCTTCAAAAGAACACAACATAATCCAGGGTTGCTATAACAAATCATCAATAATATACAGTTTTCCACTCAAAAATACTAGATATGAAATAAACACTGAAGTGTGATCCATATTCAGGAAAACAGGAAGTCAATAGAACCTGACTCTGAGTGGGCCCAGATGTTGGATTTAGCAGACAAAGACATCAAGGCAACCGTTATAAATTTGTTCAAAAACAGAAGAAACTATATTCAAAGAATTAAAGGAAAACGTAGTCTTGATGAAGAAAAAAGAAAGTATCCTCGACAGAGAAATGGAAACCATTTTTTAAAAATAGTTACTGTAGAGCTGAAAAATGCAATAACTGAAATGAAAAATGCACTTGATAGGCTCAACAGATAATTGTACATGGTGAAAGAATTGGCAAACTTGAAGATAGATCATTAGAAATCATCTGATTTGAAGAACAAAGAAAAACAAAATGAAGAAAAATGAACAGAGCCTCAGAGACCTAGAAAACGGTATCAAATGGTTCAATATATGTGTAATCGGAATCCAGGAGGAGAGGATACAGAGAAAGAGGAAGAAAAAAATATTTTAAAAAATGATGGCTGAAAACTTCTCAACTTTGGTGAAAAGTGTTAACTTCGGATTAAAAAAAAAAGAACTCAGCAAACACTAAGCACAATAAACGCAAAGAAAACTACTTCTAGGCATCATAGTCAAACTGTTAAATGCCAAAGGTAAAAAGAATATGTTGAAAAGAGTCAAGAAAAACTACATATTACATACAGGGTAGTAATAACTCAAATGGCCATGACTTATCAATTTAGGGTGACAAACATCCCAGTTTACCTGAAAGTTTCCTAGTTTTTAGCACTGAAAGTCTACATCCCAGGAAAACCTTCAGTCCTGGGAAAACTAGGACAGTTGGCCACCCTACTTCTCATAAAAAAACAATGGAAGTCAGAAGATATTGTAACAATATACTCAAAATGTTGAAAGGAAAAAAATGTCAAAGTGAAGGTGAAATAAAGACAGATAAACAAAAACCAAGAGAAGTTTTTCCCAGAAGATATGCTTTACCATAAATGCTAAAGGAAGTTATTCAGGCCAAATATAAACGCCATCAGATGACAGCTTGAACATGCAGGAAGGAAGGAAGAGCACCAAAAATAGTAAATATGTGGGAATACACACATACACACACATCTGCAGAGTTCCTTTTGCCATATAAGGTAGCATATTCACAGGTTCCAAGAATTAGGACCTGGATATCTTTGGGGGCCATTATTTTAGTCTACCACAGTATATAAAGTAAAAAGATATCAATAGATACAGATACAGATAAAGATATATCAATTTAGATAAAGATATAGATATAGATATAGATATCCCATTCACTGTTCATGAAGAAAATATAAAGGCAACATTAGCTGACTTCAAACTGAGGTTAATTTGGGTTTCATAATGTAATTCATAATATAATTGGATGTGTCTTTAGTGGGGCTGCGTACTTACAACGAGAAGGGGTCATCTCCAACCACCACAGACACTCTCCAACTGTAGATTATGAACAATCCCTGAAAATAAGTGTATGTGTGTGTATATTTCTGCCCAGGTATTTACTCACCCAAGATCACATTATTAAGATCACACATTAGGGCCAACTGCTCCTTACCTCATGGTGGAAGAAAGAAGGAATTGGGCTTCCTCGGCACAGGTCTACCTGAAGTGCTGCATCCATTAAAGACTAGAAAAACTCAAATTTGGGAAATGCTAATAAATGACTGTGAATGGGTGAGAGATGAGGCAATTCTGCCAAAGGAAGTGCATGTACCTGCGGTCTTTAGACCGAAGGAGGGAGGACTTTCCTCTCTCTCCCTTGTTGGGGGCACAGGGAGAGGCAGACAAGCCTCCACAACCTGCAGGCTAGCTAGGGACCCAGGAGAGAGCAGCCCTCCAGGAGCCCCCTTGTGGATGGGTACAGCCAACAGACTCCAGCAATAGCTCATGTAGCCTGCAGACGTGAGATCTGCTGGCTGAAGTGATGACCAAAAACCAAGAGGAAATTCATGAAACCTAAACTGTCCCAAAGGAGCCCTGGTAGCACAATGGTTAAGCACTTGGCTGCTAACAAAAGTGGGTAAATTAAACCCATCAGCTACTCCACGAACGACCTGTTTCCGTAAAGATTACAGCCTTGGAAACTATGGGGAAGTTCTACTCTATCCTATAGGGTTGCTATGAGTTGGAATCGACTCAATGGCACACGAAAAACAACAGACCTTCATGGGGAGCCTCAGTAATACTTGGATAGAGGATTATGTGTCAGGACTTCCTGCTATAATCTGGATAGATGGGGCTTACATAAATGTACTATCACTGCACTCTAAATATAGGTCGGAGGGGGGGGTAGTAATTCTTTGGTTTGGTGATATGTTACGATGGCTACCCTGAAATGTCTCTTGAGGACATTTTATCTGAAGACCTGCCCTCCCCCAGCAGTCAAAATGTTCTTTTAAATGTCTGAAGGAACACCTGGAATGAGGTATGGTTTGTTTTGCAAACTGCTATTTTAAGAGTCTTTAGACATGTTTCCTTGGTGGGTTCTAAACTTAATGACAATGAAATTCAAATGCCTGGTCTAATTCAAGGATTCTATAAATCTCTGTGTATGTCCCAAAGAAGATGACCTTCTTTGTCCCATATTTTTTCAATGCTGTTAGAAAACAAAATGTACTCATAAGTTGTTAGCTGTTCTTCCCTGAAATTCATGGGGAAGACATCAGTCAGCCCATTTCCTAAATAAGAAGGTCAGAGAGCTACAGGAATGCATTTTAGTGCCTCATACTGAGAACTGCTCTAATCCTGGGTTTCTACAATCTGCTGTCAGCAATTCATCCATTAATTTTCGCTTTCTGGCATAGGCATTTCAGAGAGCCTAGTGTATTTGAAACCATCGTTAGTGCTCACTTTTCTACTATTCGCAGCCGCAGAACTCCTATCCCGGTGGACAATTTCTTTTCAAATTAGCAGTGTGTGGAAGCTGACAGCTCCATTGGATGCAAGTACCTTCTCTGTTACATTTTAGCTTTAGGGACAAGGGCAAAAACTTGGAAACTTTGTCTACTGAGTTTGAATTCTCATTACTATCTTGCTGGAAAGTGGGGTCCTTATCCTCAAACCCTCTGTACAGTAGCAGGTACAGAGGAGACAAAGGAAAAAACCAGATTGGGTGGTTCTATCTAGATGTCCTTCAAAAGTGTTCCTTCCAATCCTTGGCCTCAGCTTTTTAAAAGTGAAGGTAGAAGAGACCCTAGAAGCTTAGAGAATAGTGTAGCCTAGTGACCTCATGGAGCCCTGGTGACACAACAGTTAAAGCTCTAGGCTGATAGACAAAAGGTTGGTGGTTCAAACCCACCAGCTGCTCCGCAGAAGAAAGATGCGGCAGTCTGCTTTCAAAAACATTTACAGCCTTGGAAACGCCATGGGGCAGGTCACTATGTATAGGAATCTGCTCGATGGCAGTGGGTTTTGGTTTAGTGACTTCATGCTTTGAAGTTAAACCAGCCTAGTTTTGAACTTATTAGACAAGTGACCTCCAGGAACAAAATTACTACCATTTCATATGGTTATGAAGATCGAAGAAAATCGTGCTTGCAAAGTACACTCAATTAGCTAAAATTAGCAGTGTAATACATCTCATCATCATTATATCCTTGGTCACAGTAACCAAAAAGTACATACAAGCAATTTTTATCCTTAAGAAGAAAAACTTGGCTATGATAAAGATGATATACAGATATACTTTGTGGTTTGAGGTCAGGTTAAAAAACAAAAACAAATAATATTCTCATAGGTATGGTAGAGATTGAGCCAGATTTGTTCAGATTAGATTTTTTTCTTAAGACACTCATATGATGGTAAGGATTGACATCTCATTCATGTATTTTGTCAGTGAGATCTCTCTCGAAAAGATGGGGAAGACAGAATGTAGACAGAACTAACTGATTTTAAGCTGGCTGTCCTGGGTGCTCGGTTACGATTTGATATAGCGCCTAAGAACAGACCCCTTAAAGAGTGACTTAAACCAGATGGAAGTTTTTCTCTCACTTAGGAGAAGTCTGGAGTCAATCAGTCCAGTGTTGGTATGGACACCACCGTGTTATCAGGGGCGCCTTATCCTTCCTGCTGTCTGCTCCACCATCCCTACGGTGCAAGCCTTATTTTTATTGTCCAACATGGCTGCTGGGGCTCTTACATCCAAGTTCTAAACAGCAGGGGTTTAGAATGGAAAGGCAAGAGAAAGGCACTTCCTCTCTTATTTAGGGAAGTAAGTCCCATGCATTTCCTGCTAGGTTTTACTAGTAGGTACTTGGTCACATGATAATCTGTAGCACAAGGGAGTCTGGGAAATACAACCTTTACACTAGGTCACAATATATTGGAATAAAAGTTGCATTTTCTTACTAAGGAAAAGAGGGGTACTGGATATTGGAAGGAAGTGAACCTTCTCAGCCATATTAAATTTATTCTTTTTTTCTGAATATTGTCTCCCTCTTCCTTTTCCTAGTTCCTTTTTCTCCTTCTGTATCCCAAACGATTCCTCTGATTTTCTGTATCGATCTTGTCCTTTAAATGTCTCATCTACTCCAAATACTTCAATTTCTGAGTTTATGTCTGAGGAGGAAGGTGTTAAGGCGACTGGCCAGTGGTCCATTTCTCTCCCGATTTCCAGGGGGCCACTCTGGGGAAAGAAGGTAGATGGCTTAGTCTAATCTCTTTGTAAACCTGCTGATAGCTGGATCTCTTGGAATAACCCCAAACCAGATGCCACATGAGACAACTCCATGTGTGTCAGAGTAGAATTCTGCTCCACGAGGTTTTCCATGGTTGATTTTTCAGAAATAGATCACCAGGCCTTTCTTCTGAGGTGCCTCTGGGTAGACTCAAATCTCCAACCTTTTAGTTAACAGTTAAACATGTTAATCTTTTCCACCACCCAAGGACTCCTTTCCCAGAATAGACTAATAATATTTGATAGGAGAAGAGTTCTTATCTACAGAATATCCTTAGCAGAGTAGTCCTAGTTCAGGAATACTTATGGTAAATAAACCTATGAGCTATGGATTTGTGAGGCATGACCCTTAAAAACGTCACAAAAGCCCTGTAATGGAGATGTTTCATAACTAAGTGTTCATCACTCTGTGAAGTGACCTGCAAACTTCATTTAGAGACCTTATCTTTTATTCTGGGGCAGAGGCCATGTCCATAGTGAGAAGAAAGGACCTAGGAAGTCACTGAATTGTTTCACACAATCCCTGTTTCACCTAAGACTCTTGATTTCTTGTGTCTTAAAATTACTAGTAAAGCTTGATATTGGGTAAGACCTCTGATTTGTGATTATAATTTGACAAGCTGATCCTTCGTGATAGTTCAGCGTGGATGGTGACAAAAATCCCTCTAATTGACCTCTAATTCTCTTCTAAATTCCTGATACTATTTCTAGCTGCTTGCTGGATATATCTAAATATTTCATCAAAAAAACAAAACCCTTCCCATCAAGTCGATCCCAACTCATAGTGACCCTATGAGGACAGAGTAGAACTGCCCCCATAGGGTTTCGAAGGAGCAGCTGGTGGATTTGAACTGTTGACCTTTTGGTTAGCAACCAAGCTCTTAACCACTATGCCACCAGAGCTCAAAATCAACATATCTAATCATAAACATATTGTCTGGCCCTAAATCAATTCCTGCTCCTGATTTCCAATCATCCAAGCTCAAAACACAAGCATCAACCCTTACTACTCTTCCTTCCTCATCTCCTGTAACACTTCATAACCGTCTCTCCATCAATCCCTTTCTTTGTTTGCTCACTCCCTACCCCACTAATTAGTCTGTCTTTTCCAGTCCTTCTGGCCACCAGTCCTTCAAACATGTTAATCTCCCTTTACCACTCTTCTACACAGACACATACAACGGACTTCTGGGGCAATACAGTGCAGGAGACAAGATCACAAAATCTAATAAAATAAACAGCAGTAAGTAAAAACAATGAAATATACATGAGCAATTTTCAAACTAAGGGAACTTCATACGTATATTGTAAAAAAATGGTTCCTATCCCACCCTTTAGAAGCAGTACTATGAAGAAGGGGAGCAGATAAAATTCTGAAAAAAAGTATTCAAATATCCCCCACTTTGAAGGAAGCACATACTGGACATGGAGGGTAGACATCTTAGAGGAACAAACTAAGAATTCCCCTATGGATCAAAATTCTCTTTCCACAACCATGGATAATGACATACCAGAAAGTGGAAAAATCACCAAAATTTCCATTTTGTTTTACACTGACTGGGAAGAAGACAAGAAGAAGTTTGAAAAATGATAACCCAGAGTTAACCATCTACAAGGACAAAGAATGATTTAGCAAAGAAAACAAAAAGTCAGACAAGAACTTACTTTTGTCTCTTATGGGATGAGTGACCCATAGAGATATGCATGGGGAACCTCAGATCTCCTTTTTCTACTATAATTCATAGTTTTGTGATCAGTACAGAGCCAACCAAAGAATTATTGGGAGACAGAGGGGATTGAGGATAATTTAATAAAATTTTGCAGTCATAAGGTCAAGGTTAAGCGGAACCAACAAGGGTTTGGAAAGCACCAAGGCTAGCAACAAAAGGAGACAACATGACCCCTAGACCTGAAGGGCAACGAAGAGGAGCAGTTCCTGGAACCCAGAGAGACCCATAGCTATGGGAAGTGACTGCCTGACAGGAGCAGAATGCAGCCAGCTCTGTGATCTGGAAAGCTGGATGTCAAGTGACTAAATCTCTAACCTCATTCTCACCTCCTGCTGGTGCCTCCCCTTGATCTAACGCAACAAGAAGCTAAAGGGAAATCTTGTTCAATGACATAGTATACTAAAGTCAGTCTCCCAGGTTACAGAGCCCGGTAGAGAGAGGATAGAAAATACCCTGCACAACAGCCTTCGAGTTCCCCTATTTTCCCACCAAATGACTGGGAGGGTGGGAAGAGAAGCAGAAGGGAAAAAAAAAAAATTAGATGAGACTGGGAAATAATTATCCAAGGTAGATTTACTTTGATGGAAGTTAGGGCTCAATCACTTTCTCTGCATTAAGGAGCAATCCAAAACCTAGGATACCACCCTCAAGGACAGAATGCACTCTTGTCTAGGAAGAGTGAATTCAGGATAGTACTTTTAATAAAATAACAGAAAAAGACTCAGCCCACAATCATAGCCATAAACAATCCTCTCTCCTTGTCATGGATTGAATTGTGTCCCCCCAAAATGTTTCAACTTGGCCTGGCCATGATTCCCAGTATTGTGTGGTTGTCCTCTGTTTTCTGATCTGAGGTAATTTTCCTATGTGTTGTAAATCCTAATCTCTGCCTATGGTTAATGAGGTAAGATTAGGTTATGTTAAAAGGGGATTAGAGTGGGATGTAACACCCTTACTCAGGCTACAGCCCTGATCCTATGTAAGGGGAGTTTGCCTGGGGTGTGGCCTGTATCACCTTTTATCTTGCAAGAGACAAAAGGAGAGAGAAGTAAGCAGAGAGATAGGGACCTCCTACCAGCAAGAATAAAGAGCTGGGAGCAGAGTGCGTCCTTTGGACCCAGGGTCCCTGCACTGAGAAACTCCTAGACCAGGGGAAGACTGATGACAAGAACCTTCCCCCAGAACCAACAGAGAGAGAAAGGCTTTCCCCGGAGCTGTAACAGGATAAATTTCTGTTTGTTAATGTCATTCACTTGTGGTATTTCTGTTATAGCAGCACTAGATAACCTAAGACACTCCCTAATCCCCATCACAGCAAAACATGGAGCACAACCTATGAAGCTCCCACGGGAGGAAACACATAGGGCCCATATAAAGAGGAGGGCAGAATTAAGGAGAATTCACTCATATTGTGTTTGGACAATGCACTGGATAATAGAGTTGATTCTGTCCAAGATGGGTAAAATGAAAAGAACGAACAGGGAAATTGTGTACAATTATGCAAAAAAGAAAAGAATAGAACCAAATAAAAAACGATACATAGTCTACTCTGGAAGAAAAAATACCACAGGAAACAAAAAGAAATAAGTGTAACAAATACTTTAAATCTTAAATACATAAGGTGAATATAGAAACCATGAACGAATATACAGATAAATCAAACATTATGAAATAAAAATACATATTTCAGAGCTAAAGACATTCTACTCGTCCAACAAGAGTAAAGCCCAGTTCAAAGGAAAGTATACTCTTAATCACTGACAAGAAACAATAAAAATAAAAGAACTATATATTCAACTCAATATTTGAAAAGTCCAATAAAACTAAAACAAGGAAAAACCAAAAACCTAACTGTGATGGTTAAGATTGTGTGTCAACTTGGCTGGGCCATGATTTGCAGTATTTTAATGTAATCACTCCCATGATTGAATATACTGTGAGTAGCCAATCAGATGAAGGGGAGTCTCCTTGGGTGTGTGGCCCGCATCTGTATATAAGCAGACGTTCTGGCTTTTTGCTCTCTCTGGATCCTGCGGCTGTTTCCTGTCATCTCATCTCCCATTCTTGGGACTTGAGCTGTCAGCTTATCTGCTGAACCTAGGATTTGTTGATCTGCACAGCCTGTGAGCAGGAGCCTTGCTCTCCCAACTGCCAATCTTGGGCTTGCTAGCTTCTGCGGCTGTGTGACTTGGGATAAGCCTCTACCCTGATCCAAGGACTTGGGATGTTCTAGCCTCTACAATTGAGTGAGTTGTTTCCTTGATATAATCTCTCTCTATATATATTTATACACTTTACTGGTTTTGCTTCTCTAGAGAACCCAGCCTAAGACATTAACCCTTCACCATCGAGTCGATTCTGACTCATAACAACCCTATAAGACAGAGTAGAACTGCCCCATAGGGTTTCTAAGGAGTGGCTGGTGAATTTGAACTACTGACCTTTTGGTTAGCAGCCGAGAAGTAACAAATGAGAAGCAAGCAAAGCAATGGACTCGATAGGTAAGCCTGCAATGCTGCTTTTATAGGATTTTTTTCCTTGTGCTTTCAGCAACCAAAGTGCCCTCTCTCAAGGTCACTCATTAATTTGACAAGAGCTGGAATTGTGTCTTATTCATGTTTATATCATCAGAACCTAGGAAAGATAAAAGTTTGTGAAATAATTTCATGAAAAAGTCCTGAATCTCCAGGTTATAAGGAAAGACCCTCCCTGGCTTCTCGGGTGAATCTCTGCCACACTGATCAGGGTTGGAACCACTGGGAAAGGGTAGGGCCAGGAAGTTGGTGAACCACAACACCCACTGAGGTGTCTTTATAAGCAAAGCGCCCATTGAAGTCCTATTGATTTAATTCTATTTACATTCGTGTGCATCTCTTTCCGGCCATCTCCATTGTCACGATTGCCCACTCCAGTGTGTGCTTGCCTCAGCTTCCCTCTGGAGCAGGTATTCTTAACCAGTTCAGGGGCCATGAACTTGGATGGAAAAAAAAAAAAATTCACTGTCATTCTCACCACCCTCCAACTTAACTTTAGCAGTTCCTGCAGTTACGACACAGGCAACAAACCACCCTCGTATCAGCAGTCCCTGGAACTGTCACCAAGAGAAATCGAAGACATTTTCTATGTCATTGCTGTTTGGGGAGAGATCTCAAAATATCATTCACCTTCATCACAACTTCAAAATTACGGTAGCTTCTACTCCTGATGTTGAATATATTTTGATAGCTATATTTCAATATAGTTTATTTCTTTTGCATGTCTATGTATTTAATACATCTGAGAACATTATTTGAGAAGGGGCCATAAGCTTCACTAGATGCCAAACACATCTGTGGCACCCAAAGACCACTAGGGCCAGCAGTTGACGGTGAATAACATTTCTCATAAAGAAAAGGAAACGAAGATGAGAATTAAGCTCTTCTTCATTTTTGAGAAAATCTGGTTTACCTAAGAGATGATTTATTACTTAACGACTAGACTTAAGGATAAACGTACTCATTAGGGTTGTTAAAAAGCACAAGGAAGACCTAGAAAAATCATTTAAAGGCTGCCGTACTGTGATGACAAGCATGGGCTCTGCAGTTGAACTGCCTGGGTTCGACCCTCAGTGCACCGTTTACTCCTTGTGTGACCTTGAGGGACAATCTCAGCCTGAGACTCCGCTTCTTCATCTGCAGAATGACACTCTCGCCCCTGATCCGTAGGGCAGTTGTGAAGGCTGGGTGAGGTAACTCCTGTAACATGCTCAGCTCAGCCCTTGTTGGTATTAAAGTCAACCGAGTTTGTTTTCAACGACCTCCTCCGAATCTTCTTCCTCTTCCTGTCTGCTTATTATCACATGCCTCCCATACCCCATCACACACACCTGCTTCATAAGACCGGTGTCCCTCTCTCTTTCCCTCCCTCCCCTCCTACCAAAACCTCCTCTCAGATAAGGCTCTGATATTACTTACTTACGTCTCTGTGTGTTTTCAGTTGTTTGGATACCTCTTCCAGGGATGACAATTCCAGCCTTGTGTGAAAGGCTTAGCCCCCAAGAAAAAAGAATTTCAGTTTCCAGGGGAAGATAAAAGAAATGTTTCTCCTCCCATGTGGAATGTTCACCCTCTTGCTTCTCTACACCACACTTGTCCTGTGCGGCCCAGTTCAAGGCCTCCCTCTGCCAAACAGCCTCCCCCACCTCTCTCATCCTCACTGGTGAGGGTGGGTGGTGGCACTCCAAGGCCACTGAACTCTGCACACGGACCGTGCCAGCCAACGTGGACATTCAGCCCAGGGCAGCTTCTTTCTGTCTCTCCTCTGCTTTCCTAGAGCAGGGCAGCTGTTCTCATGAGCAGGGAACTTGTCTTTTCTTTTGTATTCCAGGGACCCCCAACTCTGCAAGAAAAAGAAAAAGCAGTAGTAGATAATTTTTAGCTGTTCTTCTCTAAAACCTCTGAGTCTCCATGTCTGTGTGTAGGTTCCCAGGGGTGGAATGAGCTCAACTTGGCTTGCAAAGGAGCCAGAAATGCCTCTGCAAAACTCCTTAAGGGTCTTCAGAGAAGCCCAGACTGGGACTGAACAATCACCTCCAGGATTCTTGGATTCTCCCCTTTCCAAGATTTGGATGCTCCCTGCACCCAGGCGTGCTGGGATAGAGGAACCCGGGACTAAGCCTAGGAGCCTCATGTCTAACCCTGGCTCTTGCAGTGCCCAGCTGTGTGCCCTTGAACTTCTCTCTTCCCCTTCTGGGCTTCAGTTTCCTTAATTGTGAAATGAATGATTTGAATTTGATGTTCTCATGCACACTCCAGCAAGGAGAATTGGACTCATCCTTCACGGGTACATTTCAAAATGTATCATATTTTTCAAGAAATAGGACTCATATTTATAATTTTCCTTCCTCTCACAAATTCTTCCGTATTCTTTTCCACACTGAACATGGAACTTATTTCACGCTTGAGGGCTTGCTGTGGTGACTGTCACATTGCCGTGTTTTGGCATCTTTGATTGAAGAAATTATTTTTAAATGTGTACCCAGTAGACAAAATCTCCAAATGCTTCATTGTAAATCTGCTCTTGTCTTCTACGTTGGTTGAGGAGATTGTTTGATTTCACAAACCATTCTGAGTATGACAATCTCTTTGCATATGGAAAGTACTCAGAGAACAGAAAGGAAACACATAAGCACAAGTGCTACCTTGTTGGTCTTACCACCAGTCTTTGGAAGAGCCATCTGCTGGGCAGGTTGCAACTATCAGTTCAATGAATCAGCCACTAATCTGAACATGGCTGGTCTCATAGGTTCATCTCCTGGTTCACTTTGCATGTGGCGACAGTAAGCCTGTTTAAAGGTTTAGCCTTGGTTTATGTAACAGGCAAAAACAGGTCCTCAGAGTCAAGTCTTGGCACTCAGATGCTAAATGGCTTTACCAGAGCTGACTTATAGGAAGGGAATACACTGTATTTTTACGCAAATAATGCACGTGTTATACGTTTTTTGCAAACCCCTTCACAAATTATTTTCCTAGGCTTGTTATGCACGTTGTATATGTGGGTCTGTTGTTTGTGTGGGTGTGGTATTCATGAAAAATACGGTAAATCACTTTAACCTGTTTAAGATGGAGAGAGGGAGTTTACAGGCACTAATAGCATGAGTTAGCCATGTTCTCACAATTCTTAAAGTCATGAACTCAACATCTACTCGGTGCTCACTCAAAGGTTCATCATACTATGACTAGGAAAAAGACCAGGGACAGAAACCACAGGAACACCATGGTCAACAACTATATACATTCATATTTTTTTTAATGTCACTTGATAACAACACATTTTCATTCACTGTAAAATCACAAGTAGATATTAACATCCAGAAACATCACCGTTAAAAGAGTGAAAAATTCATATATTTTAAGCTGAAAACCAAAAAGGGGTTTGGTTGTTGCTTATAAAAAGCTCCTATTTAGCATACTCAACTCTTGTGTAACTTCCGTAGTGGAGAAAGATAACACAATGACAAAAAAAAAGACAACATTCTATTATTTTTTAATCTAAATAACCCAAATAACTTTCCTGATTTTAGAATGCAGTGCATGATTTTATAAAAAAAGAAGAATTGCTTTCCAATGCATGTTTGGTAGAAGCTAATATTTTTATTAGTCTTTAAGAGCATTCTGATTAAACTGTACGGTGCATCTGTTGAATGATAAATGGGAAGAAATAAATAGGCTTTTGAAATGTGTCTTCCAGGAGAAAATGGTAATTAGAACAATAAACTTTGCTACCAAAAAAAAAAAAAGAAGAGTTGGCTATATTTGGAGAGGGCAATCTCACACAGGTATCGCTTGTATAGCCTTATAAATGTACTGCTCTAGAATTAAATAAGAGGAAAAGGACAAGTCGCTTTATAGCTGTGCACACTCATGGTAATAAAAACAGATTGAGAAACATCTACCACAACACCTCAGATTCATGCTGGCTGGGAACAGGCAGAGGAAGATGGTCAATACTTCCGTGATCACAGACGTGCTCTGATTCTGGAGGTTTCCAAAATCTGAGCACGTCTTCTGAATGGAGACTGATCCGCCACTTCCTTTTACACCTCTACCAGCAGATCTCACAGCCTTGCTTACACCAACTTGTTATTAAGAACAAAACATAATGCACACAGCACTGCTCGGACGGGTAAGGGGATCATTCACATGAAGAATAACAAAAGGCGAAGGTGGTGAGGCTTCCACATAAGTTAGCAAAGGTGATAGGTTTTTCCTTGTCCAGGAATGATTCACATGGTACTAGTCCTTTCTTTTTGTTGTACTTGTGTGGTTGAAAGAGTTTTCCCACATATTATCTCACTAGCTCTTCACAACCGCCTCATCTGTAGATATTACAGGTATTACCTCTGTGTCCTCTGAATGGCTTTACCCAGAACCACACAGGTGACAGAGTCAGGGCTGGATTTCAGATCTTCCGTCCAAAACTCTGAATTGAAAAATTCCAAACACCATACAGAAGAGAGTGGCTTAGAAAGCGGGGAGAATCTTCTATAAGCCTGTGGGGTCACTGGAGCTCACTGTTGGGGCTTCGCCTACCCCTTTGTATGTCCCTTCTCTCCTGGGGACCAGGGCTCTGCCACTGGATCACATGACTTCATATGCATTGCAGAGCAGAAATGTGATGGGTAATCCTCACAAGAGCACCCCCATTTTAAAAGACAACCAAGTCTTAGCCCAAGGAACTAATGACTAAGATGGGATTCAGGCACCACTGCCTCACACCAATCGGGTGACCTTATCAGGCAGAGCCCCATATACCATAGGACTCCACTTTCAGAGGTTCTATTCTGATCCTCCTCCACCCGCACCCCTCTCCATGGGGCAAGAAGTCCATGAGGCCAAGAGGACGTGCTTTCTGAGTCCAGTTCTCTTTCTAAACTTGCTGCAAGTACTCAGAACCCCATAATTCCCTGTCTAAATGGCTTGAGGGCCTGTGTGGCTTCTTCCCCAAATCCATCTTCTGGATTGTGACTCACCACTGATGGGCATAGCCCTAGGTCCGAGGGGCAGTCATGGGGCAACATTGATGAAAGAGGATTTGAACAAAACTTGGTCATGCATATTGGAGTGTCCATGTGCATGGATGTAAGGTCCCTCACAATGAAGGTCGAAACTAGGCATAGGAAGAGAAGGGTTACAGGAAGAGGTGGAGGCCTCTTTTGTATTCTTGCTCCAGTCCTGCAAATGTTCGGAGCAAGAGCAAGCCTGAGAACAATCCCAGAGATGGGCTAGACTAGTGTTTGATGAGTAGCTAAAATGGTCCAGAGAGCCCCTCACGCTGTGAACACATGAACTGCAGTCCTAGACTCCTGCTGGAGCTCCCTTCAGGAAATGAGCTTATTCTAGACTGTCTCTGCCCGAAAGTTTCCTTGGTTTAATCCCTACTTCATTTTTCCATCTAAATGTTGTCAACATATACAGGTTTCACCAGTGTCTTCTCTTTGCTCAAATTAGATGTTCAATACATGTCAGCCATGGGTGATGACATCTGATACATCAGTTTTAGAAATTCCAAGCTTCTTGGGCACAGTTATAGTGTCCATAGACAGGGTCGTCCATTTACTGTACCCTTTGCAACAAACCAAGAGTGGTGTGTCTCCAGGTACACCGGTCAGTATGTCAAAATCCGGTTTTGTGTTTAAACTCTGACAGGCCCACCAGGTTATTTCAATCTGATGCAGTCCACCTCTTCAGTGGCAGGCACACCCATGGTTTTGAGATCAAGGTCGGCGCTGGACTTACTTGCATTGTAAGAAGACTTCCAGTGGAGCAATATGATTTTCTTGAAGTACTTCATGGTGTTGTTCTTGATGGTCACGAAGCACAGGGTGTTGATGATGCTGTTGCTCATGGCGATACACTCCACGATATAGAAGGCCGTGAGGTAGTGCTTCTCTTTCACGAACACTGTGGGGAAGAAGTCACGCACGATGGTGAAGCCATAGAAGGGTGCCCAGCACAGCACGTAGGCCGTGAGGATGCACATGAGCACCAGGACCGTCTTCCGGCGGCAGCGTAGCCGCTTCCGAATCTGCTCCGTCTGGAAGCCAGGGACAGCCTTGAACCAGAGCTCCCGGGAGATGCGGGCATAGCACAGGGTCATGGTGACCACGGGGCCCACGAACTCGATGCCGAAGATGAAGAGGAAGTAGGACTTGTAGTAGATCTGCTGGTCCACGGGCCAGATCTGGCCACAGAAGATCTTCTCCTGGCTCTTGATGATGATGAGGACCGTTTCGGTTGTGAAGTAGGCTGAAGGGATGGCGATGAGGATGGACACCATCCAGACCAAGGCAATCAGCCCAGTGACCGTCTGATACTTCATCCGTGGTCTCAGCGGGTGCACAATGGCCAGATATCTAGGGAGAAAGGCAACGGCACAAATGGGGTCAACCACCTTGAGGAAGTACTGGATAGTAATGGTATTTTTGCAACATTATGAGGAGCGACCGAATGCTATGTTGCAGTGGTATGTGGGCTACCAAGAAAGGCAAAATTGCACGCAGACCCCAGCTCCACCTCCATAGCTGTGCAATGTCCTCAAGTTTTGTTGAATCTCTCTGAACCTCAATTTCCTTAAACGCAAAAGGTTTTTTGTGGTTGTGCGCTTTTAACGACTAAATGTGTTAGCGCATGCAAAAGTCCTGCCACAGTCTTAAACATAGTATGTACTCAATAAATGGTAACTATTAACATTAAAAGTAGTAATAATACCTCCCAGCTGTTTCTAGCCCTGGCACTTTTCCCATGCCCTCCCTGTTTTCAGGGCTAATCATCCTAATTACCCCAGCGCTTAAAGCTAACCCCCCCACCAAAAAAAAAAAACCTTGTTTGCATCAAGGGGATTCTGACTCATAGCGATTCCACGTGACCGAGTAGAACTGCCCCATAGGGCTTTCTTGGCTATAATCTTTACAGAAGCAGATCGCCAGGCCTTTCTTCTGCAGCACTGCTGGATGGGTTCAAACCGCCAACCTTTAGGGTAGTAGTCAACTGCAAACAGGGGCTGGTAATTCCAAAGGGTTGTTGGGAAAATTTGATCTTTCCCATAGAAGCAGTGGGCAAAGATTTCTCATCATTCCACATTTTTAAAAAAATCACTCCTCATGCAAAGGTGGAGAAAAAGCCTGTGGCCTTTCACCTCATTTTCCAGGTGGAGAAGTGGAGGCTGTGATAGACGAGTGACTTCTCAAGGTCACACACAGCAGGACACTTGACAGAAAACATTTAACTTTACCTCACAGGGTTGATATGAAAATCAATTGAGAATATATGTGAATGTATTTTCTTTTTTAACCACAAAGCACCAGACAGTAGAAGATATTGCTTCTGTCCTTTCCAAAGACGCACACTGCTGTTACCACAGTGGTCCAGGAAAGAAAACGGAGCACTTTCTGGGGGAGGTGAGTCATCTGTGCGGTATGAAAATCGCCTGCCCAGAGAGAGTGCACACACTCCTGCAGAGGGCTCTGGTTTCCTGGAAGACTTTCCGTGTCTGGCAGGGGGTGGAAGTTGGAGAAGGAGAAAGATGGGAAGTGAAGTGGGAGGGAATGACCAGTCCACACTGGAAATAAACACATTCTCACATACTCAGAGCTTAGCCCGGGTTGAGCCAAGAGCGAACACTGGCCTGAAGGAAAGCCAAACCAATTCTCTTTCTTTTGGCACCAATCCCTTTGGGGTCATCTTTCTTAGGTTTTTGATTTGTTGAGGAGGTTCCTTCTCCTCCCTTACCCCTCCCCCAACCCCCACCCCAATATCTTATTTCTGCTACTCTCAGTCCCTCCCCCCAACACAGGCAGCCACATCCATTGAGTGTCATTTTCTGAGTTCACTGGAGTGAGACTCCCAGTCTCTTCCAGCTCCCAGAAGATGTAAAATGGAGTTGGAAGGGTTGAGTCCACTCTCTGGATACCCACTGGCTGCCCTAACATGCTTGGCCACTGGCAACCGTCCATGGTCCTCACACTGATGTCCTGGGGGTCTGAAGGGTGGAATGGAGGTGTCTGGAGAGTGTAGTCAATGCCCTGCATAATGACCACGCTGCTTCCGCTATAGTGAGTGCACCAAGCTTGCTCTGACTCTCTCTCACTGGCTCACTCTCTGTCTATCCCACCATGTTCTGCTGATTACTCTCAAAGAAAATTTCTAGATCCATACTTGTTAACTACATAAATTTTCACTATACAATTTCTATTTTTTTTTCCTAATAGTAGCTTCCTAAGTCTTCATGATGTTTCAAACACAGTGGTGTTTCAACAAAAAAGTGTAAGAGACCACTAATCTAGAGTCAGAAGGCCAAGAATCAAATCCCAGCTTTGCCACAAACTTGCTACATCAATTTGAGACATTTTTCATGGCCCAATGGGCTCAAGTTCCTCATCTGTAATGTGGGAATGTCACCTGCCTTGCCATTCTCACTGTGATGCAGTGAGGCTCAAATGAGACGCTGTACATAAACAACAATACTCTATTGATATATAAGAAAGTGTTAGTGTCCTAAATCATAATTTTTTCAGAGTTATTCTATACATACAGCCATTTTCTTTTCCCTGTTGTTGGCAAATGCTACATTTGCAAGAGCTCTATTACTTTTTATTTTATTGTCTCCAACTCTTCCCATCAAAACTAACCTTGGTCATCTGTGATTACTCATTGGATACTTATATCATCCTTGTTCTCTCTGTCATCAGTCCAGCTCCATCCCTGGGGTTAGAACCCAGGAGCTGTGCAGGGGGCCTTCCTGATACATTTACCAGTAGGCAGATTGCAGAACATGGTTTCAAAGATTGCCACCAGGCTTGGCTATGTTAAGATCAGAACTCTAGAACTCTAGTATAATTCGTTTTTAATGTTTATATAGAATTGTACAATTTACAAAACATTTTCAAATCCATTTTCTCATTTGATCACCCCAACCTTATTGAATAGGTAAGAGAACAAAAATGCCTATTTTACAGATGAGTGAACTGAGGCTTGGAGAAATAAAATATAACTTTCCAAAATCCACACAACAAGAAATTGACAGAACCATGACTCAGACCCATATCTTGCTCCAAATCCAGTGGCCCTTCCAACATGCCTTTTGCCTTTCCAGCCAGAGTAAGCAACATCCATTTCTCATGCCCCCATGGCATTCTAGCAGCCTCTCTCTTCTTTTTCTCTCCATCACAGTTGGTTTCTACCTACTGATGTTCCAAGAAAGAGTCAGGCAATTGGCAGCTTCTCTTCTCTGCTTGTGGATATGCCCTTGGCTTGCCCCGTGTGTCTACCACTACAATGGCTCAGGTCCAGATCCACTTACAGCTGACATCTCCCAGAGAACAAGGAATAAAGGCTGCTGAACTAAGAACTGTCCAGGCAGTAATTTGTGAGATGAGAGTGGGCTGTGTGATCAAGCAAAGAGCATGTGGGCTCCCTCTCTGTCTCCAGGACCCAGCCTCAGATATAACCATCACAATCACGGTCATAGCAGCTACTGGGCTGGCCATGGGATGATCAGAGAATGCACGACCAGCTCCTCTGGCCAGTCAGCCCTGAGCGATGAGCTCACCAGGGAGTATCTGTGCCTAAGGACTAAGGTGCACCTGACCCAAACCATGGTTATTTTCAATCACCTCATATGCCTGCGAACACTGGGCAATGAATAAGGAAGACAGAAGAAGAATTGATGCATTTGAATTATGGTGTTGGTGAAGAACATTAAATATACCATGGACTGCCAGAAGAACGAAAGAAATACAGCCAGAAATGCCTCTTAGAAGTGAGGATGGCAAGTCTTTGTCTCACTTAGTTTGGACATGTTATCAGGACGGACTAGTCCCTGGAGAAGAGCATCATCCCTGGTAAAACACAGGGTCAGTGAAAAAGCAGAAGACCCTCAACGAGATGGATTGACATAGTGGCTGCAACAATGGGCTCAAACACAGCAATCATTGTGATGACGGCGCAGAAACGGGCAGTGTTTCGTTCTGTTGTACATAGGGTCGCTGTGAGTCGGAAGTGACTCTAGGGCACCTAACAACAACAACAAAGGCCGAGGGTGGTGACTTATGCCTTAGCTAGCCTCATCCAGACAGAAGGGGAGAGCCTGCCAGTGGGTGGGCACATTGGCTGGTTTCTCCTCCCTAGAAGGAAGGTTTCACTCCCACAGTCCCTCATGTTGTAGGATCTGAGGTGTCTCCACATCAAAGAGGAAACCCATGCCCGGGGAGGCCAAGTCGTCTCATCTTTTTCAGCTCCAGGCCACACTCTCAGGTCTTTTTCCCTCTGCCTGGACTTTGAGAGTTTCTGGAATATGATGGTAGCCTCTCTGACCTCCACTCTCCTATGTTCCTTGCTCCTGTCCCACATACCTCCCCAAGGTACCTCATACTCACCACTAACTTTCCCGTCTCCAGGTCTTTGCAAACACTGTTCTACCCACGTGGAAAACCTTTACTCTCCTTTGTCAATCTCCATCTTATTTATGTGTTGAAGGCCGGCTAAAAGTTCACCTCCTCCAGGAAGCCTCCTCTGACTACTCTTGGACACAATGATCTCACCTTTATCTATATTTCATTTGAAATTTATCATTTACTTCTTAAAATGGCTAATAAATGTTAGTTCCCTCTCACTCTGCATGGCAGGCTCCCCGAGAACAGGCATTGGGTCTTACTTCTTCTATAACCTTTTGCTTTTCTGTGAATTCTGAGAGCCCCTGGGTGGTGCAAAAGGTTAGGTGCTCAGCTACTAACAGAAAGGTTGGAGGCTCCAATCCATCCAGAGGCACCTCGGAAGAAAGGCCTGACAATCTACTTTGAAAGATTACAGCCATTGGAAACCCTATGGGTCACAGTTCTACTCTGACATACATGGGATCACCATGAGTCGAAACTGACTTGCCGGCAACTGGTTTGGCTTTTTTGGGAGTAGGGTTTTATTATATACTTCGCCCTCATCCCGTTTGTCTTCCAAGTGCCTGGCACTGGAGGGACAGAAATGTAAAAAGACATGGTGACAGTTCTCCAAATGATTACAACCTGTTTTGGAAAACAGGAGATAAACGTGTTTACCCAGCACGAAAGCTTTATGTAGGATTCAACGGTACCCAACAACACCCAGCATGAGACAGGGAGACAACCTGGGGCGGGATAATAAAAGGTTGGAAGACCAGGCTAAGAAATTTGAGCCGTATTTTATAGACAGTGGAGTCATCAGAGGCTTTTTTCAGCAAGAGAGGGGAGACACTTGCAAGACAGAAGATTAATTTGGCTGCAATCTTGCTTACCTCCCTCAGGCCACAGTGATTTTCAGTTCCTAGAACAAATAAGGCTTGTTCCTGCCTCAGGGCCTTTGCACCTTGTCTGGAATGCTTTTTTTTTTCAGTCTGTTCAAGACCAGCTCTTTCTTTCTTCCTTCCTTTCTCCTCTCTTTCTCTCTCTCCCTCTCTCCCTCCCCTCCCTCCCCCCACCATCTCTCTTTCTTTTTTCTGGAACCCTGGTGGCACAGTGGTTAAGAGCTCAGCTGCTAACCAAAAGGTCAGCAGTTCCAATCCACCAGCCACTCCTTGGAAACTCTATGGAGCAGCTCAATTCTGTCCTATGGGTTGGTATGAGTCAGAATAGAATCAAAGGTGATGGGTTTGGTTTTGGGTTTTCTACCATTCAGAGGTCAATTCAAATGTCCTCTCCTTAGAGACACACCCTGAACTACACAGCTAGAGCAGTTCCCACTCTCAGTCATTCTCAATGTTTCTCTCATTTGTTTATTTTCCTCAGAAAATTTCTCACTCTGAAATTATCTTCCTCCTCCCTGTTACCTACTTCCATCCCTCAGGTATAAAGAAGCTCCATGAGGGCAAGGCACTTTTTTGTTTTATTTGCAGCTGTATCCCCAGTGCTTGGAATAATGTCTGTCCCATAGCAGCCGCTCTATAAAAATGCATTGCTTGAATGAGTGAATAAATAAATGAACGCTGAGCATGTGAGGGGAGTAGCATTGGCAGGGCGGCAGAGCCAAGAGACACTAGAGCAGGAAGACACAACTATGACAGCCCAGCCCACAGTGACACGGTAGGAAGTAGGGGTGGGTACTGGCCGGACCTGGAAATTGAATGAATGTTAAACAAAGGGAGAGAACGGTCAGGACGAAGAAGGGTTTCTACGCGAGGTGCCTGGCGGAACAATGGAACCAATAATAGAAACTGAGAAGTCAAGGCAGGTAGAAAATGAATAGTTCTGTCCTGCTATACCTTGTGTGCTGTGTTTCCTAGAAACTTTGTATTATTTTTAAAAATCACATCATAAAAACAATTGTTTCTATCAAAACAAAGAGGTTAGCTCCTCTGAAACATTGGTTAGTTTATTTTCTTTGTCTGTTTTCTTTGTTCCTCTAAGAGTTAATGCAAAAATATAATATTGAGTGTTTCGCCACGCGTCTGTCAGTTTGTCATACTTGCTGTGATGCTGGAAGCTATGCCACAGTATTCAGATACCACCAGGGTCACCCCTGGTGGACAGGTTTCAACAGAGCTTCCAGACTAAGGCAGACTAGGAAGAAGGACCTGGTGGTCTACTTCTGAAAACACTGGCCAGTGAAAACCTTATGAATAGCAGCAGCACATTGTCTGGTATAGTGCTGGAAGATAAACCCCTCTGGTTGGAAGGCACTCAAAATAAAAAGCAAAGGTGTCACTTTGACCACTAAGATGCACCTGACCCAACCACGGTATTTTCAATTGTCTCCCATGCATGCGAAAGCTAGGCAATGAATAAGCAAGACTGAAGAAGATGGTGTTGGTGAAGAATATGGAATGTCCCACAGGCTGCTCCTTGGAAACCCTCTGGGGCCGTTCTACTCTGTCCTATAGAGTCGCTATGAGTCGGAATCGACTCAACGGCAACAGGTTGTTTTTGTTTTTGTTTTTGTTTTTGACATGTTATCAGGAGGGACCAATCCCTGGAGAAGGGCATCATGCTTGGTAAAGTGGAGGGTCAGCAAAAAACAGGAAGACCCTCAACAAGATGGACTGACACAGTGGCTGCAACCATGGGCTCAAACACAGCAAAGATGGTGAGGATGGCGCAGGACCAGGCAGTGCTTCGTTCTGTTGTACAACGACTCGACAGCACCTAACAATAACATTGCGTGCTTGCGCTTTCTCAAGCATTGCTTTAAGCAATTTTATTTATTACTTCATTTAATCCTCAAAGCAGCACGATACATTAGGTTCTCTTATTATCTCCATTTTACCGAGGAGAAAACTGAGGCAGAGAGAGGCGAAATAACTTACACACGGCCCTAGAGCTAGTGGGTGGAGGTGGTACAGTAAGCGTTTAAACTTAGGCAGAATAACCAGGAACATGCCTCCTACAAAAATTTCATTATGTAAAAATAATAGTCTTTTTGTTACTGTATCTGTTATTTCAAGATAAAAATTAGTTGCCCCAAACCAACAAACCAAACCTGAGGATCACAGATCAAGTCCTGAACAACACGAAGCCAGACAAAAATCAATGAGTTCCTCGACCACAAAATTGAAATTAGATGGTAAAAACGCATTAAGATCAAAACAAATTGGAGCGAAGATCCCAAACATCAATAAAAGAACTTAACGCACTGGAGCAGCCGGTTAGTCAGCCAAGGCCCTGGGCGGGCACACTGTGCCTTCCTCCCGTATCTGGGTGCAAGTTTCCAATCACAGTAGCCATCCTCATGATGCAAAGCATGCCCCCCAATTAGTCTTTCTTACTGTATCTAATTTGCCTGACATAAAACTCAAGAGAAATGCTTGTGGTATTTCAGACAAGCTGGTTTGATATGAAAGTAGGATATGGGCTTAAGTCCAGTAGATCTATGTTGGTTGATTGACACAGATAGTACCTCTTGCATTCGAAAAAATAGCCCATGTCCCCTAGTGCGGTCTGACTTCCTTCCCCTTTGAAGTCACTCCGTCCTGCAGTTGTTACCCCTTTGGAGAAGTAGCCCCTTACATGGTAAAATGGATCTCACCCAAGGAGCAGGATCCCACTCCACCGCAGGCACCTACCTACCTTTCCGCCATTTTTGGCAGCTGAGAGGACCCCCTGGGCAAAGCTGTCCTGCTAGCATGAAACTTCAGGAAATAACTCCATACACTCTGTCCTGTTCATGTGCTAGGAGTGGCAGCTTCCGCTTTCAGAAAGGTCAGAGACAAGGTCTCTTGACAGCTCTGAAGGTGACTCAGGGGGCAAATACTCTGCTTAACTGTTCCTTCCCTCCCTGCCCCTCCGCTCCTTCTGGAGGTTCACTCAGGGGCCGTGCCTCGGTGGACACAATACCATGCCGCTCTGTGACTCATATGGAAGACCTGGGCCAAGGAGAAGTAGCCCTCTGCAGGGATGACACTTCTGAGCACCTCCCAGGGGGACAGACCAAGGGCTGTTCAAGCAGCCAACTCCCTGACGTCCTTCCCTGGAGAAGGACGGCAGAGCCTCCATCCCTCAGGGCGGCTAAAGCCAGGCTCCTTATTAAACCCTTTCCCCTGGAGTGCTCTTTTCCCAGGTTATCCTCTCCCCGCTCACCCTGCTTATAACGTCAGAAAGCACAATCGATTAGCCGTGCCCCTCCCTACAACTGTCGGGGGCAGCTGTGGCACAGGAAGGGCATCTGTGCTTCAGGCTCTCTGGGTTAAGGGAGAGAGACAGGCTGTTCAGATCCAAGTACAGGGAGGCCTGATTTGACCCTCAGGGCAACTGTCTGTAGCCTGTAACAAGGTGCTTTGTAATGAGCAGCCAACTCTGGGCAGAAGAGCTTATAAAGTTGTCCCCCAACGAGCAAAGATTACCTGACCCACCAGCACTCCTGATTGAATTAAACGAAAATAATAAACCTAATAAAGATGTGCATAGGCTGCTTGTATTGATTCTTTTTAGCCTCACTAGAACCGGGCCTTCTGCACCGCTGTATGCAAATGTATGAAAAGGAACAAACTGATAAACGCAAAATAAAAATAGGAAGCCAGCATATATCCCTCCCCTTTTTTTTCCCCCAAAACAAATCCATCAATCTTATTCTAAAATCAACTGGTGCTAGGGAGAGCATGTTTCAGTAGTGGAAGTATCGATGACATGGAAATCTCCTTCAAGATTTCCAGGTTGACTCAAAAGGTAACTGCCTGGAGTTTAAACTTGTCCCTCAACACCTCATTGTAACTGTCTACCTGCAGACCTTGAACAGGTAGGGTAGGACATCTAAAAGTTTATTCACAGCTGGGGAATAAAAACTTTCCTTTCCTACTGCCCAACTCCAGGGGGCTCTGCTACCTCCTGCCTGACCACAGCTGGAAAACAGGAGCTCTTCTCACTCTTTAATCATTAGGGAAATTTGTGAGCCCCCATTTGTCCACCTTTCAGGGGAGCACAGATACCTCCAGCAGTCCACAGCAGCGGTGGTGAAGGAAGGGGCAATTCCAACACCTCTCCACCTTTGTTGTCCCCACTGCCCCCATGCTCACCTGTCGATGGCGATGGTCAGCAGGACATTGGTGGAGACATAGAGAGAGACAGTGCGCAGGTAGTTGACAGAGGCACACAGCACGTGGCCATGCTCCCAGGAAAGATGGCGCACCACGTAGTAGTCTATCTCAAAGGGACAGCAGACAATGGCCACTAGGAAGTCAGAGATGGCTAGGTTGGCAATGAGCAGGTTGGTGAGGTTGCGTAGCTTCTTGTAGCGGGCCAGTGCAGCAATGAAGATGAAGTTGCCAACACCACAGACCAGCATGATGCCCACCAGGGCCATGCCAATGATGATCTTGGCAGCAAAGAAAGTCCGAGAATTGGTCACATCCTCATCTTCATCCAGGGGCATATCATAGTCCTCATAACTGAAGTTGAATGGGAAGGGAGCAGCTGGGACTCCATGGGGATCAAGCACAGAAAGGAAGTTGATGGAGGTGTTGGTGGCATTGTCATCCCTATCCCCCATGGTGATCTCCATCTGGAAAGATGGAGCTATTAGCAGCACTGCTGGGAATTCCCCTGAGGTGGCGTCTTCCGGACTGGAGGTCTCTCCTCTCTGCTGGTAGTCTGCTCTCCCTTAGAGAGTCAATCTCCCTGCCAGCATCCTTGGGCCACAGCTTCTGAGCTCCATCCTAGACCTTTGAAAAACAAACAATTGGCTACATGTGTGAGTGAACCTGGCAGAATTTAAAACCATCTTGTAACCTATGCAGGCCCATTAGCCACCTGCTCAGAGTGAATACAGGATGATGGAGTGCACATAAAGGACCCAATGACAGGAAACAAATGAACAAAAAACCAGAGACCCATTCATTGAGGGGAGGTTGATTGCTGTAGAGACAACTAGGCACTGGCTCATTATATTTCTATTCCACTGAAGACACACACACTTTGAGCTTTTTCTCAGGGACTAAAGTTGGGAGTGTGGGGAGGCTCTAGAAAACAGAAGTGACCTGCACCCCACCCATTTTCCAAATTCCATTCACTGCCCTGACAGCCCGAACTTTGTCCTTTGTGGATGCGTCCCATTCTGCAGTAGCAATACCTCCTTTGCAGTGGCTTAAAAGAAATTACTCTGGATATTGTTGAAGAGGTAGGGCCGTGAGACAACCCTGTCTTCTCTCCATGAGCTGGTCTCCTTCCTTCTAGCAAAGCACGGCTCTAAAATTCACAAAGCCTATCTAGCAGCTAGCTGCCTTCCCCTCTCCTCACTGGATTGCCTGTTCGCACAGCAAAATCGGCTGGGACCCTAGAAGCCTGGCACAGCATTTACCAAGTCCCAGCGTGGTGAGAAAGGTTAACACACTCGGCTGCTAACCAAAAGGTTGGAGGTTTGAGTCCACCCAGAGACATCTAAGAAGAAAGTCCTGTTAATCTACTTCTGAAAAACCAGCCATTGAAAACCCTATGGAGCACAGTTCTACTCCGACACACCTGGGGTAACCATGAGTAAGAACTGACTCAACAGCAACCTTTTTTTTTTATTTTAAAACTGGTCCTGAAGAAACAGGCAGTAGGGTTGAAGTCACAGCCCAAGCACTTACTGAGTGAGTCACAGAAGGGACCCTCAAGCAAAACTCTTTCTTGGCCCGACGTGTGTTCTGAGATAAACAGCTTAAACACTCAGGGTTTCAGCATTCTCCAGGCAGGAGGAAATCAATAATGTCTATGAAGCACCCAGCTCCCTGGAGAGGGAGGGTGTTACGCTCTAGAACTGCAAGGAATTACTACTGAGGACTCAATCCTAATCAGTCAGCTGCAAGGAAGAGGAGGGGAATCCTGACACCTAGGACTCCAGCTCACCACACAGTGGGTCTGGGGGCAGGACGGGGATGCAGGAGAGGTGGGGCAGTCAGCAGCACTGTAGGGACAGACAGGAAGCTCGGAGTCCTTCTCTCCCCTGTCTTCTCCTTGCGGACCCTCCCAGGGCCTGAAAATAACACACCAGGGAGCTGGGATGTTAGAGGAGAGCTGGGGTCTGGAGAGCACCCCAGATGTCAGGAGAAAGAAGAGAAAAGGGAATCGTGCTAAGCCTCAGGTTCCTGGGAAGGTCAAGGAGGTCTGGCAGCCCCAGGAAAGCCTGTGGCCCACACTCCTCCAAGGCTTGACACCTGGAGTGTGTCTTTGGTGGACAGGACCATAGTCCTCTGCACCCCAATAAGGCTCAGCTCCATTCTTTCCCCCTCTCCCAACTCCTCCAACACCCCGGTTTTTCTCAGATTTTGCCCCTCCTCTGAGCCATCAGTCCAGCCCTCTGCCCCTGCCAGGTATGAGAAGCAAAACCCACAGCTGAAGGATCAGAGGGACCCAGGCTTGGAGCCCCGGCAGGTACAACTGCAATCCCAGTCTTCTCTCCTTGCAGACATGTGTCTCAGGTTCTGCTTACTCCCAAAGCTCAGGGGCATGCCACCTCTGGAGAGGCACTCCTTCAGGTATGCTACCTGGGGGGCCAAAATCAGGTTTTCAAAAAGAAAGAGTAGTAGAAATTTGGTGAGGGGAAGCTGGAAGATTAGGATACGGGCAGAAATTGTCCAGCAATCTTGTCTCCTTTATTTTCACCTGTCGGGGAGGAACTCCATCCCCACCCCGTGTCCTCTGGAGCCCCTGCTGTTTGGCGCTCGTCCCCTGGCCCCTTTCGGATCGTTGTCTTCACAGCCCCTGCTTATAAGCCCTCTCCTGCTCCCAACTTTCTCTTCCGAGCCTGGGAGGCTACGCCTTAGAGCAGAAAAGAGGGAGCAGCCAGCCTCCCCTGAAAAAAAATGAAGACGAGGTCAAGTCTCTAGAAAAGCCCCTTCCCCACTCAAAAGCCCTGCTGCCCGCCGGCGCCACGTGCGGTTCTCGGAGCGTCTCCGGGAGGGCACGCTAAGTACCTGCGGGCATCCCGGCGCCCTGCAGACCAGGTCCGGGCTTCTTTATTCCGGAATCGGGGTCAAGAGACGCTTCTCCCAGAGGCCAGCGGGAAGATGACAGGTCCTTTCTCCCTCTTCTTCCCGGGGCTCTCTCCCAGCTCCGGCGGCTTTTGCCGCTTCGCCAGGACTTGTGCCCGCGCCGCCGGGGCCGCTCCCGAGAGCGGAGGCTCCGCTCGGTGGCCGCCCCGGTCCGGGCCCGCCCCACACTCGCTGTCTCCGCCCCCGGTGGCCGCGGGGAGCCCAGGCTCGGGCGGGTGGCTGGGGAGGCGTGCTCCGGCAGGTTCGCGAGGCTCCCGGGGGTCCCGCGGTCGGGGCTCGGAGCGGGGCACGTCAGAGGCCGTCCAGGCACGCGCAAGCTGGGGACCCAGGAGTCGCCCCGGGCTGGAGTGTCTGGGGCGCAGAGGCGGCAGCTCGCGCCAAGGACACCCCGGAGGGTGCCGGGCCGGGCGGAAGGCGCGCGTTCCTCGGGCTCAGGCTGGGGAACGGCCGCCTCGGACACGAGCAAGTGCGCCGGCGCTGTGAGCAGGGCTCGCCGCAAACCTCACGCTCTTGGTCCCCGTCCGGCACGGCTGTGCCCCCAACCCCCCCCCCCCCAGGGCACGAGGACTTCTCGGCCTGTTCACCTTGTCAGCCCCGAGATCTGAGTGGGTGGATACGGCCTGGCTTAGCTGGTGAAATTTCAAAGAACCGGCAGGAGCCTCCCTCCTGCCCACAACGCCGCCCTCACTGGGCACGCTGGGTCCGGACGAAGCCTCGTTCCCCAGGGCGGGCCCAACTGCACACCAGGTTCAGCTTCGGAGTCAGTCGCTGGTACCTGTTGTGTAAAAGAGCATAGAGAAGTGCTTTCCAGAAAGCAGTGAAGCGGTGGGGGACAGTGTGGTGCTGGAGAATGGGAGGAGTCCCCCAAGGAGAGGGGATTTCTGTTCAGAAGGAGAAGGCTGGGGTAACCAGAGCTACTTTGCAGGGCAGACCTCACTCAAAAGCCTATAGAATAGCTCTGATCTCCTGTATCAAGACATCCAAGGACAATCCCAATTTGCCTTCTCATTGTCCGTAATCCAAAGAGAGCTACACAAGATGTGGATCTTTACCCAGCTTTGCCACAACCAAGCTGTGTGACTTCAGGCAAGTCACATAACTTTTCTGGGGCTCCGCCTCCTCATTTACAAAATGAATGAGTTGAACTTGCACTAGGAAGTCTCTGCCAGGTTCCAATACTTCGTGCCTATATCCTCACTTGTCCTATATCCTTCCCTGAACATCTTCTCAAGCACAAAACTCTTGTCATTTGCAAAGATGTCACAACTTTAATATCTGAGTCTCGTATCCCACAGGAGGCGGAACATGATAGTGGTTAAGAGCCTGGGATATGGGGTCAGCTGCCTCCTTTCTACCTAGTTCTGAGCACAAGAGCTGTGTGACCTTCCTCCTTGGTCTATTATTGGCAATACTAGCTCTGTTTCCTAAGGTTGCTGTGAGGATTAAATAAGGTAAAAGAGGTAACGTGCTTAGCACAGTATCTGTCACTTAGTAGGCACCTGATAAATGCCAGCTATTGCTATCAATCTGTGATTCTTTCCATGTCTTGCCCCATGAGATTCTGACCAACATTTGAGATCTTGCTCCAATATCATTTCATGCAGGGATCCTTCTTTGACCCTCCCTACACTCAATGATTTTCACATTTTCCTTAACACTTGGTGCCTCTATTTAAATGCACCTTTGTGTACCGATTTGCTTTCCAACTTGGACTGTTCCCTGGGGAAGGCTATGCCTCATTCATTTTTGTATCCTATTCTGCAACGTTTCTCAAACTTGCCTAACAATAAGAATGATCTGAGATGCTGGTTAAGCATACTGATTCCTGGATCACACTCCAAACCCACTGAGAGGGCCTAGAAATGTGTATGCTTATCCATCATCCCAGGTGATTCTTATTAGCAAATGTGTTTGGGAAACTAGGGACCTAGAACAGAACCTGGCATAAGGTAGACAGGTGTTGATTGAATCAACCCTAGTCATTCTATATAGTAAATATGTCTCCCTAATTCTATTTATCTTTACTCAAAATCAAAACAAAAGACAGAGGGCATTGGTTATCTGTTGCTTCATAATAAATTACCCCAAAACTTAGCAGCTTAAAACAACAAACATTTACCATCAGAATTTCTGAGGGACAGGAATCTGAAAGTGGCTTAGTTGAGTGGTTTCAACTCAAGGTATGTTGTGACACTGGAGTCAAGCTGTTAGACAGGGATGCAGTCTCATCTGAAGGCTCAACTAGGGCAGTATCCATAACTGAGCTCACTTGCCTGGTCATTTTCAGGCCTCAGTTATTCACTGGCTATTGCTGGAGACTTTAGTTCCTTATCATATGGGCATATCTGTCGGCTACCTGAGTAACCTGACAACATGGCAGCTGACTTTCCCCAGAGAAAATAATTGGAGAAACAGCAAGAAAGAACCCAAGACAGAATCCTCCATCTTTTAGATCTTGATCTCAGAAGTGACATACCATCACTTGTGCTATAATGCTATTATTGCTCACAAAAATAAACCCTGATACAATGTGGGAGGGGACCACACAAATGTATGAATACCAAGGCATGGGGATGATTGGGGACTATCTTGGAGGCCATCTTGGAGACTGACTACCATATAGAACTCAGAATTTTCCTTTTTTTTCCCTTCGAAGGCCTGGTAAGAAATCATAGTTGAGGCTAACAGTGAGATTGGCCGTAATGAAGTTCTTGACTGTCAGAGAAGGCAGGTGGTATATAACTTCTAGAGCTAGAGTCAGGAGGGCACAATTGAGGTGTTCTGTTGACCAAGGGCGCACTTGGGAGAAATGGAATAATAGGAGTGGATGCAGTCTGGAAGTCTCTATGCATGGCAGGTGCTGTTGGGGGCCCCTTTGAAGGGCTTGAATGCCTGCATGTGAGTTTCTGCCAAAGGAGATTTGCCCCTCCATCTGAGAAGCAGACATCTATGGAATCCCTGGGTGGTGCAAACAGTTAACGTACTCAGCTGCTAACTGAAAGTTTGGAGGTTTGAGTCCATCCAGAGGCATCTCAGAAAAAAGACCTGGCAATCTATTTTCAAAAAAATCAGCCTTTGAAAATCCTGTGGAGCCCAGTTCTATTCTGACACACACGGGGTCATCATGAGTCAAATTGACTCAACAGCAACTGGGTTTATTTGTTTGTTTTGTTTTTGTATGAGGAATCCATCCAGTTGCAATTTTAATAGTCCATCTCTGTGACAAAGTTAAACCAGACATGCCTTTGTTTACATCAAAATTTGGAACTCAAAAAGTTGTTTTTAAGAAGAAATAAAAGAAAAGAAATTAAAAATAAAAATAAAATCTAGAACTCCACTGATGCAAAAAAAAAATTTTTTTTTCAAACTTGTAACCACACCATGACAACAGCCTGGATATTTTGCCTGTAATTAGAGTTAGATGCCAGAAGAGGGCGGAAGTGTCTTGCCTCATCCCACCTACAAAAAGTATCCTGCCTACCTACAAAAAGATTCATAATACCTTAGAGAATTTGCCATCCTAGGGAGCCCTCACCAAACAAGAACTAAAGAACCTGTTTGGGAAGCACTTTCTTTGGACAGTTTCTCCCAACCCTAAATAATACCATAGGCTGCTTTGGATTTTTTTTCTTTCCTATTCCACTGGTGGGGATCATCCCTAAGGCCTTGTTAATTCTTAGTCCAACATCATTTTATCCTATAATTATGTCCCTTTGGTTTAGAAATGGAAGTTTTTAACATCTCTGGGTTTTTCAGTCATGCAACTCCTGTATACTCTAATAAATACTACATAGAAACCCAGCTCAAGAAGTGCCAAAGGGGTCATTTAGCGAGCTCGCTTACATTGAGAGAGGAGTGAAGAGATGCTCAAGAGGCTAAGCCACTCACCACAGGACACAGATTTGAATCCAAGTCTCCCAACTTTTAGCCCAGAACCTCTATTCACTTCTTGAGCCTGCTCAGTCACAACACATATCTACCTGTTCTCAATTTGCCCCTCTCTCCAAGATCCTTGGTTCCAGGGTCCAGCCACAATTTCTCCCGTCTGGCAGATTTACTAAATCAGCTTATTTTCTGCTTTCATCAGATTTGTTCTCTCAGTACACACTCTCATCCATTGCCATGAAAAATCAAGGATTCCTGGAAGATGCCCAGAGCTGGCTCAGAACTCATCCTGCTTCCTTTTCCAATTACTTCTCCAGCATCTGAGCCAACGATGCTTGACCAGCTTCCGAAAGCCCACTCAGCAGGTCCTTTGGACGGCTCTCTTCCTTTTCTTTTCACCTCCTCAAATCCCAAGGAGATGTGAAGGAAGATTCGGATAAGTATACAGACTTGCCCTTGTTCCTGATAGATGCCCAAACACTTCAAAAATGTTTATTCTTTCATTAATTTTACTAGTTTAATGCTGCCCCAAACAATTCTTAATTTTGGAGGTTGAAAAACTGGAATCCTGGTGGTGTAGTGGTTAAGAGCTCAGCTGCTAACCAAGCTCTGAGGGCTCCTTGGAAACCCCATGGGGCAGTTCTACTCTGTCCTATAGGATTGCTATGAGTTAAAATCAACTCAACGGCAATGGGTTTTTTGGTTTGGTTATGGTAACTGGAAGAATACTCAGTAATAGCATACAAAAAAATTTTGAATCAGAACATTAACAGGAAATTTACCCTATTAATATCAAAATATTATATATTTTCAAGTAAAAAAAAAAAAAAAAAAAACAACTCTTTGCGTCATAATCGACTGGAGGCAATAGGTTTGGTTTTTTTTGTTGTTTTTTTTTTTCTTTGTTGTGCTTTAGATGAAGGTTTACAAAGCAAATTAGTTTCTTTCTCATTAAACAATTAATATACATATTGTTTTGTGACTTTCGTTGCCAGCACCACAATGTGTCAACACTCTCCTCTTCTCAACTTTGGGTCTCCCATTTCCATTTGTCCAACCTTCTGTCCCCTCCTGCCTTCTCATCCTTGCCCCTGGGCTGGTGTGCCCATTTAATCTCATGTACATGGTTGAGCTTTGTGTATTATTGTTTGTTTTATGGGCCTGTCTAATCTTTGGCTGAAGAGTGAACCTCAGGAGTGACTTCAGTACTGGGTTAAAAGGGTTTCCAGGGGCCATGCTCTTGGCATATCTCCAGTCTCCTTCAGACCCAGTAAGTCTGGTCTTTTTCTGTGAGTTTGAATTTTGTTCTACATTTTTCTCCAGCTCTATCTGGGACCCTCTATTGTGATCTCTGTCAGAGCAGTCAATGGTGGTAGCCAGGCACCATCTAGTAGTGCTGGAGTCAGTCTGGTGGAAGCTGTGGTAGTTGTGGTCCATTAGTCTTTTGGACTAATCTTTCCCTTGTATCTTTGGTTTTCTTCATTCTCCCTTGCTCCAGATGGGGTGGGACCAGTGCAGTATCTTAGATGGCCACTCACGAGCTTTTAAGACCCCAGACATTACTCACCAAGGTAAAATGTAAAACATTTTCTTTATAAACTACATTATGCTAATTTAGCTAGCTCTCCCCCAAGACCATGGTCCCCAGCCCTCAGCCGAGTAATTTGGTCCCTCAGGGAGTTTGGATGTGTTTATGAAGCATCTGTAACTTTGCCTTGGTCATATTGTGCTGACTTCCACAGTATTGTGTACTGTCTTGCCCTTCACCAAAGTTACCATTTATCTATTGTCTAGTGTTTTTCCCTTGCCATCTCTTCCCTCCCTTGTAACCATCAAAGATTGTTTCTTTCTGTGTGTAAACTTTTTCATGAGTTTTTATAATAGTGGTCTCATACAGTATTTGTCCTCATACAGTATTATTTCACTCAGCATAATGGCCTCCAGATTCATCCATGTTGTGAGATGTTTCACAGATTCGTCATTGTTCTTTATCGTTGTGTAGTATTCCATTGTGTGTATGTACCATAGTTTGTTTATCTGTTCATCTGTTGATGAGCACTTAGGTTGTTTCCATCTTTGGTGTGGTTTTTAACAAGATAGTAGAGAAGGACTTTGCCTGGGCATGGAGTCTGATAACTTAGTGAAATCATAAGTCTGGGATATTTTGCATGGGCTGAAGGGCAGGAATGGGGTGGACACATGGTATCTGCCTCAGATTCTGATCCTCCTGACTAAGCCCCATGGTGAGGGGGCTATAGGCAGTGGGACTCTGCAAGACAGAACACAGGTGGTGCTGCTTTGGGGCCCCTGGTACAGAGTGGGGCAGAAAGACCTTCTCAACTTGTTTAAGAAACATGGCTTGGGTTAAATGCAGTGAGAGCCACATGGAATGCCACAATGCCTTGGCACATTGAGGGTACAGCTTCTGAAGCCCTGAGATAGATCCTTCCCACTGATAAAGTCTGCTCTCAGAGGAAGTAGCACAGCCAAGCCCTAAGAGTCTTTACAGGAGGGTTGCTAAGGGGTTGGGTAGGAGGGGAAGAATATAAGAGGATTATTTAAGAACCTGAATGATAACCCCCACCCCCCACCCCACCGAGACTCTTAGAGATGAAAGTTTGGGGTTTTCTGCATTAAGCAGATGCGGGCTTATTGTTGTTATTAGGTGCCGTCAAGTTGGTTCCGACTCATAGCGACCCCACGTACAACAGAATGAAACACTGCCCGGTCCTGCGCCATCCTCACAATCGTTGTTGTGCTTGAGCCCATTGTTGAAGCCACTGTGTCAATTCATCTTGTTGAGGGTCTTCCTCTTTTTTGCTGGCCCTCTACTTCACTAAGCATGATGTCCTTCTCCAGGGACTAATTTCTACTGATAACATGTCCAAAATATGTGAGACATAGTCTCACCATCCTTGCTTGCAAGGACCATTCCAGTTGTACTTCTTTGAAGACAGATTTGTTCGTTTTTTTGGCAGTCCATGGAATATTCAATATTCTTTGCCAACACTACCGTTTGAAGGCATCAATTCTTCTTTGGTGTTCCTTGTTCATTGTCCAGCTTTTGCATGTATATGAGACGATGGACAACACCATGGCTTGGGTCCAGCGCACCTTAGTTTTCAAGGTAACATCTTTGCTTTTCAACACTTTTAAAGAGGTCTTTTGCAGCAGATTTGCCCAGTGCAATGCATCTTTCGATTTCTTGACTGCTGCTTCCATGGGTGTTGATTGTGGATCCAAGTAAGATGAAATCCTTGAAAACTTCAGTATTTTCTCCATGTATCATGATGTTGCTTACTGGACCACTTGTGAGGATTTTTGTTTCCTTTATAGTGAAGTGTAATCTATACTGAAGGCTGTAGCGTTTGATCTTCATTAGTAAGTGCTTCAAGCCCTCTTTACTTTCAGCAAGCAAGGTTGTGTCATCTGCATAACACAGGTTGTTAATGAGCTTTCCTCCAATCCTGGTGCCCCGTTCTTCATATAGTCCAGCTTAGATGGAGGCAGGAATCGGTTATATCTTCATGTGAGTCTGTTGTACTCATAGGCTGGGGAATTCTGGAGAAACTGGAGTTACATGAGAATGCATTACAAAGGAAGCAGCCTTTATTACCAGAAACAACACTTAAAGATAACAATTTAGTGATTCACATCCATTATCTTTCTAATATTCACTACTAATATTCTACAGTGCAGATAGTCCACTTCTATAATTTCTTCTAAGAAAAAAACCTAAATAATTATTCATAGCGTTGTACAGAAAAAGAAAAAAAAAAAAAAAACCATTGCTCTGGAGTTGATTCCAACTCATGGAGACCCTGTGTGATACAGAGTGAGAACTGCTCCATAGGGTTTTCTTGGCTGTAATCTTTATGGAAGCAGATTGCCAGGCCTTTCTTCCACAGAGCTTCTGGGTTGGTTTGAACCTCCATCCTTTAGGTTAGTAGTCGAGCACAAATCGTTTGTGCCACCCAGGGACCTCTCAAAACACAATAGACAATAGTGAAATTTAGAAACAACCCCAAAATCCATCAAAATTGGATAAGCATATAATGATACATATATGTGTGATGGAATACTAAGTAGCCATCAAAAATGGAGCTGGAAAATGAATCTGTGTTGTTGGAAGTCAAGATAGACGAATAGTGTTACGCTTGGAGGGGGTAACTGGAAAGAGCCATGAGGAGGGCTTCTGGGACGCTGGTAGTATTTTGTTTCTTGATCTGAAAGATGGTTACACGGGTATGTTTTCAGCTGGTAAAAATTCATCCAAGTGTAGATTTATGAAATGTGCACTTTTCTACATGTACTGCATAGTGCAATAAGAAGTTAATTAGAACATGGTGCTGTATAAGTATATTGAGTGACATGTAAAGATGGGCATGATATATTACCGAGTGGAAAAACATCAGATTGCAAAACAATTTTGCACCATGATTCCATTTGGAGGGGAAGTACATGCACGCGTCCATAGAAGGAAATGTCTGGAAGGACTAAGCAAAATGCTAACACCCATTAACTCAGAGTGGAAAGGAAACACAAGTGTTTTCCTCTTCATCTCAATTATCTGTATTTTCTGATTTTTTAATGAACTTATATTACTCCTATAATGTTTTAAATTTCATAAATGAGAAAAGGGTGAATTAATCAGTAACATTAATAGAAAAATGAACTCTTGGATAAAAGCATTAATTTAGATATTTCTCATACTATATGCTAAAGCGCAAATGGGAGGGATTAAAGAGTTAACTTTAAAAATTAAAAACAGAAAGAAAACATAGGTAAAATTTTATCGGATTGCAGAGTGGGAAATGCTTTTCTAAGCCAAAAAAAAAAAAAAGCATTAGATGATATCCCAAAGGAAAAGAATGATAGATTTTTCTACATTAAAATTTAAAACCATTTGAAAGTCAGAAACATCATTAACAAAACTAAAGGATAAGTGTCAAACCAAGAACTATATTTATGACAAATATGGCAAACAAAAGGTTAAGATCCTTAATATATAAGTACTGCTACATGTTAATGAGGAAATACTAGTACCTCAAAAGAATAATGGGCAAAATTCACAAACAGGGAATTCACAAAAAAAGAAATACAAGTAACAATAAGTATGCATTTTAAAGTGCTTATCCTCATCAGTAATCAAAAACATGCCATCTAGAAACAATGAGATACCATTTTGCCTATTAATTAGCCAAGACCATAAGCCATTAAAATTAAAATCAGATTAGTAGCTTATTTTAAGAATTCAGATAAAAAGTCTAACTTTTAAAGTACCTTGAACTTTCTTAGATTCTTTAGCCTTTACAGCACTCTGCCCAGAGTTGCTTTGTAATAAATATAGGTTGATTCAATTGATTCCACACAACCATTTCCCCTTCTGATTTTTGATCTGCCTGACATTTGCTTGAGCCGCCACCAGGAGAATGGCCCCCGGCACAGGGCCAAGAAGATGACATCATTCGAAGTGACATCAAGTGTCAGAGTGCTGTGCTGACCGACTGCTCCTTGTGTTTGTCGAGAAATGTGAAGAATGAACTTCAATTACATCTAGGGAGAGTTTAGCTGAAAGTGTGTAATTAATCTCTTGCATGGTCTAATTGAATAAGTTCCAAAACAGGTCTTATAGTCAGATAATTTTCAAGTGACGTGTGTATGTGTGTGTGTTTGTGTGTGTGTGTGTGTGTGTGTGTTAGGAATGGGAAATGAAGTGATGTACATGGCAAAGCCCCATGAGAAACACTTGTATTACTGGCCAAAAGCCAAAGTGTAGTGAAGCAAGCTGGCCTAATAAAGCCCCTTGCAATGCTGATTAACCAGTAGTTAAAGAGCCCTGGAAGAGTAGGAATATTGAGACAAAAGAATTAAGACTTGCCCTAAGATAGCTGAAGTAGAAATGGAAGTACACTACCTTGTAAGAAGGATTTGAGGAAGTTCCTAAAACAGAAGTGTCTCTTGGTATGGAACCACCTTCCCTTTGACTCCTTGGCCTCTTTACCAGCCTTTTCCCTGTTGATGGTGTTGCATTGTCAACCCTCAGGTGTGTGTCCAGTGAGCGTGTGTCCTGTGCTCCAATGTTCGTGATCATTTGCACCTGCACTCTTGCATGCTTGCTCACTCACTCGCTCGATAGCTCTCCCACCCGCCCTGTACTCCCACTGCCCCGCATAAAATCAAACACTTGGAGATAGATAGATACCTACATACATACATGCACATATATAATATTGAATAAATCATAATACACAAATATATGCAGATATGTGCACATATGTAATATTTAATACAGCATATTACAAGTATATATTTTCTATGTCTTTAACTTTTGCCTGTGATCACAAAAGTTATGTTGTTGTAAAAAAAAATTCAAACCATACAAAGTATAGAAAATAAAAATTTTCACACTTATCTTTATCCCTAATACCAGTTGGGTATATATTCCAGACATTTTTCTAAATAGTGTCTTAAAATAACCTTATACAGAATTCATTAATGTGACATTAGCATGTTTAATGTATACTTTGACAAATAAAGAAGATAGACTGTAAAGTCACAAACGTTCAAAATACCCATCTCAGTGCCAGTGTATCAGTTTAACATTCTGACGATGTACATAGTTTATTAGAATACTCTTATGTGTATGTAACAAAGAAATCAGGGAGAAGACTCAACAACGTGCTCTTAGGAAGGATTCCACGCTCAAGATTATTTTTTTCTGGGGAGATTGTCTGCTGGAGCCGATGAGGACAAGACAGTGGCTGTTCTGAATCTCAGTCATACTCGGGCAGAATATGCTTGGGCTTTGAGCCTGCAGGAGGAAGGAACTTCTTGGGGTACTTGGGCAGAGAAGCGTGGAGAGGCCCTGTGGAAGTTCCGGTGGTGAAAGTGAATTGCTTTGGCCTTAGAAAGGCAAGAAGGGTTGTGTTGCCAGACTGTTCCTTCACTTTCTTGACTGATGATGGTGGTGGCATTGAGACAAGCTTGGCAGTTGTTGGAACCCCAGGTTCCAGGAAGTAAGCCTTAGTTCCAGCTCTGGACAAGAAAGCAACTGAAACTGAATCTTTGCATCCAAGATATGGAGCAACACATTCTGGTACTGGGGGCAACAGCAGAGAAGTGAGGCTTCTGGTGAGAGTCTCTGAGTTCCATGGTTTTAGTACCGACCGCCGCAGAGCTCAGCTGCACATCCTGGAGGAACCAGGTCAGGGAGCAGTTGTGGAGTCATTCAGCCTCAAGGGGGTGCACCTGAGTTCGACTGCATTAGCAAGCGAAGAGCAAACAGAACAGGGCTTTGGACACAAAAGTCTCTTGGGGGTTCCTGGATTTATTCCTGGAGGGCACTATAGAGATAAGAAGGAAATTTTCATAAAGGGTTCACATGTAGGCTCAAGGTCATTTGCTATGTAAAAGGAATGTGACCTCATTCGTACTCTGATATGATGAAGTAGACAAATCAAGGAGATTGTACATATACTTATATTAAACAAGAATATGTTTTGTTCTGCAGTTTGCTTTATTCACTAATCGATGTGGCATCCTTTCCATGCCAGTACATATATAGTAGATTTGTCTCATTCTTTTTAATTGCTGTATTGTGTTCCATTGCATGGATGTAGCATAATTGTTTGAGCTAATCCCCTACTTGTCTGTGTCGTATTGTGGGGGCTTGCCTGTTGCTGTGATGCTGGAAGCTATGTCACTGGTATACAAATACTAGCAGGGTCACCCATGGTGAACAGGTTTCAGCTGAGCTTCCAGACTAAGACAGACAAGGAAGAAAGACCTGGCGGTCTACTTCTGAAACAAATTAGCCGGTGAAAACCTTATGAATAGCAGCAGAACGTTGTCTGATACAGTGTCAGAAGATGAACCCCTCACATTGGAAGGCACTCAAAATATGACTGGGGAAAAGCTGCCTCCTCAGAGCAGAGACGACCTTATTATGTGGATGGAGTCAAGCTTTCAGGATCTTCATTTGCTGATGTAGCATGACTCAAAATGAGAAGGAACAGCTGCAAACATCCATTAATAATTGGAACATGGAATGTACGAAGTATAAATCTAGGAAAATTAGAAATCGTCAAAAATGAAATGGAGCACATAAAGATCGATATCCTAGGCATTAGTGAGTTGAAATGGACTAGTATTGGCCATTTTGAATCGGACAATCATATGGTCTACTATGCCAGGAATGACAAATTGAAGAAGAATGGCATTGCACTCATTGTCAAAAATAACATTTCAAGATCTATCCTGAAGTACAATGCTGTCAGGGATAGGATAATATCCATAGGCCTACAAGGAAGATCAGTTAATACGACTATTATTCATATTTACGAACCAACAATTAAAGCCAAAGATGAAGAAACTGAAGATGTTTTACCAACTTCTGCAGCCTGAAATTAATTGAACATGCAATCAGGATGCTTTGACAATTACTGGTGATTGGAATGCAAAAGTTGGAAACAAAGAAGAAGGATCAGTAGTTGGAAAATATGGCCTTGGTGATAGAAATGATAGAATTTTGCAAGACCAATGACTTCCTCATTGCAAATACCTTTTTTCAACAACACAAACAGTGACTGTACATGTGGATCTCACCAGATGGAATACACAGGAATCAAATTGACTACATCTGTGGAAAGAGATGATGGAAAAGCTCAATATCATCAATCAGAACAAGGCCAGGGGCCGACTGCAGAACAGACCATCAACTGCTCATATGCAAGTTCAAGATGAAGTTGCAGAAAATTAGAACAAGTCCACAAGAGCCAAAGTATCACCTAGAGTATATCCCACCTGAATTTAGAAGCCATCTCAAGAATAGATTTGACATATCGAACACTAATGACCAAAAACCAGATGAGTTGTGGAATAACATCAAGGACGTCATACATGAAGAAAGCAAGAGGTCATTAAAAAGACAGAAAAGACTGAAATGGATGTCAGAAGAAACTCTGAAATTTGCTCTTGAATGTTGGAGTTGTATCATTTCACCATATTTATTCAATCTGTATGCAAATAATCCGAGAAGCTGTACTATATGAAGAAGGAGGAGGCATCAGGACTGGAGGAAGACCCATTAACAACCTGTGATGTGCAAATGACACAACCTTGCTTGCAGAAAGTGAAGAGGACTTGACGCACTTACTGGTGAAGATCAAAGACTACAGCCTACAGTATGGATTACACCTCATCATAAAGAAAACAAAAATCCTCACAACTGGACCAATAAGCAACATCATGGTAAATGGAGAAAAGATTGAAGTTGTCAAGAATTTCATTTTATTGGGATCTACAATCAACACCCATGGAATCAGCAGCCAAGAAATCAAACGCGTTGCCTTGGGCAAATCTACGGCAAAAGACCTCTTTAAAGTGTTCAAAAGCAAAGCTGTCACTTTAAGGACTAAGGTGCGCCTGGCCCATGGTATTTTCAATCGCCTCATGCATGCAAAAGCTGGACAATAAATAACGAAGACTGAAGAAGAATTGATACCTTTGAATTATGGTGTTGGTGAAGAATATTGAATATGCCATGGACTGCCAAAAGAATGAACAAATCTGTGTTGGAAGAAGTATAGCCAGAATTCTTCTTAGAAACAAGAATGGCAAGACTTCGTCTCACATATTTTGGGCAAGTTGTCAGGAGGGATCAGTCCCTGGAGAAGGACATCATACTTGGTAAAGTAGAGGGTCAGCGAAAAAGAGGAAGACCCTCAATGAGATGGATTGACACAGTGGCTGCAAGAATGGGCGCAAGCATAACAACGATCATGAGGATGGTTCAGGACCGGGCAGTGTTTCGACAGCACCTAACAGCAACAGTGGTCCCCTCCTGATAGATATTTATGTTGTTTCCAGGTTTTCACTATTATAACCTGCCTCCATATCTCACCTTCTCTAACACATTAGTATTACTAGTTGTTTTACAAAGGATATTTTCCATTTATTATGGTGATAAAGCTGTGAGCCTCAGGATTGAAGCCCTACTAATAGAATTTCAGTGACCAGATAGTAAGTGGGAGCAGTGGCTTAGGCTGCAGACTAACCCTTTGTGGCATCACAGAAACTGGAACATTAGGCAACTCCCTTTGGTATGAATCACCCTGCACTATGCTTCAGCCTCCACCGGCTTTCCTGAAAATTCTCCCTACTCTGCCAGGCTGCTGGGTGAGGCTACGTAGGGTGTATGCCACACAAAGCACCCAGACAAGAAAGCATGTGGTCACTGAAGCCCAATCCATGCTTCTTTTGCCAAGCTGATGGCCTTCTGTGGCCTCGGTCCACCCAGAGGAAGGGGCAGACTCTAGTCTGCACAAAGGCACCTTAAGTGCAAGCAGCAGCCCAGATTCTGTCCACTGGGTCAGTCCTCGGTCCTCAAAAGTCTTTCATTTATCAATTCAGCATGCCAGTTGATGATTATTTGAATCTTATTTTGTATCCTCCCCGCTCCAGTCTATGTTAAATTGCATGAAAAGGACCCAACACTAGGCTGGAACCCTGGGGCCCTGGGTTCAGGTTTTTATCCTGCTGTTAGCTGTGTGATGATGTACAGCTTGCTTACCTCCTCTGGGATTCACCTTTGTGGTAATCTCTAAGGTCCCTTCAAACTCTAAAATTCTATGATTGCTTGTGACATTTTCTACTTTGATACTTTGTCATTTTCTTTTCACTACTTTTCTTCATCTCTTTTCCCTCTCATCAAAGAGGAGTTGCAACTAAGCTACATATTTTGCTAACACAGGATGCTGTGCCAATAATCCTGTCTCCCCATCCTCCTACATTTTTGGTTCTTTACAACACCATTGTATCTTTGATGCTCACTGTCACCATGAAGGAGCCCTAGTGGTGTAGTGGTTAAGAGCTACGGCAAGCTACAGCTGCTAACCAAAAGATCAGCAGTTTGAATCCATCAGCTGCTCCTTGGAAACCCTGTGGGGCAGTTCTACTTTGTCCCATAGGATCACTATAAGTCAGAATTGACTCGATGGCAATGGCTTATGAGTCACCATGGAATCTTTCACTTTGACTTACATCTGGAATGAAACAGTAAGTGTTCTTCTGATAATGTCTTGGTTGTGTGGTTGTATGGCTAGATTATACTTGGAGTCAATAACAGTAAACAAGCCATATTAATTGTAAAATTCTTTGGATCAGTTTTTGATTCCATGCTATAGGTATGATGAAGGAGGTGGGGGGGGGTGCTAAACTGAAAATAAGCCTGGCTCTGGATCTGCTGCTAACTATATGGCCTTGAAGATGTTACTTTACATTTCTGGGTCACAGTTTCCTCAATCATTCAAAAAATCTCATTTGAGCACCTACCATGTGCCAGGTGCTGTGATAATCACAGAGTACACAGGGCTAAAGAGAGCATAGTCCTCACAGTCTTAGTGGGGAAGGAAAACTAAAAAAAGAAAAATAAGAAGAAATGAAGGAAGAGAGGGATGGAGGGAAGGAGGGAGGAAGAAAGGAAACAGGTAAATATATAATTACAAATTGTAATACAAAATCAATGTTTTTCAAACTTTTTCTTCAGTTATAGAACTATTTGTTCAAAGCAAGTCTAACATGGCAGCTTATGACCTGCAAAACTCTACATGGCCTGACCCCTGTCAATCTCTAATTCTCCATCCTACAGCTCCCTGCCCTTGCTCATCCCACACATGCCACTGTGGCCTTCTCACTCCTCCTTGATCATGCTAAGCTCACCCCCAACTTGGGGTCTTCGGCACTTGCAGCTTCTTCTGCTTTGAACACTCTTACCCCACACCCTGAGATGGCCTGATTCTTCATTTTATTCAGATCTCTGCTTAAATGTCACTTCAGAGAGGACACCCTTGGCAACCTTATCTAAAATAATTCTGTGTCCTCCAGTGCCCTCCTACCTTGTCCTGCTTTCTGCTTCTTTATTTCTTAGCACTTATATAATGGTTAATTTTATGTGTCAGCTTGGCCAGGCCTTGGTTCCCAATTCTTTGGCCAAGCACTAGTCTAGTTGCTGTCATGGAATAGTTACATGTGATTAGATCAGTTGCTCTTGGGTAGAGAAGATAACTTTCCATAATATAATCTAATGTAATGTAATCACCTTGTATTTAATGCAATCATCGTCCATAATGTAATCTAATGTGATGTAATCAATCAATCAGCTGAGGTCATACCTCAACTTGATCCTAAACCTACTCACTTCTGAGTTATAAAAATACCAGAATATACACAGAGACACATACACAGGGAAGACATGTGAGGATTGTCTAAAAGCAAAGGAATGCCAAGGATCACCAGCAGGCACCAGAAAATAGGAAAGAGGTTCACAGAAGGAATCAACATAGCTGAGACCATAATCTGGACTTTTAGCCTCCAGAACTGTGAGAAAATAAATTTCTGTTCTTTAAAGCCACCAGTTTGTGGTATTTGTATTACAGTAGCACTAGGAGACTAAGATAACTTTCAGCTAGGATGAAAAAACATAAATAACATTAGCTATTCTTTCTTGGAGTTCAGGGTCTAGCTATGAAAAAAAAAATTAATCACAATGTGATAGAGGGACTGAGGACACACAGAAGACAGTACCTGCCTGCAGGATACCTCAGATTCCTCATTTATAAAATGATTATTTATTTCTCAACTCCAAAATTTTTTATGAGAATAAAATGAGAAAATGGATATGAAAATGCAGAACATCTTATAATGTCAAGTATTGGTATGATTAAACCAAAACCAAAACAAACCCACTGCCGTCGAGTCAATTTTGACTCATAGTGACCCTATAGGACAGAGTAGAACTGCCCCATATGGTTCCCAAGGAGCGCCTGGTGGATTCGAACTGCTGACCTTTTGGTTAGCAGCCATAGCTATATGATTATTCAGGATTAAATAGAACATCAGTGAAAATGTCAAAGTAAAAAACTCCAAAATTTTACCCTTCCATAAAAACAATGAAAAACTGTCAAAACCTGTCAGATTCAGTTTTCCAGAACACTGGATATCAACCAAAAGCTTTCAGTAACGCAGGGATAGATTATTTAAGAAAAAATAAATCAAGGTAAGAACCTTGCAGCCCTGGTGGCACAGTGGTTAAGAGATTGGCAGCTAACTAAAAGGTCAGCAGTTTGAATTCACCAGCCACTCACTGGAAATCCTATAGGGCAGTTCTACTCTGTCCTATAGGGTGGCTATAAGTCAGAATTGACTTGACGGCAACAAGTTTGGTTAGGTTTTTAGTCCTATCTCCCATTCCTTAGGTCAGTAATAGTCTTAAAATTAACAGCCCACTTTTCTCATATCAGAGAAAGGACAACAGACTTGATTCACAAACCATTGTCATTATCTGGCGTGTCTAGTGGCTTCATGGAAGATCCACTGGAAAGTTTTGTCTTTATCTTGCCTAACTCTGAACTTAACTAGTGCTAAAACTGCTACCCAGGGGGTGTTTGTCAAAAGTTTTAGTCACTGTTGTCTGAGGCAATGGATAGCAGTGGTGCAAACAATAAACTAAAAAGCTTAGGAAGAAAGACTGGGGAATGAGATGTCCGTGAGGTCTTTACAAAGCTCCTGCATTTTTCTGGGAATCTAGAAAGCCACCTATCTTAGTTATCTAGTGCTGCTATAACAGAAATACCACAAACGGATGGCTTTAACAAACAAGTTTATTCTCTCACAGTCTAGTAGGCTAGAAGTCCGAACTCAGCATGTCATCTCCAGGGGAAGGCCCTCTCTCGCCATTGGCTCTGGCAGAAGGTCACTGTCATCAGTCTTCTGGTCTAGGAACTTCTCTGTGCAGGGATCCTGGGTTTGAAGGATGTACTTTGCTCCTGGTGCTGCTTTCTTGGTGGTATGAGGTCCCCCATGTCCCTCTGCTTGCTTCTCTCTTTTATATCTCAAAGAGATTAGTTTAAGACACAATCTAATCTTGCAGATTGAATCCTGTCTCATTAACATATCAGCCTCTAATCCTGCCTCATTAACATCATAGAGATAAGATTTAGAACATATAGGAAAATCAAATCAGATGACAAAATGGTGGACAGTCACACAATACTGGGAATCATGGCCTAGCCAAGTTGACACACATTTGGGGGGACATAATTCAATCCATAACACCACCATCAAGCCTGGGGCTGTACACATGCTCGGGAAAGGCCTGAGAAAGCTCTATGCTCTCATCTTTGGATGACCTTGAGGCTCTGTGCAACCAGGAAGCGAAGGCTAGGGTAGAGTTGTAACCTTCCAGACTGAGTGTTAAAGGTGTACTCCAACACACAATAGAGTCCTTTGGCATAGACTGGACAGTTGTTTTAGTTCCAGGAATTTAAGGAACTATGCAGCTAATGGAACATAGATTTCAGTGGCTACACATGAAAAAGAATACAGACATTACAAAATTAGTTCAGAAAAGTAACTTAAAAAACAAATAGCAACAACTACAATAAGAAGCAAAAACAACAAACGTGGGGAGGGAGGAGAATCCGATTTCCAGAGTTGCCATATTATAATATTCAAAACATACAGTTATTAACCAAAAAAAAAAAAAAGTAAGACATGTAAAGAAACAAGGAAGTGTGGCCCATGCACACAGAATTAAAACACTCAAGAGAAACCATCCCTGAAAGAAATGCAAATATTACACTTACTAGACATAGACTTTAAATCAGCTATTTTAAATATGTTCGAAGAGCTAAATGAAACCATGTCTAAAGAACCAAAGGAAAGTATGAGAACAATGTGTCAAAATAGAGAATATCAATAAAGACCTAGAAATTATAAAAAGGAAACAAATAGAAATTCTGGAGTTGAAAATTGTGCAGAAGAAAGAATCACCGAACTTGAAGATAAGCCAATTGAGATTATCGAGTCTGAGAAACAGAAAGAAAAAAGAGTATGAGAAAAAAAACATGAACAGAGGCTAAGAGATCTATGAGACACCATAAGCGTACCAACATAAGAAGGAGAGGAGAGAGAGGAAGAAGAATAAAGAGTATTTAAGAAATAATGGCCAAAAGCTTCCTGAATTTAATGAAAAACAATAATCTACACATCCAAGAAGTTTAATAAAGTCAAAGTAGGATAAACTCAAAGAAGTCCACACCCAGACACATTGTAATCAAACAGCTGAAAGACAAAGAGAGAATCTTGAAAGCAGCAAGAAAGAAGCTATTCAACATGTACAAGGGAGTCTCCCAAAAGATTACCAGCTGGTTTTTTATCAGAAACTATGGCGGCCAGAAGGCAGTGAGGTAACATATTCAAAGTGCTAAAACAAAGGAAAAAAACTATCAGTTTAAAATTCCATGTTCATAAACACTATCCTTCAAAAATGAAGGAGATATAAAGACATTCCCAAAAAGAAAGAAAAAAAAAAACACCTGAGAGAGTTCATCATTAATAAACCTACCCCACAAGAAATGCTAAATGACTACATCAGCCTGAAATTAAAGGAAATGAGATAGTAATTCAAATTCACATGAAGAAATAAAGAACACTAGTAAAGGTAACCACGTAGGTAAACATAAAAGGCAGTATAAATGTATTTTTTGTTTGCAACTTCTTTTTTTCCCATTCTGATTTGAAAGACAACTGTATTAAGCAATAATTATAAATCTATGCTGATGGTCACACAATGTATAAAGATGTAATTTGTGACAATAACAGCATAAAGGGGTGTGGAGAGATGGAGATATATAGGAACAAAGTTTTTGTCACTACTGAAACTTAGTTGGCATTAATTTGAATTAGACTGTTATAAATTAAGACGTTAATTATAATCCTAGGTCAACAACTGAGAAAATAATTTTAAAAATACATAGTAAAAAAAAATACAGCAAAGGAAATAAAATCGTACACTAGAAAATATCTATTTACCACAAAAGAAAGCAATCATGAAGAAACTGAGGAACAACAACAAAAAAGACTTCTAGAAAGTAACTAACAAATGGCAGATGTAAGTCTTTGCTTTTCAGTAATTACATTAAACTTACATGTATTAAACTCTCCAATTAAAAGGCAGAGATTGGTAGAATGGATTTTTAAAAAATGATCCAAATATTATACTGCCTACAAGAGATTCACTTTTAATTCAAGACATAAATAGCTTGAAAGTAAAAAGAAAAATATATTCTATAAAAACAGTAATCAAAAGAAAGCTGGAGAGGCTAGATTAATATCAGACAAAATAGATTTTAAGACAAAAATTATTGCTAGAGACAAAGAAGGACATTATATAATAATAAAATTATGAATCCAACAAGAAAATGTAACAATTATAAACATACTTACACAGAGACCAAAATGCATTAAGTAAAAACTGATAGAATTGAAGAGAGAAATAGACAATAGCTAGAGAATTGAATACCCTGCAATTCAGTAATGGATAGAACAACTAGACACAAAATCAGCAAGGAAATAGAAGACTTGAATAGCATTATAAACCAATTAACAGACATGTATAGAAAATTCCTCATAACAGAAGAATAGACATTCTTCTCAAATGCATATGATATTCTCTAGGATAGACCATCTGTTAGACCATAAAACAAGTCTCAAGAAATTTTAAAATAGTGAAATCGTACAAAGCATGTTCTCTGACATCAATAGAATGAAACTAGAAATGAATAACATAAGAAATTTGGAAAATTCACAAATATGTGGAAATTAAACCACAAACTCCTAAATAACCAGTAGATCAAAAAAGAAATCACAAGGGAAATTAGAAAATACTTTCAGATGAGTGAAAATAAAAACACAGCATATCAAAACTTATGGGATGCTACAAGGACAGTGCTCAGAGGAAAATTTATAGCTATAAATGCTTACATTAAAGAAGAAAAAAAAATCAATAACCTAACCTTCCAATATAATAAACTAGGAAAAGAAGAGCAAACTAAACTGAAAACAAGAAAAAGGAAGGAAGTAACAAAGATTAGAGTTAAAATAGAGAATAGAGAAACAATAGGAAAAAAAAATGAAACCGCAAATTGGTTCTTTGGAAAGATCAATAAAATTAACAAACTTTCCCTAGACTGAGAAAGAAAATAGAGAAAAGACTCAGATTACTAAAACCATGAATGAACGAGGTCACATTATTGCCAACCTTACAGAAATAAAAAGGATTATAAGAGTACATTATGAATAATTTTATGCCAACAAATTAGATAACACACATGAAATAGACAAAATTCTAGAAACACACAAATTACCAAAACTGACTCAAGAAGAAATAGAAAATATGAATGGACCAAAAACAAGTAAAGATTGAATTAGTAGTAAGAAAAACTTCCAACAGAGAAAAACCCAGAACCAGATGGCTTCAGTAATAAATTCTAGCAAACATTTAAAGAAGTATTGCCAATATTTCACCTCTTTCAAAAAAATAGAGGAGGAAGGAACACTTTCTTACTCATTCTATGAGGCCAGAATTATGTGATACCAAAGCCAGACAAAAACATCATTGAAAAAGAAAACTATAAAACAATTCCCCTTATTAATATAGATGCAAATGTCCTCAAGAAAATCATGGAAAACCAAATCCAGTGGCATATTGAAAGGATTATATACCATGACCAAGTGGAATGTATCCTAGTAATGCAAGGTTGATTCAATGGATGAAAATCAATCAGTGTAATCCACTATATTAGTAGAAAAAGGACAAAAACCACATGATTATCACAATAAAGTGTTTGACAAAATCTAACACTTTTTCATGATAAAAACAAACAAACACTCATCAAAATAAGATAGAAAGAAACCCCCTTAACCTGATAAATGGCAGCTATGAAAAACCCAAAGCCAACATCATACTTAATGGTAAAAGACTGAAAGCTTCTCCACTAAGATCAAGAACAAGACAAGGATGTCTGCTCTTGCCACTTCTTTTCAACATTGTACTGGATGTTCTAACCAGGACAATTAAGCAAGAAAAAGAAGTAAAATTTATGGAGATTAGAAAAGAGTTAAAACTATCACTATTTGCAGATGACATGATTAGATATAGAAAACTCTAACCAAAAAAAAAAAAAAAATCTATTAGCATTAAAAGTGATTTTATCTAAGTTTCAGGATACAAGATCAACATGCAAAAATCAGTTGTATTTCTATACACTAGCAACGAACAATCCAAAAGTGAAATTAAGAAAAGCATTAAATCAAAAAGGATAAAATACTTTGGAATAAATTTAACCAAGGAAGTGCAAGATTTGTAAAGTGAAAACTAGAAAACATTGTTGAAAGAAATTAAACAAGACCTAAATAAGTGAAAAAACATCCCAAGTTTATGATTTTTAAGACAATATTGTTAAGATGGCAATACTCCTCAAACTGATCTACACATTCAATGTAATCCCTTTCAAAATTCCAACTGCTTTTTTTGCAGAAATTGACAAGATGACCTCAAAATTTATGTAAAAATGCAAGGAAAATGACTATCCAAAATAATCTCGAAATAGAAGAACAAAGTTGGAAGACTCACACTTCCCGATTTCAAAATTTCCTGCAAATTATAGTAATCAAAAATGTGTAGTATAGACATAAGGATAGACATATGATTATTATTGTTGTTAGGTGCTGTCGAGTCAGTTTTGACTCATAGTGACCCCATGTGACAGAGTGGAACTTCCCCATAGGGTTTCTTGGGCTGTAATCTTTACGGGAGCAGATCACCATGTCTTTCTCTCCCAGAGCTGCTGGTAAGTTCAAACCACCAAACTTTCAGTTAACAGCCTAACACTTAACCATTTTGCCACCAGGGCTCCTTGACATACACATTACTGGAATAAAATTGAAAGTCTAGAAATAATGTCATACATCTATGGCCAATTGATCTTTTCCAAAGGTGCCAAGACCATTCAGTTGGGGAAAGAATAATCTTTTACATAAATGCAGCTGAGACAATGGGATATTTACATTCAAAAGACTGAAGATGGAGCCCTACCTCGCACTATGTACAAAAATTAATTCAGAATGGACAAAAGACCTAGGTGTAAGAGTTAAAACTATAAAACTTTTAGAAGCTAACACAGGTATAAATCTTTGTGACCTTGAATTAAGCAACCATTTCTTAGATACGAAACCAAAAGGACAAACAACGAAAGATAAAATCGATAAAATGGACTTCATCAAAATTAAAAACAGATAAAAGACCAACATACAAAAATTAGGTAGTTTTCCATTCATAGCAATAACCAATTAGAAAATGCAATGGAAAAAAGTATTCCATTAACAATAATTATAAAGTACTTAAAAATAAAAATAAATGTAACAAGATAAGCGCATAGCTCAAATGAAAAAAACTATAATTCTGAAGGACGTAAGAAAAAACCTAAATAGATGGGGGGGCGAGACAGTATGCTCCTGGATGAGACAATTTTGTAAATATATTGCTGCTGTTGTTGGTTGTCTTCCAGTCAGCTCTGACTCAAGGCGAACTTATATGTAACAGAACAAAACATTACCTGGTCCTGCACCATCTTCATGATCATTGGGCAAATATACTATCACTCCCAAAACTAAACCACACTAAAATTCAATGCATTCTTATCATAAGTCTGAACAAAATTCTTTATTGAATTTGATGAGCTGATTCTAAAGTTCATCTGCAAGAATAGCCATGGTAATTTGGAAATGAAAATAAAGAAGGATGTGGTAGGCAACTTCTAAGATGGTTTCCAATGACCCCTGTCTCCTACTGTTCATGCCCTTATGTAGTCCTCTACCCTTGAACATAGACTGGTTGTAAGAACTCATTCTAATGAATAGAATATCCCAAGGAAGATGAGGTGTTGCTTCTGAGATTAGGTTACAAAAAGACTGCAGCTCCATCTTGGGCACCCTCACACTCTCTTTTTCTCTCACTTGCTCTGGGGCCAGGCAGCTGCCATGTTGTGAGAGGCCCAAAAAACTGATGTCACTGCTTGTTACCCAGTGAGGACTTGAGGCTGCCAACAGTCATGTGAGTGAACTTGGAAGTGGTTCCTCCCCACTTGAGCCTTGTCACAAATGACGTCTTGATGTAGTCCTCTGAGAGACCCTCAGCCAGAGGCAACCAGCTAAATCAGCCCAGATTCCTGACCCTTAGAAATTGTGAGATAATAAATATCTTGCTGTTTTAAGCTGTTAAATTTGGAGTAATTTTTGTGCTGCAATAGATTATTAATACACCCATAAATATCTGATTCCGTTAATCACTCACTCCCACCTTAGAGAAGAGATAAGTAATAGAGATCTACATATTCAAGATAACATGAAAGTTAGAGCTCTCTTTTTAAATGTGTAAATGGAAATGTTGGTTTTATTCTTCAGTCTCACAGACTTGACTAATATAAGTCTACCCCTGAGAGATGGGTCAGCCATCCTTTGGTTATTAAGTGAGATTGCTGATCCTGTGAGGTCGAAGGCCACACCCCAGGTGACTGTGAACACAGAAAGTTAACAGTTGCCCTGTGAAGATAAGAAAAATTTCAGGCCCTTCCCTCAGTGAATGCACTACTTTTCCACACAAAACTCTTCAACATGGTTGCCTGTGAGTGAGAGTAGGAACCCTGAGAGACTTTGAAGTGATTTAGAACCTAAAATGCTTACCACAGGCCCTCAGAGCTCTCAAGAAATGGCAGCTCTTATTAACACCTATCATCTGTGTGTTCTCCTAAGTGCTTAGGCATGAGAGGAGGCAGCATGAAATCTGGGACAGAACATGAGCCTTGGAATCAGACAAATTTAGGTCCAAATCCCTGAGCTGCTATTTAGTAGTTGTACTTTCAAGTTCCACTGAGGGAAGGGGAGCAGCACTTTGCTTGGGAAAGTAAGTGGATGCATATTAGAAGTATTTGAAATCACCTAGAGAAATCCAAGAATTAGGAACAAAATCCACCTTAACAAGGTTGGATGGAATAAACATTTTAGAACCAGGAGCTAAAACTCTTCCTGGATGTCTTCCTGGAAGGTAAAGTTGAAAGAGGCAGATAAAACTAAACTTAATGGTCATCTAACTCCCTTAAAACATTAAAATAAATACATGAGTAGGAATCGACCCAACGGCCACGAGTTTTGGTTGAGATTTATATCACAATAAGGATATCCATATTATGCTACAATGGTTTCATCGTTTTTGGTATGATATAAATCTAGATGTATATATTTATTTTAATGTTCGGTAGGTTTTTTTAAAATTTATTTTATAAAATCTCTTAGTAGCAATGAGCTTATAGAATGGAAAGTACTAATTTTTATTTTTTCAGGGAAGTTGATAAATGTCCACTAGGGGGCCATAGTGACATCACTGAGACCACATGAAAATATGATACAGATCTGCTGAAAGACATCAACATCTACTACAAAAGTTAGATGTTATTTTAAGAAAACTGTGCCATATTTTCCATGTCCAACTTGCAGAAGGCTGATAAAATGATAGTTATTCTAAATTAATTTAACTCTTCTTTAATCCAAAGATTTTTGAGTGTGTATAAACAAATCAAGTAATAGCTGTTAATGTGCTGGCTCCATTTATAAAACAAAAAATTTATATAAATCTTATATATTCGTGTCATCAAATGCTTCTAACTGAAAATCAATTGAGCCAATTCCAATAATGGTTTGATTTTTTTTTTTTTTTTCAAAAATTCCATAGAATCGTAGTAAAGCTTTTGGAAGTTCATTCTGGCAAAGGCAAACATTTGACATTATTGTAAATGCTATTATAAATTCAAGTAATAAATTCAACATTGAAGATGAAAATGAAATTACTTTGTGTGTATCTGTGTGTCTGTGTATCAATAGTCCAAATTTTAAAGGAACACAATATTATGGTGTCCTGGATTGAATTGTGTCCCCAGAAATATATGTCAACTTGGTTAGGCCATGATTCGCAGTATTGTGTGGCTGTCCTCCATTTCATGATTGATGTAATTTTCCTAGTGTTGTAAATCCTAATCTCTACTTGTGGTTAATGAGGCAGGATTAGATTATGTTAAACAGAATTAGGGTGAGATATAACACCCTTATTCAGGTCACATCCCTGATCCAATATAAAGGGAGTTTCCTTGTGGCGTGGCCTGCATCACGTTTTATCTTTCAAGGAGTAAAAGGAAAGGGAAGTGAGCAGAGAGTAACCAAAAATACCAAACCCATTGATTCCAACTCATAGCGAACTTTTAGGACAGAGTAGAACTGCCCCATAGGGTTGAGCAGAGAGTGGGGGAACCTCATACTACCAAGAAAGCAGCACTGGGAGAAGAGCGCTTCCTTCATACCTGAGGCTCCTGGGCAGAGAAGCTCTTAGAACAGGGGAAGATTGATGACAAGGACCTTCCTTCAGAGCTGACAGAGAAAGAAAGCCTTCCCCTGGAGCTGATGCCCTGAATTCGGACTTCTAGGTTTCTAGACTGTGAGAGAATAAACTTCTATTTGTTGAAGCCATCCACTGTGGTATTTCTGTTATAGCAGCACTAGATGACTAAGACATATGGTAAAAACAATGTTCTTATTAAATTAAGAAACCTATAGAGCAGAAGAAGCCCTCGTGCCTCGGTGGTTAAGAGCTTGGCTGCTAACCAAAGGTCAACAGTTAAATCCACCAGCATCTCCTTGGAAACCCTATGGGGCAGTTCTACTCTGTCCTATAGGGTTGCTATGAGTTGGATTGACTTGACAGCAACCGGTTTTTTGTGAGTTTTATAGAGTAGAAACATAGATAGAATTAGTTTTGTTGCACATATAATACATAATTATGTTCAGACTTTCAATGTTCTAACAAACCAAACAGAAGATGCAGTTGTCAATATTTACATATATTTTATATATACGCGGAGAAACATAACTACAAATTTTTTTAAGTTAAATTGAATATTAAAAAAAAAGAAAGCCTTCAGCCTCGGGGCATGTGCTTTTTGTCTTTGCTTTCTAGTATCAATCAGATTTTAGAAATGTAGTGCTTTTTGAAGAACTACTTTGTAAATCAACATTTAAGGTGTCTTACAATCATGTTGAACTTTACTTAATAGGACCTCTAAATTTTGTTGCATGTTGTGCATAAACAGTTTGAAATCATTAATTCAAATATCTAACAACTGTAACAACAAAACAACTTAAGTTTTCAGGGGCTTTTATCAAATTACAATTATTGAAAACAAAGCTTGTAAACAGAAAACATTGAAATTTATCCTTATAAAATCAAGAGAGAACTTTAACTCTGATATTTTATAATTGGACTTCAAAATATCTCTACTTATAAGGAGCATTTTATGAAACCCTTATTTATAAATGGTTAAATTTATATCTTATATCTGAATGGAATGAAATTGAATGGACCTACAATTTTACAGCATCTGAAACACTGTTGAAAGACACCAACGACTCTAAATATAGACCACTTATATTTCATCAATCTATCTTGAAAAAAAAATTGTTAATGAAAGACACTGTGAAGAGAGGTAAATGATACTACCGCTGAAAACATTTATGCTAAAATATTGTTTCATTTTAGTACAAAAGGAAATAGATTTGGGAATAGCCTCTATTTAGCAAAATCTGCTCTAAACTTTTCAGGTAATTCAGTATCTATAGAGTGTTTTCTCCATTAAAAATATTATGTTCTACAGAGAAGAATCAAATGAAGGTACAATTTCAAACTAATTAACCATAGATTGGAACATTGAGGAAGACTGCAGTCACTTTTATGAAGAAATGAAAAATAATACTATATTGACAAAAGCACATTCTTTAGTAAGATACTAATGTCACAGAATGAAAGACAGCTATGGCTAAGAAACTGATTAAAGTACAAGAATATATGCCAAGAACAACTATTATTTTTATATTATTTTTAATATTCAAAAAACCTATAATGGAATTTTAAGTTTTAATTTATTTTATATACTTGGTATTTTTAAAGTATTAGAAAGGTTTTTATTTTTTGAAAAATAGTTTTGAATAAAGCCATAGTACCAGTCTGCCAATACAATAAAACCAATTTATTAGTTACTAAGTATTTTAAAAATCATATAATTATTTTTTAAAAATGTTACTATCCCCTTAAACTTTTTAAAAGTGTCCCAGTGTGGCAGTAAATTATATGGTCACCCTGACTAGCCATAGCATGTCTGAATATCCTGAAGCCCCACACAAGGGCCTCTCTAAGGCTATGGATTTGTCGTAACCTTAGACTCTTAAGAGTGTGAAATTTGGAAGAAGCTTAGATTTGGAGTCCAACTTTCCCTTTACTGATGAGGTTCCTCCTTAGAGCCAGCTGAGTCCTTGGAGGTGGCATTATCTGTTGACCCAGGAGGACTGGAGAAATTCCAAAATAATCAACTAGATGGAGAAAGAACCTCAGAATGTTCTGGAATTACCGAACCAATCATGATGAGGAAGACATTCTTCCCCTCAAGAAATTGATTCTCTTTTGAGGATTTGAGAAAAGTATGTTGCTATTTAAAAGAAGAGAGTAAAGTGTCAGGCTCCATAGCAGGAGAAAGAAGGGTTGTAGAGAAAGGCTTTGAGTATACAAGGAAGAACAATAACAGTTACTTGTATCCAGGGCCTTCCATGGAGTGCATCAAGCACTTTCTGGATGCATTGCATACCTGGTCTCATCTCATCCTTTCAACACCTCTAACCAGTTAGCTAAGTCAACTCTGACTCATGGTGACTCCATGTGTGTCAGAGTACAACTGTGCTTCATAGAGTTTTCAGTGACTGATTTTTCAGAAAAAGGTCAGCAGGCCCTTCTTCCAAAGTACTCTACAACGTGGGTGTTATTATCTCCATTTTACACATGAAAGCCTGAGGCTCATCCAGGTCTGGGGGCTGTTTGCTGTTGCACCACGGTCCCTCCCCAATAGAGGGCAGTGGAGAGCATGTAAGGAAACAAAGAAAGAAAGAGCAGAAGATGAAGAAGGGTGAGAAAATAAAGGCTACAACCTCTGTGGGGACCATAGTCTCAGGGAACATCTAGCTCAATTGGCAAAGCATAGTTTACAAAGAAAATGTTCTACATTCTACTTTGGTGAGTAGCGTCTAGGGTCTTAAAAGCCTGTGAGCAGCCATCTAAGATACTCCACTGGTCTCACCCCTTCAGGAGCAAGGGAGAATGAAGAAAACTAAAGACATAAGGGAAAGATTAGTCCAAAGAACTAATGGGCCACAACTACCACAGCCTCCACCAAACTGAGTCCAGTACAACTAGATGGTGCCTGAATACCACCACTGACTGCTCTGACAGGGATCACAATACAGGGTCCTGGACAGAGGTGGAGAAAAATATAGAACAAAATTCTAACTCACAAAAAAAGACCAGACTGGAGAGGTGGGGCCAACATGGCAGAGTAGTCAGAAGCTTCCTGTGGTCCCTTTTACAATGAAGACCCGAAAAAACAAGTGAATCGATTATATGTGACAATCTAGGAGCCCTGAACATCAAAGGCAAAGTTGAGGAATCAGACTGAGCAGCATGGGGTGGGCGAGAGATGGTTCAGAAGCAGTGAGAATTTGCCAGACCTGACCCGGCAGGAACCAGCACCCTGCAGGCAGATCTGCTGGTGTGCACGGTGAGGCAAACGGTGGCACTCGGGATGCGTTTTCCACATTGGGACAGATCAAGTGACAGAGAGTCTACTCTAGCCTCCAGAACCAGTGAAAAGTGGCACTCAATCAGCAAAAGATAAGTACCTGTGTCTAACCTACTGTGTGGATCAAAAAACACCCTTTTGGGAAAAAACTCTCTCCGATTTACCTGCCCCCTCCCCGCTCTGCCTGGTCCCAGGCCAGCTTCAGCGATTGACATATCCCCTGGACCTAAAGTAGGACCCATCACATGTCCTGAGCCATTCTCCTGGCCTTGGAGAGGGATCAAATTAATAAACAGGAAAAAATAATCGGTCAGCTCCCCTAAGCAGGGAACTCAAGGTAGGCACAGCTCCTGTGCCTAGGCACAGGCATCAGGGTTCCACAGATTTTGAATGACTTTCATTCCTGCGTAGACCTGTGTGGGCCTATTTCAACAGTGTAGGCCCTCATTAGCACAGTATAACAGGGTATATACCTGAAGCCTAACTTCAACTGTACCAGCTATATGGTGGAGTGACGGGTTCATGACATTAGACACTGCTGTGCGTATTAAGTAGGGTCCTCATCTACACATCAGGGGCCTGAGGATTTGTGGCTCCACCCATGCCACATAGCCACCTGAGACAGGGACCCAAGAATAAGTAGTGTCTCCCAGTCCTTACAGCCAACAGTGTTGGGTGCCCATAGGCCAGCTGCAAAACCCACCCACCAGCATACTCTAGGGAACAGGGACACGCTTTCCTCCCAGATACTCAGGGACAGCTGTCAGCTCCCTGCCTTGCTCAGCAAGTGACCCCCTACAGCTGCCAGATACCTGTGCCTACATCAATCACCCCTGCCCGTCTAGGACTGTAGGTGGGAGCCTGCACCACACACTTGGTGACCCACTACCTGGACACCTCAGCTGAATGGATACAAGAAAAGTAAAAGGACTCCTGGGCTCACATACCTAGTAACAGATCTAACCACTTGGTAACAGGACAGTAGAGTTTCAAAGAGGACAGTAATTAAACCAGCTCACATGAGCAGCCTATTTGCATATATCCAAACAAAACAAACAAGAAGCTAGGACACAGTAAGCAAACATAAAATAAATAAATATAATAACTTACTGATGGCTCAGAGACAACAGTCTCTATCAAATCACATAAAGAGGCAGACTATGATGGCTTCAGCAAGCTCCAAAAACAAAGAATCAAGAAATCTTCCAGAGGAAGAGAACTTCTTGGAATTACTGGAGGTAGAATACAAAAGATTAATATCAGAACTCTTCAATAGATCAGGAAGGAGAGCAGGCAAAATGCAAAAGAAGCTAAGGTACACACAGACAAAGCAATAGAGGAACTAAAGAAGATTATAGAAGAGCATAATGACAAATTCAACAGGCTGCAAGAATCCATAGAGAAACAGCAATCAGAAATCCAGAAGATTAACGATAAAATTTCAGAATTAGATAACACAGTAGAAAGTCATAGGAGCAGAATTGAGGCAATGGAAGTCAGAATTAGTGAGATTGAAGATAAATCACTTGACAGCTACTTATTAGAGGAAAAAGCAGATAAAAGGATTTAAAAAAACAAAGAAATCCTAAGAATTATGTAGGACTCTATCAAGAGGAATAACCTACGAGTCATTGGAGTACCAGAACGGGGGGAGGGGGGAGGGGGATAACAGAAAATACAGAGAGAATTGTTGAAGATTTGTTGGCAGAAAACTTCCTTGATATCATGAAAGATGAGATGATATCTATCCAAGATTCTCATTGAACCCCACATAAGGTAGATCCCAAAAGAAAGTCACCAAGACATATTATAATCAAACTTGCTGAAACCAAAGATGAAGAGAGAATTTTAAGAGCTGCTGGGGATAAACAAAAAATCGTCTACAAAGGAGAGTCAATAAGACTAAGCTCAGACTACTCAACAGAAATCTTGCTGGCAAGAAGGCAATGGGATGACATATATAAAGCCTTGAAGGGAAAAAATTGTCAGCTAAGAATTATATATCCAGCAAAACTGTCTCTCAGATATGATGACGAAATTAGGGCATTTCCAGATAAACAGAAGTTTAGGGAATTTCAAAAACTGAACCAAAATTACAAGAAATACTAAAGGGAGTCCTCCGGTTAGAACATCAATAACATCAGATAACAACCCAAGACTGGAACACAGGGCAGAGCAACCACATATGAACCCTGATAGGGAGGTCACAAAAATAAATCAAAGCTAAAACACTGAAAATAGGGAAATAGATGTGAATATGTAAAAGATGACTACATTAAAACAAAAAAGAGAGACTAAAAAATGTAGTCATAGATCTTTCATATGGAGAGGAAGTCAAGGCGATATAAAGAAATAAAAGACTGGTTTAAACTTAGAAAAACAGGGGTAAATATAAGGTAACCACAAAGGAAACTAACAATCCTACACATCAAAATAAAAAACAAGAAAAACATAAAGACTCAGCAAATACAAAATCAATAACAATGAAAAAAATGAAAAGAAAATACACAAAAAACGACTCAGCATAGAAAATTAAGTGGAACAAAGAAACTGTCAACAACACACAAAAAAAGACATCAAAAAGGACAGCACTAAACTCATACTTATCAATAATTATGCTGAATGTAAATGGACTACATGCACCAATAAAGAGACAGAGAGTGGCAGAATAGATTAAAAAAAAAAAGATCCATCTATATACTGCCTAGAAGAGACACACTTTAGACTTAAAGACACAAACTAAAACTCAAAAATGGAAAAAACTATATCAAGCAAACAACAATCAAAAAAGAACAGGAGGGGCAATATTAACCTCTGACAAAATAGACTTTAAAGTAAAATCCACCACAAAGGATAAGGAAGGACACTTTATAATGATTTAAGGGTCAATACACCAGGAGGACATAACCATAATAAGCATTTATGCACCCAATGACAGGGCTCCAAAATACATACAACAAACTCTAACAGCATTGAAAAGATAAATAGACAGCTCCACAATAATAGTAGGAGACTTCAACACATCACTTTTGGTGAAGGACAGAACATCCAGAAAGAAGCTCAATAAAGACATGGAAGATCTAAATGCTACGATCAACCAACTTGATCCCATAGACATATACAGAACACTCCACCCAACAGCAGTCAAGTATACTCTCTTTTCCAATGCACATGGAACATTCTCCAGAATAGACCACATATTAGGCCATAAAGCAAGCCTTAACAGAATCCAAAGCATCAAAATATT
>NW_004443940.1:14275465-14311941 GCF_000243295.1 Trichechus manatus latirostris
GGGCAAAGGATATGAATAGGCACTTCATCAAAGAAGACATTCAAGCAGCTAACAGACACATGAGGAAATGCTCACGATCATTAGCCATTAGAGAAATGCAAATCAAAACTACAATGAGATACCATCTCACCTCAACAAGGCTAGCATTAATCCAAAAACCACAAAATAATAAAATAATAAATGTCGGACAGGTTGTGGAGAGACTGGAACACTTACACACTGTTGGTGGGAACGTAAAATGGTACAACCACTTTGGAAATTGATTTGGCATTTTCTCAAAAAGCTAGAAATAGAAGTACCGTATGATCCAGCAATCCTGCACCTTGGAATATATCCTAGAGAAATAAGAGCCGTCACACGAATAGAACATGCACACCCATGTCCATTGCAGCACTGCTCACGATAGCAAAAAGATGGAAACAACCTAGGTGCCCATCAATGGACAAATGGATAAACAAATTATTGTATATTCACACAATGGAATACTATGCAATGATAAAGAACAAGGATGAATCAGTCAAACATCTCATAACATGGACGAATCTGGAAGGCATTATGCTGAGTGAAATCAGTCATCCTCAAAAGGACAAATATAGTGTAAGATCACTATTGTAAGCACTCAAGAAAAGGTTTAAACACAGAAGAAAACATTCTTTGATGGTTACGAGGGTGGGGAGGGAGGGAGAGGTGTATTCACTGGCTAGATAGTAGACAAGAATTATCTTAGGTGAAGGGAAGGACAGCACATACTACAGGGGAAGTCAGCACAACTAGACTAAACCAAAAGCTAAGAAGTTTCCTGAATACAACCAAACACTTCAAGGGACAGAGTAGCAGGGGCAGGGGTCTAGGAACCATGGTTTCAGGGGACATCTAGGTCAATTGGCATAACAAAGTTTATTAAGAAAAATTTTCTGTACCCCATTTTGGTGAGTAGCCTCTGGGATCTTAAAAGGTAGTGAGCAGCCATCTAAGATGCATCAATTGGTCCCAACCCACCTGAAGCAAAGGCAAATGAAGAACACCAAAGATGCAAGGAAAATATTAGCCTAAGAGACAGAAAGGGCCACATAAACCAGAGACTCCATCAGCCTGAGACCAGAAGAACTAGATGGTGCCGGGCTACCACCAATGACCACCCTGACATTGAACACAACAGAGAGTCCCTGACAGAGCAGGAGAAAAGTGGGGTGCAGAACTCAAATTCCAGTAAAAAGATCAGACTTAATGGTCTGATTGAGACCGGAGGGACCCTGGAAGACATGGCCCTGGGACTCTCTGTTAGCCCAAAACTAAAACCATTCTCGAGGCCAACTCTTTAGACAAAGATTAGACTGGACTATGACACATAAAATGATATTCGTGAAGAGTGTGCTTCTTAGCTCAAGTGGATACATGAGACTAAATGGGCAGCTCCTGTCCGGAGGTGAGATGAGAAGGCAGAAAGAGACAGGAGCTGGTTGAATGGACACAGGAAATCCGGGTGGAAAGGAGAAGTGTGCTGTCACAGTATAGAGAGAGCAACTAGGGTCACATAACAATGTGTGTATAAATTTTTGTATGAGAAACTAACTTGAATTGTAAACTTTCACTTAAAGCACAATTTAAAAAAAAAAAAAAAAAAGACCAGACTTAATGGCCTGACAGAGACTGGAGAAACCCCGAGAGTATAGCCTCCGGACACCCTTTTAGCTCAGTAATGAAGTTATTCCTGAAGTTCACTCTTCAGCCAAAGATTAGACAGGCCCATAAAACAAAATGAGACTAAAAGGGTACACCAGCCCAGGGGCAAGGACTAGAAGGCAAGAGGGGACAGGTAAGCTGGTAATAGGGAACCTAAGTTTGAACAGGGAGAGTGTTGACATGTCGTGGTGTTGTTAACCAATGTCATAAAACAATATGTGTACTAACTGTTTAATGAGAAGCTAGTTTGTTCTGTAAACCTTCATCTAAAGTACAGTATAAATAAATAAATAAAATTTAAAAATATATAAAATAAAGGCTACAATTTGAGAAAACGTTTGCTCCTATGAGCCAACATGAACAAATCTAGGGATTAAAAGTAAATAGGTTTTAGAGAAACTGGAGAGCAGTGGTCCGCTAGAGTCTACATTATGCCCTCTTCAGTGTGATGGGTTGGCAGAGACAAAGCTGGGGATTAATTAGGTGTGGCTACATCTGCCAGCCATCCTCTAGAAGCCTGCTTTGAAGTGGAACGTAGAAATAGCACAGGTAATCAGATTCACGGGTTGCTGGAAATGATGCAAACACATTATTCTCCCCAAATTAAAACACTTTATTCGTGTCCAGAGCTCGAAAATCCATTTCTCAGTAAAGGTCAAGAAAAGCAAACACTGCTTGAATTTAATTATTAAGCCAGCTGTCAGTCACTGACAGTGACAGAGGCAGGAAGGAATTTCAAGGCAGGAAATCAGGGGAAATGAGCATGACAGTGCTGTATCTTTCATCAGGAACTCCTCTTTCAGAAATATTTTATCACTGAAAAGATGATGACATCTATTTTCTTTCATTTCTGATTTATCTCATTCTTTTAAATGGCAAATCTAGCAAACAAGACCTCAGTTCACTAAGACGACGGGTTTCCGTTGGGCTGATCACTGTAGTAATCTACCATTAATTGTCCACGTTCTAAAGTTCCCTGAAACAAAATCAAAACATGAGATAAAGATTGGACCTCCTAAAATAAACTTGGTTTTGTTTATAAGTTTAGGTGTGAGAAGGTGCGGTCTAGGTGTCAGGAGAACCAGTTCTATCTCTGAACCTACTGCTACTAACCAGGGGCGGTTTCAGAACATAGAAAGGAGACTGGGGAGACCAATCAAGGTCAGAAGATGCAAAGAGAGTACTTGTGCTGTTGATGTAGAGTGAATGAGGAAAAGACCTAAATCATCTGCCATCCCCTCTTAAAATAGCCACAGCTATTAATTTTCTGTCTTTAATGCTGAGTGAAAAGCTTCCCTGGGTGGAACATGTGGTTAAGTGAGGGATTACTAGCCAAAAGGTTGGTGGTTGAAACCTACCCAGAGGTGCCTCGGGAGACAAGTTTGGCGATCTGGTTGCTTTCCACATGAATTGATGGCAACTAACAACAGCAACTTTGAGAGAATTCACTTAACCTCTCTAATCTTTCGTATGCCAATTGTCAATTGCAAAATTGGAAGAGGTTACCCAGAAAAGGAGTTACTAGTGATGGTCCAAAGGTGATGGTGGTCATAGGTGACCTTTATATTCTTTATCCTTGTCTGTTTTCTCTGACTTTTCTGAAATGAAATTTTAAGCATATTATAACTTAAATATTCTTTAATCTTTATATATCAAATTGCTCCTTATAGCTTGAGTTATTGCCTAACATTGAGTTGTAGATGCACATTCTTCTGGATCTTTCGATAGTCCTTTATACATGGGGTCATACAAGAGAAGCAGTCCATCATCTACTCAAATTATTATCATCATTCTTCTGCTGTCTACAGGGCTCCTCAATGAAGGCTAACACTATTTCCAGCAGTCAAATGATATGACAAGGGTACCTTAGCTACTTCCACTCAATACATATTCTCCAGGCATGATGATGTAATCCCAATACTTTCTGAGGTTAATGTCCAACAGCGAATTCATGAGCTGTATAGGAAAGCTCAGGAATATTAACTGACCTGTCATCAATTCGAGAAACTACTTAAAAAGCATGATTACTCAGGTTTTCAATAGATTTTGATTCTTTATTTTTTTTCAGGGTAGTGATGGCCATAGAGAAGAAGTGACTTGTGTATTGAATTAGATAAAAATGGTATAGCTTTTCAGAAGAAAAGCAATTTGTTCTGAGATTCAAATGCGTATCTAATACCAAAGATAGTGTTTTATTTTTAAAGTTTAGTACCTCTTGCTCATCTATATATCGGCACATATATAATAATACATATTTAATGAACATATATACACAGTCTTCATTATTCGCATTTGAAAATATTTAATTTTTAATGATTTGGGTGTCATTAGTGTTATGGTAGTAGTGTTTATAATCTTTCCTGTGTTAAGAATTTATCTTTCTCTCATCTGATATGGACTTGGATTCTGTGGGCTATAGTGTAACTCATTTTCCCTTCTAGAGTATTTATTTTTTCTAAGTCACGAGATATGAAATTCAATTTAGTGGAACAAAACATTTACTGAGAATCAGCTCTGCATACAGCACTGGGCTGTGTTGTATGAGAAGAAGAACACAGCCCTCACCCTCTAGAAAGCTAGACCTGCGTGACACTTCTGGTGTGATCCCCTGACCCTGCTGGGAAAGAACGCTCGTCTAGAAACAAGAGTGCCCCAAAGAGCTCCCTTCCTCTTCCCGTCCTTTTGGATACCACAAGCCTCAGCTGCCCAGAGACCAAGTCTGAGGCTGCAGTTAGGGCTAACTGTCCTCTATCAGGACTTATTTCATCAGGCTTTGCACACCTTTTGCCTCAGTCACAACCAGAAAATCAGGATTACCAGATCATTCGTTCTTCAGCCAGCATTTTGTACCTACAGGTTCAACACGTATACAAATCTGTTTCTCACTCCTTCCCAACCCCCAAACATTTTTCTGTGTAAGTTACACATGATCATATTAGTACTCAAGTTACACAGACTCCATATGTCCACTGGGGTGAAGTGAAAGTTTTTAAAGACAGAGAAATGCAGTCTGGAGAGCTCTCTCTCTAAACTCCGCTTAATGCTGGTGCAGCCACGATCCTAATTCCTGACGCTTAGATGGGAACACGAGAAAACACTCCCAAGCCTGGATGATGTCACCCTAACAAGTCCTTCCTAATTGATCACTCTGTCTACACTCTCTCTGCAACCAGATCATTCTAGCTGACTTGGGAGCAGTTTAGAGGTTGACCTGGAAACATGAGAAATTGTAGGCATGGAATGGTTTCCTATATTTTTTGACTGCACATCTCATCAGCAAGAAATTTTGAGCATGTGTATCTATATTTCTTTATATAAAATATTTACATAAATATTTTATATAAAGTTTTTACACCACTACTACATTAATATATTAGATGAGCTCTAAAACACAAACAAAATTAAAATTTTAAAGGATGAGATAAACCTGAAATAATCAATATTTTAAGCATAGGATTCTTTTATTTCAGATTAACTAGGATAAAGTTATGCATAGTTTTCTTTCATAATTTAAAAAATCACCTGTGTCTTTTCTTTTCCTTCATTTTGTTGTAAGATATTTAAAGAAAAATTTCGAACATACAGGAAGGTGAAATAATACTGTAATGAACGCCTGGACACTCACTGTCTAAAATTCAATAATCATGAACATTTTTGCCATATTTGCATGTATGATGTGTGGTGCATGTGTGTGCACGCATGTTAGCACGTGTGTGCGTAAATAGAACCATTTGAAATAAGCTAAAGATATAATGGAACTTCTTCTGTAAAGACCTCAGCTTGTATCTCCTACAATTCAGAGCATTCTTCCTTATAATCAAAGTACTATTATCACAGCCATAAAACTAACAACAATTTCCTAATATCATCTAATATTCGGTTCATATTCTAATTTCCCTGATAGTCCCCAAAATGTCTTTTAAATTAGTTTTTTTTTTCAAACAAGGATTAAATCAAGGTTCACGCATTTCATGTGGTAATTATGATTCCTCAGTCTCTTAGTCTATGATTCTTAAGTCCAGAATGATCTCCCACCTGTCTTTTTCTAAGATTCTCTTTGAAGAGACCGCGTTGTTATTTTACAGAACGTTCCACATTTTGTATTTACCTGATTATTTACTTGTGGTGTCATTCACCATGTTCCTCTATTCATTGCATTTCCTGTATCCTAGGAATTAGGTTTAAAGGCTTCATTAAATCGGGTTAAATTTGTTCTGTATTTTGGTAAGAACATTGATTCAGGAAGCACATAATATCCCATTGTCTCACTGTTGATGGGTGACACCTGCTCTCTCCATTGTAAAGTTAGACTTTCCTCTTCTAGTGTCAAATAAAAAACAGACAGCAGACTTTGACAGGGAGAATCTTCATTCAGAAAGGAAAGAGAGAAAAGGTCTATAGTCGTAGTGGGGGAGGGGGACGACTACAATAGAACTCTTGACCCTGAGACCTCCAAGTGTCTCCAAGATTTAGGGAAAATTTGTTGTCTTCTATAGAGGCTGAAAGTAAACAGGGCTAGGAACAACCCAGGTGTGAGGAAGTGGGATGAGCAGGTAACATCATCGCATAGTAGATCAGAATGTTTTATGCGGAGACCAGCCTGTTTGCTGGAATGAGCCCTGAAAGTGGGGTAGTGTGCTGGCTCAGACTCCAGAGGTGGGGAGGAGGCCAAAGTTCAGGGACTTGGGGGAAGGAGAGAAGCATGACCAAAGTTATTTTTAACAAACGTTTTGTTTCTGATTGATCAGTGGGGACAAGCAATTTAGTTACTCATTTAAGAAGCAGGGAATTGGAATTTGGAGGATCTGTATCTGGCCTTGTCACAGGTAAACAAGGTGCCATCCATGAGCTTCATCTAAGTCATATGAGAAGGGTGGTTATTTGCAGCACACTGTTTTCCTGAACACAGAAGGTGGGGGGATTTCTTTAGCCATTGCTGTTGTCCAGTATCCCAGGGTTTCAGTAAAATTCAATATTAGCATAAGTAATCTATGGAGTGATACTTTGGCCTCATGAAAATGTCCCGTTTCGTAACAGTCTTTCGCACAATATTTTAAATATCTATAATGATCCTTGCCTGAATCAATTATACATCGAGGAGGGGGATGTATAAAAAGGTGATTTCCTAATTCTCTCATTCCTTCTGTATATATTAGTTAGCATTCTACCGTAAAGAAGAGTTTTTCCCTACTAGTTTCTGTCGAGTAGATTCTTACTCATGGTGACTCCATGTGTGTCAGAGTAGAACTGTGCTCCACAGGGTTTTCAATGGCGGGGCTTTCAGAAGTAAATGGCTAGGGCTATCTTCTGAGGTGTCTCTGTGTGGACTTGAACTGCCAGCCTTTCAGTTCGTAGCCAAGCACATTAACCATTTGTACTATGCAGGGACTGTTTTCCTTATCTACTGGGGATAAAATACAGTTCCTGCATAAGAGGCAGGATTTTTTTTTTTTTTTTTTTAATTTCCAGTGTTAGGAGTTTGTGCAAATGAGTTTTTTTTCTCTTGCTTAAAAAAAAGTATTATTATTTTTAGTAGTAATAGTAGTATCTTTATATACTAATGGATTTTATTTTACTTAGTGTTTTACAATGAATTAGTGTCACTTGTTTCTTGTTTCTCAAATTGCCCCAAATTTGGCCAGTCTTTCAAGGCAGCATCTGTGTCCTTTAGAAGGGTTCCCACGAAGGTTCTGAGCCCTGCCCTGTTCCTGTTACAGCACAACAACTTAACATCCAGCACAAGGACTCTCATGGACCAGCAACACAGCTAGTGATGCATGGAAGTAGGGGCAGGGATAGAGGGTTAGGTGCCTTACTCATCCTCTTACTTCAAAAGTGCCTCTTCTGTCCCTACAGTGAACAGCCATTTCCCCAATAAATGGTGACATTGAGAATGGGGTCAAGGTCTGTCTTCCCGTTTCAGCAGAGCCCTTATCTTCAGTTATTTCCTTCTTATCTCTTTACCACTGGAGCTTCAAGAGAAATAGCATGCTTTCCAAGGTGCCTCCAGCTCCCCAAGTATGCCTTCTGTCTTAGTTATCTAGTGCTGCTATAACAGAAATATTCCAAGTGGATGGCTTTAACAAAGAGAAATTTATTCTCTCACAGTCTAGGAAGCTAGAAGTGTGAATTCAGGGCTCCAGCTCCAGGGGAAGTCTTTCTCTCTCTTGTCGGCTCTGGGAGAAAGTCCTTGTCATCAATCTTCCTCTGGTCTAGGAGCTTCTCTGCACAGGGACCCCGGGTCCAAAGGACTCGCTCCACTCCCAGTGCTTCTTTCCTGGTAACATGAGGTCCCACTCCTCTCCGCTTGATTGATTCTCTCTTTTGTATGTCAAAAGAGATTGCCTCAAGATACAACCTAATCCTGTAAATTGATTGAGTCCTGCCTCATTAACGTAAATGCCTCTAATCCTGCCTCATTAACATCATAGAGGTTAGGATTTACAACATATAGGATAATCAAATCAGATCACAAAATAGTGGGCAACCACACAATACTGGGAATCATGGCCTAGCCAAGTCGGCACACATTTTGGGGGGAAACAATTCAATCCATAACACCTTCGCATCATCGCCACCACTGTCCCACAGCCCTTCAAGCTGCTAGTGCTCTGATCTACCAGGTCTCATATTGGTTCTCAAATGTCCCCACTCCCAGTTTGTATTAGTTTCCTGTGGCTGCGGTAACAAATTTCCACAAACTTGGTGCCTTAAAACAACAGAAATTTATTCTCTTATAGTGCTGGAGGTCAGAAGTCCAAAATCAGTTTCACTGGGTAAATTGAGGTGTTAGCAGGGCTGGTTCCAGCTGGAGGAATGGAAGGGAAAATTCATTTCTTGCCTTTTCCAGCTTCTAGAGCTGTCCACATCCTTGACTCTTGACCCCCTTCCATCTTCAAAGCCAGCAATGGCAGTCAAGTGTTTCTCACACTGCATCACTCTGACACTTACTCTCTTGCTTCCTTCTTTCATTTAGAAGGATTTTTGTGATTATATTGGGCCCACCCAGATAACCCAAGATCACCTCCCGAACTCAAGGTCTTTAACTTAATCACGTCTGCAATATCCTTTTTGCCTTGTAAGGTAACATATTCACAGAGTCTAGGGATTAGGGTGTGGATATTTTTGGGAGTCATTATTCTGCCTACCTCAGGGTGGACCCCGTTCCTTCTTGGGATGAACTCTAGCTGAGGCTGTCTGTGACCTACCCCACTATGACCTGGTTGTACTCTCCTCTTTAAAACATTATTCTCACCTGAGTCTCAGGTACGATGTGGGCTCAGAAGCCGAGTCTGCTGGTCTCCTCTGTTCATTTTGCCTCTTACATGTAAATTGAAATTCACAGCATTCTCCGTCTCCTTGTCATGCTGTCGGCATAGGTTATGGGTAATTTTATTTTCTCTGTGCCAAATAAAACTATGCTTTTCCTGAGTAAGATGTGTTGTTGTTGTTTTAAAACTATGGACCCTGTGAATTTTGCAACTGATCATATTTCCTTCTTGTTTGGGAAGACATAGAGCTGAGTCGTGATGTGCCTGAGTGGAACAGTAAGGAGAGGCCTAATTCTGTGCATTTTTGTGAATTAACTTCCTCCCTAGCTTCAGCTTTCTATTCTGCTTTTGTGTTCCTTTTTCTATCTATTTATTTCTCATTTTAAGCTATCTCAGATCCTTTTTGGAATGAGGCAGTATGTAAATTCACAGAAGCTCTGTGAAGAACAGAAGCCTGTGTATAAGCAGAGGAAGAAGCTTATGCATATTTATGTATTTGCATATTGTGTAAAGTTTAGTCATCAGAGTTGAAGATCACAAAGCCCTGCAGCATACTGGGTGATGACGTGCCATTTCCACTGGCATTTAATGGTAAATTGCATTTCATTGTGCTGTAGCCATTGCTATAGAAAGTAGAAATACTTCGGAATTTTGGAATTAAAGGGAATGGGGTAAATTACATAAACCCCCTTTTCTAATAGAGGTTGAGGTTTCAGCTTGCTGCATTCTAACTTGAACACCAAACGTTAGTCCAGTGTTGCTTGATTTTCAGTCTTCTAATGCACTTCATATGAGGCTTTGGTGGTTCAGTGGTAGAATTCTCACCTTCCATGCCAGAGACCCAGGTTTGATTCCTGGCCAATGCACCTCATACTCAGCCACCATGTGTCTGCTTGCATGTGAGGAGGTTTCAGCAGATCTTCCAGACTAAGACAGACTACGAAGAAAGATCTGCTGATCTACTTCCAAAAATTAGCTAATAAAAACCTGTGGATCCCAATGTTCTGATCCACCACTGATCATGTTGATGGAGCAGGAGCAAGCAGCATTTTGTTCCATTGTGCATGAGGTCACCATGAATTGAGAGCTGATTGGACAGCAGCTAACAACAATAACAATTTCTCTTTCTGAGAGGTTGGGTAGAGTTCCATAGGAATTCAGATCTTACCTTGAACTGGTTTAAAGCTAGGAATAGAGGAAAAGAAGAAATAGAAAGTGAGAGTCAGCTCTGTATAATCTAATCTGTGAAGCTGGACTATATGAAGAAGAACATGGCATCACTATTGGCAGAAGACTCATTAACAACCTGCAATATGAAGATGGCATGACTTTGCCTGCTGAAAATGAGGACAACTTGATGCACTTACTGATGAAGGTTAAGACTACAGCCTTCAGCGTGCCTGAACATGAAAGAAACAAAAATCCTCACAACTAGACCGATAAACAACATCATGATAAATGGAGAAAAAATTGAAGTTGTCAATGATTTTATTCTGCCTGGATCAACAATCAATGTCCATGGAAGCAGCAGTCAAGAAATCAAATGAAGTATTGCATTGGGCAAATCTGCTGCAAAAGACCTCTTCAAAGTGTTAAAAAGTGATGATGTCACCTTGAGGATTAAGATGTGCCTGACCCAAGCCATGGTCTTTTCAACCGCTTTATTGCATGGGAAAGCTGGACAACGAATAAGGAAGACCGAAGAAGAATTGGTATATTTGAATTATTGTGTTGGCAAAGAATATTGAATATACCATGGACTGCCAGAAGAATGAACAAATCAGTCTTAGAAGAAATAGAACCAGAAAGCTCTACAGAAGAGAGGATGGTGAGACTTCAGCTCGCTTACTTTGGACACATCATTAGGAAGGACCAATGGCTAGAAGAGGACATTATGTGTGGTTAAATAGAGGATCGGTTAAAACGAGGGAAACTTTTAGTGAGATGAATTGACACAACAATGGATTCAAACATGCCAACGATCATGAAGATGGCACAGGAATGGGCAACGTTTCAGTGTGTAATACACAAGGTTGCCACGAGTCAGAGTCGGAGCCACTAACAACAACAAATTTAAAAGAAACACATTTCAAGCAAGAAAGAACTCCCAGTACTTTTCCAGCCTATGTAGTTCCTGAGCTGATTCCCAAGTTCAACTCTAGGTGTCATCAGGCTGTGACAGGTGAAGAAAGGTGGGTATGATGAGAGCTGGCACCTGCTCACAGCTGGTCACTCTTCTCCACTGCTTGGGAACTTCATTTCTGCCTTCCCTTTGATCTGTGTATTCCAAGATAGCCCATCCTTGGTATTCTGAGTCTAGCCCCTTATCCTAAGGGATTAGTTGATACATCTGTGTGTGTGGCAGGGTTGAAAATAGAAGTTGCCAGGCAGCAGAAAGACAACTATCGCTGAATGCCCCTCCCCCACACGCACACAGAAGCCCAAGTTTAGAACTCAGTTTAGAACAAATCATATTTGTGGAGCAAATTCTTACCCTAGAAGGGAAGTGCCTTGACAGCCAGGATTTCTATCACCCTAGTGCCTCAAATGGAGTCCCTGGATGGTGCAAATGGTTAATGCACTTGGTTGTTCCTAACCAGAAGGTTGGCAGTTCAAGTCCACCCAGAGTTGCCTTGGAAAAAGGCCTGGTGATCTACTTCCAAAAAACTAGCCATTGAAATCCCTGTGGAGCACAGTTCTACTCTGGTACACATGGGGTTGCCATGAGTCTGAGTCTGCTCAACAGCAACAGGTTAGTACCTTGAACAGACTTTAGCACTTACGGGGAGCACAATATATATTTGTTGAGTGAATGAATGAATATCAGCAGTTACACAGGCCAGAACAACTTTGAAACATCAATATTTAACGGTCACAGATCACAAAAATACGAATCACTTCCTATGCTGAAAATGAGTCAATAAATTCAGCAGGCTCTGGCTGGGCTGTCCCTTAATGTCCAGAGCTCCTAGATTCCAGTTCTTTGCTCTCCTTTCTTCACAGTGTGGGGAGTCAGTCAGTGACTTAGAGATGACATAAGAGGGCAAGAGGTCCTGGGCCTTCCAGCTGGTACAAAAACTCGAAGCTCCTAGGTCTACACCTCAACCCACCCACCAGAACCAAGGTTGAACTGTCCCTCTCTGCCTCCATCCCTTGCTCTGAGACTGGGTTTGTGACTTCTCCTCTTCGAGGTTACCTGTGATTCTGTCACCACGTATGGGAAATGGTGGGCAGGCAGAGTGCCAGCCTCCAGTATTTAGGGAAGGTCTCAACTACAGGGTCTGAGGTTGCTCAGTCCCAGCCTGTTACATTCATACTTTTTAAGGCTCATCATGGACAATCTTTAGGAAAGACTGAGGCACTCCTCAGCCTGCCAGGTGAAGTAAACTGTGTGCCACTGCTCTGCTTCCCAGCTTGAGAGTTACTTTATTTTCTCACTAACCAACCAACCAATTGCTGTTGAGTCAACTCCAACTCCTGGCAACCCCATGTGCGTCAGAATAGAATTGTGCTCCACAGGGTGTTCAGTGGCTGATTTTTTGGAAGTAGATTGCCAGATGTTTTTTCTGAGGCATCTCTGTGTAGATTGAACCTCCAAACTTTTGCTTAACAGCCAATCGCTCGCACCATCCAGGGACTCCTATTTTCCTGCAATGGGTGTTTAATCTATCACTTCACTCCCAACTGCTGTAATTTGAAGGTATACTTAAATCTTCAAAAATAAGCTTAATATATGATAAAGCAACATTTCTCAAACTGAGGTCTGAAGACTTGCAAGAACTTTTTTCCTCAAAGAAGTCCCTATAGATACTTGAATTGGGGAAACACTGAAATAGCATCCATATAACAGAATAAACTCTGACATATACAATACGGCAAAACGCCAGAATTTCATGTTACAGAGTTACGTAAGATGTTTTAAAAGACAAACATTAAACTTTTCAACATTTCTACCTCAGTCTGCCTCCTTAATAGCTGACTTTTGGATAAAGAACAGGAAAAGAAAGATCATAACAACTAATGACTAGAATTTCCTTAATTAAATGAAAATTGCAGTGTTGATTCATAATTTATGCCCTCGTGTAATAACTAAAGGAGCCCTGGTGGTGCAGTCGTTAAGCGCTCAGTTGCTTACCAAAGGGTCTGTGGTTCAAACCCAGCAGCCACTCTGTGGGAGAAAGACATAGCAGTCTGCTTCTGTAAAGATTTACAGCTTTGGAAACGTTATGGGGCAGCTCTACTCTGTCCTGTAGGGTTACTATGAATCGATTCTACTGCAATGGGGTTTTTTTGTTTGTTTGTTTGGATGTGTGTGTCTTTTTTCTTTCTTCTTTTTTTATTTTCTTGCTGTATGCAACAGAAATCAATTCTGGCTAGCTTAAGGGAAATTAAAAAGATAATCCTGTTGTTGTTTGTGCGCTCAAGAGAAGGGCTGAGTAGCCTGGGAACAGGGATCGCTGTGACATATCAGCAGTGGATGGCTGGGGACCCACTCTATGGAGTCCCACAGTGTAAAGTGGCCCAGCTTTGACTCCCTGCTTCTGTCCTTAAACGGAAAACACCAAACCCACTGCCGTCAAGTTGATTGCCACTCATAGCAACCCCATAGGGTTTTCAAGTCTTTACTTCTCTATGGAAGCCGACTGCCACATCTTTCTCTCGAGGAGCCAAGGGTGTTTTCGAACCACTGACATTTTGGTTAGCAGTCAAGCGCTTTAACCACTGTGCCACCAGGTCTCCTTGAAAGCAACCATAGATTCAGCACAAATTCTGCAGAAAGAGCACCTGATTGGCCTGGCTGGGATCAGGCCCTGCCCTGGACCAGTCCCCTGAGGTCAGAGAGGTAGGATCATGTAGCAGGGAAGTGTCCCCTGGAGGGCCACTGGACTATTACGGGAGCAAGTGGAATCATCACGAGTGGGCAGCCTCCCTAAGAGTCCCCAGCATGTAACCTTCAAAAGTTCTTTGAAGTGAACTGATGGAGGTGTCCTTGGTGTGATGATGTGTCAAGTGAAGAGGAGGAATTGTATAAACTTTACCTGTCTTTGTGACCTGATCTGACCTGTGATCAATATCACTGTTACTGTTAAAACAAACTTTCTTAGGTGAAGTCCTTATTATATTTACCTTTTTGGGGGAGACTATAGATAGAGTTGAATTATGGTGTTGGCAAAGAATATCAAATATACCATGGACTGCCAGAAGAACGAACAAATCTGTCTTGGAAAAAGTACAAACAGAATGCTCCTTAGAAGCAAGGATGGAGAGACTATGTCTCACATACTTTGGACATGTTATCAGGAGGGATCAGTCCCCGGAGAAGGACATCATGCTTGGTAAAGCAGAGGGTCAGTGAAAAAAAGGAAGACCCTCAAAGAGATGGATTGACACAGTGGCTGCAACAATGGGTTCAAGCATGTCAACGATTGTGGGGATGGTGCAGGATGGGGCAGTGTTCCCTTCTGTTGTACATACGGTTGCTATGAGTCAAAACAGGCTTGACGGCACTTAACAGCAGCAACAACAATAGATAGAGTGCCAATTTGCAAAAAAAGTTTGGGGTGAACAGACATGTATCTCAGATTAGAGAATGTTTACCTAAGTATCCAGGCTGCTAATTCCACACACTGGTTTATGTCACAGACCAGTAAACATATTAAATCATAAAAGAGCCATCTCTTTATCAGCTGACATGGTTAATATTTAGGCACGGATGATTAAAGCCATCTTGAGATGTCAGCTGTTAATCAGGAATAACAAGCAATGATTCTGAGAAGAAAACAACAGGCAGATTGATCTTTGGCTTTTAATTAGACATACCAAGCAACACGCTTTTATTGCCTGTCAATTAGCACTTAGTTATCAACACCATCAAAGGAAATTAAATGTCTCCAGCATGCAATCAAGCAAGGATTCTGGACACAGTTTGCTTAATCTCAGTTTGAGAACAACACATTTATCTCTCAAAACAAAAGGGATGAATTCCAATGATATACTTTCATTAACCTATCTTTAGACTCCTCCTTAAACACTGGGGTAGAGGTGGGGGCATTTGGAGTCACAATTAGCTCAAGTTCTTCAATCTATATTTCCTTATCCAGTGACCAGTATCATAAGCTGAAAACCTCTTAGCTTTTTACCTTTCCAGATTTAATATGTAGAACATAAACAATCCTGGGTATTCACCTCCTCACCTATGACATTTACACAGTGGAAGAATCCAAGCATTAAGTTATCTAGGAGAACCCGATCATTCAGTGTTTATGATGGATGCTGACTAGTACAGAGTCGTAGGAGATGGCGAGAAGATTCCTTCAGGGATAAAGGGTACAGATGCAACACTGAGCGGCTTCATCTTCTCTTACTTTATCAAATTCTCCACCCAACACTGCCTTACAGGGTTGTATCAGTAAGTGTCTAACATGGAGAGTACTGGGTGAGCCCAGCTTTTAGATTTTTTGCTAAGATCTTTCCATCAATTTATACTAGGACATTCATTGCTTAATGAATGCCTTGAATCCATAAAATCTCCTAAGATTCTACCAGTTAGATGGTTTTTGTCTTAATTTATGTTTTGGCAAAAGCCCAGGGGCCATGGATAAAGGGCGGTTAGTCCTGGTCACCAAAATAGTTTTTGTTGTCAGAAATGTTATTGATAGCATCAGAAATAACACGAGGACTGTGGCCAGGTGCTGAGGTCTTTATCCCTGAGACTGTACTGCCCTTTCTTCCACTGCCAGCCCCGATTAGTATCCCTAGAAATCTTTTTTTTTTTTTTTTTTTTTGACACAGCAAAATCAGTTGCTGTCAAGTCAATTTCAAGTTATGGTGACCCTGTTGTTTCAGAGTCGAACTGCACTCCACAGGGTTTTCAATGGCTGTGATCTTTCGAAGCAGGTAGCATAGGCCTTTCTTCTGTGGTGCTTCTGGGTGCGTTCAAACCGCCAACCATTTTGTTAGTAGTCAAGTGCTTAACCATTTGCACCATTAAATACATTATCGTTACAGTGAGCCCTGTGAGAGCCAGAACTGGATGGGACTGCCTTATTATTCCGGGTCTTGCAAGTTTTCCGGCCTTTAACAGGGTGCAGGCTTATCACTTTTCTATCGTTCATTTTAGTGGAAAATGTTTGCATTTTCCTTCTGTGACAGGTTTCTACCTTCCACAGGTTCTGGCTTTTTCAGGTTTTACCGTATATTCAGGCAATATATTAATTGTTGTTAATGTTGTTAGCTGTCACGGAGTTGGTCCCCGACTCATGGCAACCCCGTGCACAATGGAATAGAAACGCTGCCTGGTCTTGCACCATCCCCATGATTGACTGCAAATTAAACCATTGTGATCCATAGGGTTTTCATTGTCAGATTTTTCAGAAATAGATCACTAGGCCTTTCTTCCTAGTCCATCTTAGTCAGAAGCTCAGCTGAAACCTGTTCCACATCATAGCAACACACAAGCTTTCACTGATAGGTGGTGGCTGTGTGTGAGGTGAGTTGACTGGAGTCAAACCCAAGTCTCCAGACTGGAAGGGGAGAATTCTACCACTGAACCAACAATGTCTCAATACTTTAGTATGTAGATTGAATTTGACAGTCCACCCTTACTCCTCTTCCCTCTCCCACATTCCTTCCCTTTCCCACAGGTAACTACTATTAACAGTTTGCTGTGGAATCCCCTGGTCATTTTTCTATGCATTGGTATGTAGATATAGGCAGGTACTACTTTTTTGTACAAATGGAATCATACAGGGCTCATTATTCCATGATTTCCTTTTTTAAAAAAACATTTCTTGGAGATCTTTCCGTATAAGTATGTAAGTCAACCTCATTCTTCTAATGACTCCATTGTATTCCATAGTATGAGTGCCTGTAATTTAACCACTTCCCTATTGATGGAAACCTAGGTTGTTTCCCTTTCTTTTTTGTTTTTCTTTCTTCTCTTACTACAGACAGAACTGAAGTGAACTTCTTGGTATATTCATTTTTATACTCGGACACAAGTATTTCTGTAGGTCAGTTTCCTAAAATAGGAACAGCCGAGTCAAAGAACATGCACTACAAATTTTGATAGCTATTGCTAAATTGTCTTCCAAAAAGGCTTGACCAATTAACGCTTCCACCAACCATATATGTTGTTGTTGTTAGGTGCCATCAAGTCAGTTCCAACTTATAGGGACCCTATGTGCAACAGAATGAAACACTGCCCGGTTCTACGCCATCCCCACAATCCTTGATATGCTTGAGCTCATTGTTGCAGCCATTGGGTCAATCCATCTCGTTGAGGGTCTTCCTCTTTTTCACTGACCCTCTACTTTAGCAAGCATCATGTCCTTCTCCAGGGACTGATCCCTCCTGATAACATGTCCAAAGTATGTGAGACATACTCTCGCCATCCTTGCTTCTAAGGAGCATTCTGGTTGTATTTCCTCCAAGAGAGATTTGTTCATTCTTTTGGCAGTCCATGGTATATTCAGTATTCTTCACCAACACCATGATTCAAAGGCATCAATTCTTCTTTGGTCTTCCTTATTCATTGTCCAGCTTTCGCATGCATAGGAAACATATATATGAGTGTGTCATTTTCTCTGCATCCTTGTAAACTCTGAAAATTATTAATATTTTAAATTTAAAAAGCTAATGATTGAGAACTATTTCATTGTTTAAATTTGTGCCTATGATTATTAGCAAGGCTGAACATGTTTTCATATACACATTGGCAAACTGTTTATCTTCTATGAATTTCCTGTTCATGTCTCCTGCCCATTTTTTAAAAAAAAATTGTAGAAACTTTTTGTATGTATACATTACATATACTGCAAATATTTTCTTCCAATCTGTTGCTTCATTAAAACAAAGTTTCTTAATTTTTATGAGTGAAATTTGTCAATTTCCTTCTTTATAGATTCAGGGGTGTGAGTTTTACGTAGAAGGACTCCCTCTCAACCTTAAGTTAGAGAAATATTCTGTTTCCTTTTAATATTTTATTTTTTCTCCATTTGTTCTTTAATCCGTCTGGATTTTATTTTTCAGAATATGAGGTAGGAGTGTAATTTATCATTTTCAAATTGTTTCAAATGGTTTAAAATTCCACTTTTATCATAAATTGAATTCATCTCTGAGTCTGTTTCTAGACTCTATTCTGTTCTATTCATCTGTTTGTCATTTTTCTGCACCAATGCCACCTTTTAAAAAAATGTATATTTAGCTCTATTCTTTTGATATAGACAAACCGGCAGGTCTCCCCATTGTTCTTCTTGTTCAAAATTATTGGTTTGCCTACTACATTTTCTTCAAAATGAACTTTGTAATTAGCTTGTAAACCTCTCTAAAGAATCCATTTGAAATTTTAATTGGGATTACACTGAATTTATAAGTTAATTTAGGGAGAATTTATTTTTTAACATTTCATTTTTCTATCAAGAAATATGGTGTGCACATCTTTTTATGTTGATCTTTCCTGTCCTTTAAAGTGTTCGTCATATAGGTCTTGTACACCTGTGTTAGGTTTATTACTAGGCACTTTGGTTTTTGTTGCTTTTCTAAACAAGATCTTTAGTCATTACATTTTTCTGACTGGTTACTGTTGATGTATACGGAAGCCGTTAATTTTTGATGATCTTGTATCCAGCCAATTTAATAAACCCTTGGCAGTTTTAATATTTTTTCAGTTCACGTTTTTGTGTTTCTTAAGTAGCCAAAGGAGACCTGGTGGCCCAGTGATTAAGCACTCAGCTGCTTACCAAAAGGTCAGCGTTCGAACCCACCAGCCACTCCGTGGGAGAACAATGAGGCAGTCTGCTTGCTTAAAGATTACAGCCTTGGAAACCTTATGGGGCAGTTCTACTCTGTCCTACAGGGTCCCTATGAGTTGGGATCGAATCCACTCTAGAGCAATGGATTTTTAAGTAGCCAAACATATCACACATAGTAACAGGCTTTTTTCCCTATCCAGTACATAAAACTATTGTTTCATTTCATTTCTTTGAGAAGGATGCGCAGAAGAGTATAAAAAAGAAGAGGTGATAGTGAGTGTCTTGTTTCAGACTTTAATGGGAATGCTTCTAATGTTTCCCCACGAACTCGGATGTTTAGTGCAGATTTCTAATACTCTAATAAATACTTACTTCAAGTTAAAGAAGTTTCATTCCACTCCTAGCTTACCAATCATTTTCTTTTTTTTCACTTATTTTTGAAAAGGAAAAAAATGTTGAATTATCAATTAGCAACATTTTTGGCCTCTTATGAGATCATGATAAGGTGATCCCCCTTTTACCTGTAATGTGGCGAATTATATGAATATACTCAGTGATATTGAACTACCACTGCACTCCCAGCAGAAATTCTGCTAGGTCAGGATATCTTAATGCACTGCTGGAGTTAATTGAGTAATTATTTTGGATTTTTAGATGTATGTTGATCAGTGAGATTAGCTTGCAAGTTTTTGAATACTCGCCTTGACTGATTTAAAGGTTTGGAGAGCTTTCTGTCATTTTCTACACTCTTCAATAGTTCTTAAAGCAGGGATTCACTTGTAAAACCCAGCATCTAGCACTGTTTTAAGAGTATACTTTTGAATACTTTCCATGTCTTCTACGATTATTGGTCTATTCAGATTTTTATAACTTTTAAGTAAATCTTGGTGTCATGGATTGAATAGTGTCCTCCAAAAATATGTCAACTTGGCTAGGCCATGATTCCCAGTATTACATGGTTGGACTCCGTTTTGTGATCTAATGTAATTTTCCTATGTGTTGTAAATCCTAATCGCTGCCTGTGGTTAATGAGGCAAGATCAGGTTATGTTAAAGAGGATCAGGGTGGGATGCAACACCGTTACTCAGGTCACAGCCCTGATCCAGTATAAGGGGAGTTTCCCTGGGATGTAGCCTCCCTCACCTTTTATCTTACAAAAGATAAAAGGAGAGAGAAGCAAGTATAGAGATAAGGCCCTCATTACCACCAAGCAAGAAAAACCAGGGGCGGAGCATGTCCTTTGGGCCCAGGGACCCTGTGCTGAGAAGCTCCTAGACCAGGGGATAACTGATGACATGAACCTTCCCACAGAGCCAACAACAGAGAGAAAGCCTTCCCCTGGAGCTGGTGCCCTGAACTCAGACTTCTAGCCTCCTACACTGTGAGAGAATAAATTTCCATTTGTTAAAGCCATCCACTTGTGGTATTTCTGTTATAGCAGCACTAGATGACTAAGACACTTGGTAAATTATATTTTCCCAGAAAGTCATACATTTATCTAGATTTACAGATTTATTGGCATAAAATTGTGCCTATTCCCTTACAAAATTTCAGCTACAATTCTAACTTCCTTTTCATTTCTAATAGTTGTCATGGCTTTGTTTTTGCCAAGGGTTTGTCTATTTTATCAGTCATTTCAAATAATCTATTTTTGTGTTTTATTGATCAAGTCTACTGCTTTTTTTTGTCTTTCATTTCAAGCTTTTTTACTTTAATAACTCTGTCCTATTTTCCTTGGGTTTGTTTTGATGCTTTTGTCTAGCTTCTTGAGTAATGTAGTTGGCTCATTCATTTTTAATCTTTTTTCTAATAGAAATATTTTAAGGGTATATATTATTCTCCTTGAAGTACATCTTATTTGATATGTACCATAGTGCTCTCATTGTTGCTTATTTCTAAATAGTTTGCCATTTTAACTTTGATTTTATTTTCGGAAGGATGGTTTTAATCTAGTCAGGAAGATGGTTTACAATTTCACGTTGGTTAGACTTTTTCCATCCTCAGTTGTTGATTTCTAACTTCATTACACCATAGCAGGTCTTCATTTTGGGCTCCACATATACTAAGCTGCCCACGGCATGTCATCTGAGAAATTTCCTTGGCCGTGTAAACACAATTGGCATCTATGTGAGCTGCTAAGCCCACATCTAATGATGTTTAAAATCTCAAGAATAATAAATGGTGCTGGTGGAAGTACTTACAATTTTATGGTTTAAAAAAATACTAATGCATCTGTTCGTGGTTTTCCATCTTATGTGTTTCTTGAGAAATAAAAGTGTCACAGATTAATCCCCAAATTCACCATGATTATTTTTCTTTTGAGATGCCTCAGAATCTGATTGGTGTCCATTGTTGGGACTGGACTGAACTGCTCATCAGAGATACATGGAAGTGGGTTTATACTGCCTGCTTCTCTAGATGTCTCAAGCAGCATCTTACCCTTGGTACCAGGAAATACAGGGGCTAGGGAGTTATAATAAACAGACAAAATGGTGATATCTAAGCAGATTACTTAGAAGATTTGACAGAATTATTTACACTCTACTGCCTCTAGCCCAGTGGTTTTCCGCTAAGCATGCCTGGGAAACACCCGTGGGGTTTGACTGTTTTAATCCTAATGCTGGTGTCCCATCTGAGAGATTCTGACTCAGTGGGTCTGTGGTTGAGCCTAGCTCCCGTCTTCTTTTTTATTATTATTATTAAAAATATCTTATTGTGTTTACACATAATAAATATTTACACACAATGAAAGTTTATACAGCAAATTAGGTTCCTATTTAACAATTTATACACAATTTGTTCTGTGACATTGGTTACACTTTTCACAGTGTGTCAACTTTCTCATTATTTCTATTCTAGTTGTTCCATTTCCAGTAATCTAGTTTCCATGCACCCTTGCCTACTCATCTTTGCTTTTGAGTAAATGTTCACCCTTTGGTCTCATATAGGTGATTTTTTAAAGGAGCATAGTACTCATGGGTGATATTGTTTATTTTATGAGCCAATCTGTTATTTAGCTAAAAGATGATCTCGTGGAATAGTTTTGGGTCAAGGTTTAAGGAGTATCTCAGGGCGATAGTCTCGAGGAGTCCTCCAGTCTCAACTGGTCCAGTAAGCCTGGATATTTTAAGAATTTGAGTTCTGTTTCACATTTTGCTCCCATTCTATCAGGATCCATCTATTGTGTTCCTGATCAGAACGGTCAGTAGTGGTAGCAGGGCACTATCTAGTTCTTCTGACCTCAGGATAGACAAGGTTCATGTAGCCTATTAGTCCTGTGCACTAGCTTCTTCTCTGAATTTTTGGTTTCTTTCTTTCTCTTTTAAGACCCCAAACACTACTCACCAAGCTAGGATGTAGAACACAAACTTTACATAGTATATTATGCCAATTGACTGAGTTGTCCCATGAGACTATGGTCCTAAGATTTCAGACCCTGTAAACCAATCCTATGAGGTATTTGGATAAGTCTAAGAAGTGTCTGTGTTTGTGTCTCCTATGTGCTTTGTTGTATATATGAATTTGTATGGATGTATACACTTGCATATATATATACACCTGCATATAGATACATCTATATATGCCTGCGTATATACACACATACACATACCTACACACTTTTATGCATACATACACATATAACCACACTTCTATTTTTTAGTTGTTGCACAGTTGTATATATCATAACATTTACCAAAAACATCCTTTTTTCTTGCATTCTTTTTAACGACATCATTTATCTTGGGAAAGCTGTGCACACTTCACCCACTTTTGGTGTTATATTTCCCATCACTAGAATAACAAGTGTCTACTACCTAGAGAACAATCTGCCCCCCAGCCCCACCTATCCCTGGTAACCACCAATGATCATTGGTTTCAATATGTATACCTATTCCTGTCTTTTTATAATAGTGAGATCATATAGTATTTGTCCTTTTGTGATTGACTTACTGCACTCAGCATAATGTCCTCCAGATTCACCCACAATATATTTTGAGAATTCATCATTATTCTTTATGGCTCCATAGGATTCCATTGTATGTATGTACGTTTTGTTTATCCATTCATCCGTTGATGGGCACTTAGATTGTTTCCATCTTTTTGCTATTTTGAATAATGCTGCAATGAACACAGGTGTGAATAAAGCACTTGTCTGCTAAAAGGGCTTCACAGGTGATTCTGATACACATCTAGCTTCAGAATCATTGTTCTAATAAATTTAGTTAAATTCAAACATGTTAGAAGTATAAATATTCAATCCTTAGCATAGATAGCATTCTGAATCTCCCTGTCTTAGTCATCTAGTGCTGCTATAACAGAAATACCACAAGTGGATGGCTGTAACAAAGAGAAATTTATTCTCTCACTGTCTAGTAGACTACAAGTCCAAATTCAGGGCATCAGCTCCAGGGGAGTGCTTTCCCTGTTGGCTCTTGAGGAAGGTCTGTATCATCAATCTTCCCTTGGTCTGGGAGCTTCTCTGTGCATGAACCTCAAGTTCAAAGGACGCGCTCTGCTCCTGGCACTGCTTTCTTGGTGGTATGAGGTTCCCCCGTGTCTCTGCTTGCTTCTTTCTTTTATATCTCAAAAGAGATTGGCTTAAGACACTATCTAATCTTGCAGACCTCATCAGTATAACTGCTGCTAATGCATCTTATTACATCATAGTGATAGAGTTTACAACACATAAGGAAATCACATCAGATTACAAAATGGAAAACAATCATACAATACTGGGAATCATGACCTAGCCAAATTGATACACACATTTTTTGGGGGACGTAATTCAATCCATGACACTCCCTCTCCACAGATTCTCTCTTCCAGCCTATAAAAAACGCTGTATGTTCTCATTGTACATACAATATTACACAGAGCTTTGACCTCTTACATTCATCTCTAACTTTTCCAGCATAATCGCAATCACTATCTGTATTTCCTCTCCACTGTACCTTCATGAAAACCGTGCAATCTTGCTTCTGTCCATGCAACTCTACTTTTTGTTACAATCACTAACATCCAAATAGTCACTAATCCATTCAACAAATACTAATTGAGCACGAATATTGTTCCAGGGACTGTTTTTTGCACTGGTGGTTTAGCAGGAAGGAAGGACAGAAGGAAAAAAAAAGGAAGAAAATCTCTGCCCGTTCTTACAGAGAAAGAAAAATAAACATAAGTGAATTATACAGTATGCTAAGAAATAAGTGCTATAAAAAAACAGAGTTTGGTATAAGGGATCACGAGTGTATATATGTGTGTAGGGAGAAGCTATAATCTTAAATAAAACAGCCAAGGTGAACATTTGAGTCATGCATGTATCTTGGGAAAGAGCTTTCCAGGCAGATTGAACAGCCAGGGCAAAGGTCTCGAGGCAGAAACATATATGCGGAACAATAAGGAGGCCAATACGGCTGGAGCAGAGAATGTGACAGGAAGTAGTAGGTAATGAGGTCAAGGAGGTAATAGGGACCTGTTCATGTAGCGTCTGACAAACCACTATAAAGACTGGCTTTAACTCTGAGTGAGGTTAGGGACCACTTGGAGGGTTTGGGATGAGTAATACATATGATTTGACTTAAGTTTTAACAGGTTACTGAAGATTGAAGCATGGAGCCCAAGTTGGTGGTAGTGAAGTAAAGAGATGTAGTCAGATTCTGATACATTCTGAAGGTGGAAGCACCAGGTTGCTGAGTGGGAGAGAAAGTGAGGAGTTAAGAATAACTTCAAGGTTTTTGGCTAAGCAGAGGAAGTTTTGAGGGGGCAATTAGAATTTGGTTTGTACATGTAAAGTTTGAGGTGTCTATCACGCATCCAAATGGAGAGGTTGAGTAGACAGATAATTAAGTCTGGAGCTTAGAGAAGAGATCTGGGCTTGAGATACAAATTGAGTAGTCACCAGCATATGGAAGAAACCCACAAGATTGCATGAAATCACCAAGAAAGTGAATGTTGATAGGAAAATGAAGACAAAGGCTCTTTCCCAGGATACTCAAAAACAGTTCATGGAAAAAAGAAGCATCCAGCAAAAGAGACTGGGGAGTAAGGTGGGAAGAGAATCCAAGAGATTCTAATTTTCTAGAAGTCAAGAGAAGGAAGTACAGGCGGTCCCCAGATTACAAATGAGTTCCATTCCTAAATCTGTCTTTAAAACGAATTTGTACGTAAATCGGAACAATTAGGTATGATTCATACCTAACGTCAGTCGTATGTTTGGCTTAGTATATAGCATATAGTGCACCTTTCTATGCATAAAAAACATTAAAGAAACACTTCCAGATACACTAAAACATCTTTAATATAATAATACAGTAATAATAATGTTTTCTTGTGGGTTGCAAAGTAGCACCTGTTACTATGAGCCATTCATGTACCTCAAATTTTTAATAGAATAGGCTTTACAGGAGCTTGTTTGTAACTAAGGGTTGTACAGAAGTAGGATATTTGTAACCTGGGACTGCCTGTGTTTCAAGGAGGTGGGAGTGATCTATTGTTTCAAATGTTGCTGGAAGGTCAACAAAGTGAGAGCTGAGAACTCACCATAGGATTTAGCAGGGTGGAGATCATCGATGCCCTTGACAAAAGCAGTTTTGATGGCGAGGTAGTGATGAAAGCTTGATTTGAAAGCTTTGAAAAGTGGAGAGGCATTGGTGACAGCTGCGTACAGAATGCTTTTGAGAAATTTTGGTAGTAAGGGAAGAAGACAAATGGAGTAGTAAAGCTGTAGGAAGAAGTAAAGTCAAGAGAGGTTTTTCACTTGTTTTTAAGACGGAAATAAAATATCAGTAAGCTTACATGGTGATGAGAATGATTCAATATATAAGGAAAAACTGAGATTGGAGAGAGGGAGGAATAGTTGGAATAATATCCTTGAGTAGGTTAGAGATCAGATTTATTGTATAAAAGTTGACTTTAAGTAAGAACATAGGCAATTCATCTATAATACCAAGGGAGGATGGTAATGAGAATAGATGCTAGTAGTTGGGTAGATGCAGTGGTGAGCGTTTTTGGAAGTTCTCATCTAACAATTTCAATTATCTCAATGAATTAGAAAGCCAAATCTAATCTCAGCACTTTTTTTCACCATTCTGTAACAACTGACAATGTTGACCACGTCCTCAATACTTTTACTTTTAGCCTCTGTGACACAGCAAGTTCCTGATATTCTTCTTACCCCTCTAATTCTTTTGAAGAACTTTATCTTCTTACCCCTTAAATAGAGGTGACCCCCGATTGCTTGTCCTCAACTCTTTTTTTTCCATATATATCACTCGTTTAGTGATTATGGCAGACATTACTAGTGTTCACTGTATCTGGTTCTCATCTTTTATGGGCACACATAAGACTGTATTTCCCATGGCCCTTTCAGTGGGCAAGGTCACGTGACTACTTCTGGCCAGTGCGCTGTGAGCAGGAGTTTCACTCCCAGGCTGAAGCATTCAATTACCAAAGTATAACCCTCCACTTTCTCTATTCCCCTTGCCGTTGTAACTAAGAAGATCCCATGTTCCAGATGGTACAATTACAAGGTGGTGGAGCCTTTGAAAATCCGGAATGCTGAGTTGCCATATGGAAGATAGTTGCTCTGGAGAATCAACCAAGACAGTAAATCTTGGCATAAGGAAGAAAATGTTTCCTACATTGAGACACTGAAACTTGGGGTTGTTATCCCAGCATAACCAGCCTAATTGAATGGTGCACTATGCTGAGTAAAATTCAAATCTTAAAATTTTGGATTTAGGGCTTCTCTCACTCTTAAAAATTATTGAGAAGCCTAAAGAGCTTTTGTTTATGAGGGTTATAGCTATAGATATTTAATATGCTGGAAATTACAATTAAGAAATTTTAAAAAATTTACTAACTTGTTAAAAATAATAATAAATCCATTATATGTTAGCATAAAATATTTTATACAAAATAATTATATTTTCAAAAAAAATTTAGGGAGATGAGTGGCATTATTTTAAATTTTTTGCAAATCTTTTTTAAATCTCTGGCTTAATAGAAGACAGCTGGATTCTCGTATCTGCTCCTGAATTCTATGTATTTACATGTTGTTTTACTTGAATTATATGAAGAAAATCAGGTATTACACAGATATGCAGTTGAAAAAGGAAGTATTTTAACAGCCTTGTCAGATAATTGTGGATATTGTTCTTGACATGTCACCAAAATTGGACAAACAGTAGTTTCTGAAAGGTTAGTTGTGATGTGGAATCTGAAAGCATTATCAATGAACTTTTCAGACTGTTACATTAGCCTGATTGGTCTATCTTGTACTTTGAATGGATCTTTTACCCATGCCTGATTTTGTAACATCATACCCAGGTAATTTGGAAAATAGTGGTTCACTAAGTTTTGCAGCTCTCCCAAATGTTGACACATTTCATTACATAACATCACGTCTGGTATGTATCATCAGAAAAGTTTTTCAGTTCTGAAAAGCTATCAAGTTCACAGTGGTGAATACACGTTTTCCAGAATTACAATTTTTGCTTGAAATCTCCAATTTTATCATTGCAACAAATACTGTTAGTTTTTTCCTTTGGAAAATACAGGCTTACTTCTTTCATTTTGGGGAAATGTCTGCCAAATACCTGCATTTTAACAACCATAGTTTGTCTGCCAGTCATTCTTTCAAGTAAAAATTGTGTTCTATGAAAAAAACTTACTAGTTCAATTTGCAACTCAAACAACCACAGAAAGGCTTTTTTTCTAGGGACTTGACTGTACTTCAGTATGCAGGAAAAAGTGGTATTTAAATCATACCCCAGCATTCCCTTCTCCGACTAATCCCATCCTATCCATTTTGTTGTTCAGGCCCTTGCCTCATTGCCTTTGTAAGCTCTTTGACTGCAGGTACCATGTCTTTTTCTTCCTTGTAATCTCCATTGTATTCAACAGTCACTGTTGCTGAGTCAATAAATATCGTATCTTCCCAAATAGACTTAAGTAAGTAAAAATAGTGACTCTATGCTAGTCTTCTGTGAATCGCTAGCACCTAAGTCTTGAGCACAACAGAGGACAATGGTGGTTGTTTATGATAATAAAGTTTGTATTTTACATTAGGATGGTCAATAAAAATACGGGCAAGTTACACTTTTGTCACTTTTCTTTCAATACCTATTACAGTAGTGCAGCTTTGTAGGTTATGTTTGTATACTGGCAGGAAAAGCACACACACACACACACACACACACACACACACACACACACTAGAGATTCCCAGCCAAGGAAAAGCACACACACACACACACACACACACTCTCTCTCTCTCTCTCTCTCTCTCTCAAGATTCCCAGCCAAGGAAAGAAACTTAATGGGAACCAAGGCGGTCTTACGGAGCAGGGCTGAAAGAAGCATTGTCAGTGTGCGGTGACATGAACTCTGCCCAAATTAGCTGAAAGAAAGTCACTATTCATTTATTTTCAGCTTTACACACCACTCTGGAAGAATTATGCTTACAATCTATCTGCTTTCATTACAATGGATGTTTACAAATGCAAGGACCTTTTAGTTCTAGAAACAAACTCCGTGTCAACAGGGCCATTCTCAAACTGGGAGGAGAGGAGCAGAGTCAAAGCCCAAGTGTTCCCTGAAAAATCTTCCATCTCCAATTTCCCAAGGTTCCAGAAAACCCACATCCCCTCAAGAGATAACCAAAAATACTTGCTTTTAGAATTAAGCACATAGGTGAGAAATGTATATGTGGTAATTTTTACTATTACGAAGAAGGCTGGGATATAGTTTAAATTCCTTGAACCCCATGTGAGGGAGAGTTTGGCTCTTATTCACTGTTTAGGACAGCAACTGATCAAAGAATCAAGTTTTTTTGTTAACACTGCTCTTGAGCTCACTGACAATCTAATGTCATAAGTTTTTCCTCTATTTTGGAAATCACAGATTAAAACAGTCCAATTACAAATGGCAAACTCTTTATACTATAGTCAATTAAGTTATAAAATATTTATAAATTAGTTATACTCAAAAGTGTTCTCAAGATGACTATGAAAGGTACATCAAACTATCTTTAAAAAACAGCTACTGTATACTAAGAATATTTCTGACAGTAAAGAATGCTTTTTTCTTTCTAAAAGATTAGAATAAGCCTTTGCACTCTTTTTTTAATAATAGCTTTACTAAGATCTAATTCATATACCATAAAATTTACCCTTTAAAAGTCTACAATTCAGTGATTTTTAGTATATTCACAAAGTTGTATAACCATCACCACTATCTGGGTGTACAACTATCTAATTTTAGAACATTTCATCACCTCAAAAAGTAACTCTATACCTCCATTATCAGTCATTCCTCATTTCTCCCTATACCACCCTCACCCCTAGGAAATCACCAGTCTACTTTCTGTCTCTACACATTTGCTTATTCTGGACATTTCATATAAGTGGATTCATACAATATAAGGCCTTTTGTGTCTGGATTTTTTCACTTAGCATATTTTCCAGGTTCATCCATGTTGTAGCATATTATCAGTACTTCATGGCTTTTTATGGTCAAATAATATTCCATTGTATGGATATGACACATTCTGTTTATCCATTCATCAGTTAATGTTTGGGTATCATGAATAATACTTCTATGGACATCTGTGTACAAGTTTTTGTGTGGACATATGTTTTTAATTTTCTTGGGTACATACCTAGGAGTGGATTAAAGAATGCTTTAAGGATCAAGTCTGTGCAAGGCTGAAAATAAGTTCAGAGATTTTATTCACAGCTTTGTCAACCCTTAAGACCAAAGGGACATTAGAGGGGGAAAATGAGTTCCCAAATAACAACAGGTACGAAGTCAAAATAATAGGTAATAATAGTCTAGAGAAATGTTTATCTCATCCTTACCTCAGTTTAAGTGAACTTTAATATTATGAAATTACTTTAAAATATATTTAAAAACACAAGAAAACAATACTATAAACGTATTTTTCTCTTTCAAGATATAGTTTTTAGGTTTCCTTAGAGTAGAAATATTTGTGTTTATTGGTTTGATGATGTATGCTTTCAGTAAGATACCTCCTGCTCTATGTACATATAAACAACTGTTACTAAAATTTCTAAACTACATTTCAAAGATTCTAAGTCATCTAAAATGAAGAGCATTCAAGGGCCTAAAGTAGTTGAAGAACAGAGATACAGAAGCATAATCATTTCACGGAACTAGACAAGTGGTTTCTTCTTGATATAAGAGACCAGGATCCTGAACACTGGCAGACAACTTGGTACTTTTCACCTGAGGACAAAAGAACTAATGTCATTTGAAAAATTCTGGTTAAAAACTATTTTTGTGTTCTTAATGAACAGATAGCACATTGAGAATTAAAATGAGGTGAGTTTTTTTTTTTTTTTTTTTGAAAAAAAAAAAAACCGTTCCAGTTCTTTGAGCCTTTCTACTTTTAAACTCAGACATACAGTAAATTACAGTAGGTGTGGGAAACAAAGTAACTTTCTCTGCATGGTGAACATCTCTCCTCCATAGCCTAGTTGAACCTGTTTTCAATATACATTTGGTACTAATTTCCCTAAGGCTCAAAGAATAAAAGCAAATGAAGTCACAAGCTCACATCTAGGGTACTAAAAACATTAAAGCCCTTCTATGATGGCCATCTTTTTTTAAAGCCTGCTTCTGCTTGAAGAACTACTTAAATAGCGTTGAAAGAGGCAAGCTTTCCCATCCATGATGTAATTTGCCTGGTTATATTTACATAGTGTTCTATAAAGAGAGATTTGAAAATAGGAAAAAACCAAAAGTTTGTGCAAACCTACAGCTTTTACTTTTTATTACTAACACACAAAGTACATGAAAAATATCAGTTATTACTCTTTAACTTCATGGTCTACTTCCTATTTCCAAATACTTTAATTAGGATAGAAAAAGTAAGGCAACAAATAAATTCTATCCACTGCACTAAATTCTATACACTACACTAAATTCTATACACTACACTGATATTTCAATGTTTCATCTACAAAGAGTCAATAGCAAAAGTCATAACTATTAAAAGGAGGAAAACAATTATTTTTTAAGTGCCTCCTTAGTCCATAGATTTTTTTTTTTCCAGAAAGACAAAGTAAATGTGCTGCCATAATTATTCCAGAAAAAGAGTTACTTTTTTCTTTTCATAAACTTTTTTGCTTCTTTCAAAAGCTCTTCAACATCTTCCTTCTCTTGGTCTTCCTTTCCTGGCTCCCAGTCAGAATCTTCATCTGTTGGCTGATATTCTTCTTCTTCATCATCTATAAAGCTGTCATTCAGGTCGTACTCATTGGGTTGACCAACATCATCATCATCCTCATCTAAATTGCTTCTCACTGAAAACAGAAGATTGGTATACAATACATCAATTGCCACTCAACCTGGGATGAGAGGCGTCTAACTGTAAAATGTCTTTCTGCATCGAGAGGACTCAATTTGACTTAATGCATAGCTAACCACTAGAAATTTCTAGAACTGGAACTAAAATTACCATTTGTTATTTTTCTAACTTTTTCTATCATGTTGCTCCTGAGAATAAAATGGCCCATGAGATTCATAATAATGGTTCCTTACCGATGTTATAATCCATATTCAGGCTATCCTACCTCCCAGTGTGGTAGATTGTATTGTCCCAGTTATTTTCTGCCCGTCCCTGTGATATGATTGTATTTCCCCACCCCCACTGACATCAGACTTGGCAAAAGAAATGTGAGTAGAAGTAGTGTGTGTCACTCCCAAGCAAAGCTTTAAGAGACTTTCTGTGCTTCTGCCATTGCCATTTTCCCTCTTCCACAAGAACACAAATGTCCCAGATAGGGTCTGATCCTTCTGCATGGATTCTAGAAAAACACACATGGGGCAGAACCACAGAGAATCACAGTCAATTGCAGCTGTAACGTGAAGGAGAAATAAAGCTTTGTTGTTGTCAGGCACTGAAATTTTGGGACTGTTTGTTATACAGCAAACCTAGCAAAATCTGACTGACACAACAGGGTTCGTCAACAGATCAAGTGAAAAAATATGAGTTTTAAGTACTTTGGAAAGTTTAGTTTTTTAGGTCTAAGACATTCTCACAATTTATGATTCAATAAAAGTAGGATTCCTATGGCAACAGCCACTACAATTTATAGATTTGTAAATCATATTATAATAGTAGAATCTCCTGCCTCTAAATTTATTTTTTTCCTCATCCCACTCTGTTTTATTTTCCTTCCACAAGTAACCAACAGAACTGGTTTAAAATAAGGCAGTGAGAGACTCTAGAAGATGTGAAACATTTAAGAAAACACTAGGAAGATTCTGTCTGAAAATATTCTGAATGGCTGAGCACAATCCCTGTGATGCTTTTGTATATGCTTTGGTTAACTTCTTCCTAAAATGTCCTCATGCAATATATAGATATGACTTAAATGTCTTACTTATCTAGTGCTGCTATAACAGAAATACCTCAAGTAGACGGCTTTAACAAACAGAAATTTATTCTCTCATAGTCTAGGAAGCTGGAAGTCTGAATTCATGGTTCCAGCTCCAGGGGAAGGCTTTCTCTCTTTTGTTGGCTCTAGGGGAAGGTTCTTGTTATCAATCTTCCCTTGGTCTAGGAGCTACTCAGCACAGGGACCCTGAGTCCAAAGGATGAGCTCTGCTCCTGACTCTTCTTGCTTGGTAGTAATGAGATCCCTCTCCTCTCTGCTCGTTTCTCTCTTTTATATCTCAAAAGAGACTGACTCAAGATACAACCTAATCCTGCAGACTGAGTCCTGCCTCATTAACATTACTACCTCCAATCCTGCCTCATTAACATCACAAAGGTTAGGATTTATAACACATAGGATAATCACATCAGATCATAAAATGGTGGACAACCATATAATACTGGGAATCAGGGCTTAGCCAAGTTGACACACATTTTGGGGGGACACAACTCAATCCATAACAGACAAGGAATTTGATGGAAACAAAATGAGAATGATGACAAAGAAAGTAATTTATCTGTTCTCTGAACTCTGATAGCTCAATATATTCATATTTTTCTTAATATTATATTTTTCTTAAATTCACAGAGAATTTGAGATAGCTTAGAATAATAATGAGGTAACAGTAAAATACAAATAAAAGTAGAAACTAAGGACATGAAAAAGCACAATATAAATATATCAACTTCAATTTTTAACATAATATAAATTAAGCATAAATTTTCTCCCTGAGTTTCTTGATTAAAATGAGAGACAAAACTTAAACACAATTCTCATTAGCATAAAGTTGGAAGCGTACCAGTTCCTAAGAGAAATCTTGCATTATATTTATTTGTATACATATCTTTATCTCCTGTATCTTAAGGGTATGTTTTATGTCTAACAATCTCAACTCTCCATATTGTTTTTATGACAGAATGTATTTAAAAAACATTTGGAGGGCAGTTTGCAGTTGGAGAAGGGGATGAGGAGGAAAGAACATCAATATCTCTTTTCTTACCCATTTTTTCTCTTGGAAATACTTCATATACAGAACTAATGATATCTCAAAAAACAATTTCCTTTCAGACTCAAAAATTATCTTAGTAGATGTTATGGATTGAATTGCATCCCCCCAAAATGTGTGTCAACTTGACTAGGCCATGATTCCCCAGTATTGTGTGATTGTCCACCATTTTGTCATCTGATGTGATTTTCCCATGTGTTGTAAATCCTACCTCTATGTTAATGAGGCAGGATTAGAGGCAGTTATGTTGATGAGACTCAACCTACAAGATTAGGTTGTGTCTTAAGGCAATCTTTTTTGAGCTATAAAGACAGAAGTGAGCAGACATGAGGACCTCATACCACCAAGAAAGCAGCACTGGCAGCAGAGCGAGTCCCTTGGACCTGGAATTCCTGCATGGAGAAGCTCCTAGACCAGGGGAAGATTGATGACAAGGATCTTTCCGCAGCCGACAGACAGAGAAAGCCTTCCCCCAGAGCTGCCCCCCTGAATTTGGACTTCTAGCCTTCTAGACTGTGAGAGAATAAACTTCTCTTTGTTGAAGCCATCCACTTGTGGTATTTCTGTTATAGCAGCCCTGGATAACTAAGACAGTAGATTTACAAGAAAAGTCAATGTAAAGCTGAAACAACTTCAGGTTCTCCTCCAGCTTACTGGCTGCTCCTTCTCAGTCTCCTTTGCTGGATCTTCCTCATCTTCCCACTTTCTCAATTTTGGAATGCCCCAAATTTCAGGATGGGAGCTCCTCCCTATTCCATCCCCTCCTATATCCTAGATTCCCAAATTTATATCTTAAGCCCTGACCCCTCACCTTGAATTCCAGACTCATTTATTTGACATCCTATGTATTATCTCCACTTGGAAACTTGACATTTCTCGAACTAAACTACTGAGTCACTTCACCCCAATCTGGCCATCCCCTTATCAGTCTTTAGTATATGACTTCTCCAACCTTCTAATCTTCCAATTGTTCTGGCAAGAAAACATGAAGTCATCCTTGAATCCTTGCCACCCCCATTCCATGATTGCAAATCCAATATCCAATATGCCAACCAATCCTATTGGTCTATTTTCAAAATATACCCACCACTTCTCACCATATCTACTCCAACACCCTGGTTATCATACCATCACCATCTACCTGGACTATTGCAATGTCCTCCTAACTAGTTTCCCTGCTTCCATCCTAGTCTATTCTCCATAAAGAAACTGGACTTATTTTACAACATCAGTCAGATGTGACTTCTCTGCCCAAAACCTTCCAATAGCATTCTGTTTGACTTTGAATAAAATCTGTAGTCGTTACCTGTAGGTCTTGGCCTACAAGACTCTACACACCTGGACCACTGCTAGCGTTTCTGATCTTATCTCCTGCCATTCTCTGCTTACTCTCTTTGTTTCAATTCTACCCTCTCTTTGCTGCTTCTTAAACAGTCTAAACATGATCTTCTCCAGGGTCTTTGAACTCACTATTCCCATTGCCTAACAACTCTTCTCCCAGATAATGACCCGACCTGCTCCCTCCTTCAGACCTCTGCTCGAATGTCAAATGATCGGAGAATCCTTCTTTTATCATCCTATCTGACATGGCACCTTCCCCCCACCCCATACAGACACCCTTGCTACTCTATCCTCTCATACCACTTTAATTTTCTTCTTAGCAGTTATCATCAACTGACATCATATAATTGTCTACATATGAACTGTCCACCTTGGTAAAATTCTACGAGAGCAAGGCTTTGTCTCTATTGTATCCTCAGCTCCTACAACATGTAGAAGGTACTTTATATACTTGTTGAATATATGAATGGATGAACAAATGAACCATCTGCAAATCAACTGCTGAACAGCTTTAGCTTTACAGAAACTTTTCTTATTATAACCCATGCTTTTGATCACTAGCCTGTCTGTCAATATAATAAATTACATAAAAGAATTTTATTTAAATCCTGCTAATTGAGGAGGTTTAAGCCTCATTGAACCCTGAAAATATTTAGCAACTTACTGAGCAGGCTCATCTGTTGAGGCAGTAAGGCCATATTTATCAGAAGAATCCCATCTGTTTCCTCACAAAGTTGTTTATATCTGCCAAATTATCACTCACATTTGAGTATATGTCTTTTAATAAGAAGTCTGGAATCTATAAAACCATCTATAACAGAACTCAGTGGAGCTAGTGGTCAAATTTCATTCACTTTATTTTACAAGAACAGTTACTTTGTGCTTTAAGTGAAAGGACCTGAAGAGTCAGTCATAGCATAAGATAAGGGCAAAGTCAGCTCTAGAGTCCAGCTCTATGTCCTTTGTTAGTGGTGCCATAGAGATGCTTCTTAACAGGGCTTTAAACGCTAACTTGATTATCTCTGCGGAACCAATTAACTAATGGACCCTCTTATAGTAAGTTCATTTAATGACTTTAAAAATTACACACGGCAAAAGCCATCTAGAGGGAAGTTTACTTTATGGTTATTATTATTGCTAGTAGAATCTGAAGGCATTTTGGGAGAAATGTCAGTGTTTGCCTTTCTGTGTAACAAGGCCATGGAGATAATGAAACTTTGCTTACTTGGAATATGCTCTGAATCAGTGGGCTTGCTGATCTGAGTTATTACATGATTTCCTGACTCACAGGACCAATCTCAGGAATCAGGGCTCCTTACCTCTGAAATAAACATGGTTAGCACCTAACCTAGGTATAACATGTCTATCTTTTCCATAAAAAAGCAAAAAGGATACAGAGAACACAGAAAGCAGAAAAACAAGACAAATGCATGTGGTCTCTAACCAGGCAAGCTGAAGCATTTGCCACAGTATCTGGATATCTGGATTTAAAGTGATGAAACTAGTGAAGTGCACAAATACCTTGCTATAGCACTGTTTGCTGTAAGAAAATTTCAAAGAAAGTTTCTCATACAAGGAGGCTTCTTGGTTAGAGAACCAGGCAACTCTGTCACAAGGATGCTCACAACATCCCAAGTCATGACTCTAGTTTTGCACAGAGGATGCCATGGTTGCTGAAAAGCTCACTGAAGCCAAAAACATAACAACAGTAGATGCAGCAGTAGGTGTTTAATATTTTAAAGTCAGTAACAACAGTGACCTTCTATAGTTTTATTTTCTGTGGTTTTTAAAGTCAATGGCTTTAAAATTAAACAGTATAATGGTATTTTAAAATAATAAAGAGTATATGGATGTGAGCAGCCATCTAAGATACTCCACTGGTCTCACCCCTTCGGGAGCAAGGGAGAATGAAGAAAACAAGATACAAGGGAAAGATTAGTCCAAAGGACTAACGGACCAC
>NW_004443940.1:14312260-14334186 GCF_000243295.1 Trichechus manatus latirostris
TGTTAACCAATGTCATAAAACAATATGTGTACTAACTGTTTAACAAGAAGCTATTTGTTCTTGAAACCTTCATCTAAAGTATAATAAAAAAATTTTTTTAAAAAATAAAGAGCATATGGAATGTTCCTGTATTATGACTAGCTTATTTTAAATATAATTGTTGAGTGTGTCTGAGAATCAGAAGCAAAGAAAGCTTGGAAAAATTAAGTCTTTCTTTTTTTACACCTAGAATTTTTTTACAGTTTCTTGCTGTTAGGTATTGCTGTTCTTATTTGGTTGTCCACACACCCAACCAACAAAAAGTCTCTTAAAAATAGCATGGATTAAGAGAAAGAGGACTAGACTAGGAGGATAAACAATCCAAATGTCTGTGTCATAAAAAAGCCCCATGACAATGAGCAAGTTACTCAACTTAGTGGAATTTATTTATTTTTTAATCTATGAATCAAAGGATTTTGATTAAATGAGCTCAAAGAACCTTTCTAACTCCAAAATTCTAACTTTAAGCCTAAAGTAGAACTCTTCATATTCTCTACAAATCAGTGAGGTAATATGAGATGTAGAGATGGGCTGACAGGTTGACTACTCGAAAGCAGTACAAGAGATATAAGTTGTCCGCTATATTTAAAAACTGATGTATTACACTGAACTATCATCATGATGAAAAATAACAGCTTTTACAAAAAGTAATATAAACTCTTTAACATGTTTAAAACATGTTATTCACTATATAGTATGAGGATGTGGTAATTTTTGATGTTTCTATTTATGCAGAGTGTAAAAGTGGCATGGCAGGGGCATCCAGTTTGACCTTCTCCTCTAACTTCATGAGTGAGAAGGAGAATCAAGATCAACAGCCAAGGCTGATTCCTATGAGGTGGAGGTCAGACATGCCTCCTCCCTCCACCATCTTTACCAGTTCTGACACCAGCCATGCCTTCCACAGCACTATTTCTATGCTGGGTTTGATAATTCACTGTAACGGCCACACAGAATTCACAGATCATACTCACAGTTGTAGGGTTTATTAGGGAAGCAACAAGTTACAATTCAGGTTCAGGAATGCTCAGGATACAGTTCTCCTATCAGGACAGCCTCTTCTCAGCCGTGCCTGCAGACACACCTGTCTCTGGCAATTAGCCCCTCAGCCTGGCCTCTGCCCTGCTTGGGCAAGTGTTACAAGGCTCTTTTAGCTCTGCCAAGAAGTACCAGAGGCACCCCACTCCGCCAGTAAGCCTCCGCCCAAAAGTGCTAAGCTTTAGCTCCGTGGGTTGGCAAACCTAGTTCCACCAATTGTTCAGAGGCACCCTACTCCACCAGCAAGCATCCTGCCCAAAGGCACTCAGCTTTCTAGCTCTATGGGCCAGGAGGCCCACCACACCATCTCCTGCCAGTCTCCTTGCAGCTCCAGGGGAAGGCTTTCTCTCTCTGTCAGCTCTGCAGGAAGGTCCTTGTCATTAATCTTCTCCCGTCTAGGAGCTTCTCAGCACAGGGACCCCAGGTCTAGAGGACGTGCTCCGCTCCTGATGCTTCTTTCTTGGTGGCATGCAGTCCCTCTCTCTCTGCTCGCTTCTCTCTTCTATATCTCAAAAGAGATTGACTCAAGATACAACCTAACCCTGCAGACTGAGTCCTGCCTCATTAACATAATTGCCTTTAATCCTGCCTCATTAACATCATAGAGGTTAGGATTTACAACACATAGGATAATCACATCAGATCACAAAATGGTGGACAACCACACAATACTGGGAATCATGGCCTAGCCAAGCTGATATACATTTTGGGGGGACACAAATCAATCCATAAGATGTGAAGTTTATTTCTTTTTAAATAAAATTGAGCCAGCCTTTCTCTTATTCCATATTCTCTCAGCTTCCCCCATAATGAGCAGCAGCTTTTTAGAATCTCATTTAAGTCCCAATGTTGTTGTTGGGAGACACCGAGTTGCTTTTTGACTCATAGCGACCCCATGGGACAGAGTAGAACTGCCTCATAGGGTTTTCTAGGCTGTAATCTTCAAGGGAGCATATCACCAAGTCTTTTCCACCCTGGAGAGGCTGGTTAGCAGCCAAGCACTTAACCATTGTACCACCAGGGCTCCTTAAAGTCCCACTAACCTTCCTTAGGAAGGCGCCCTGGTGACACAGTGGTTAAGCGTTTGGCTGCTAACCGAAAGGTCTGTGGTTTGAACCCACCAGCTGCATCGAAGGAAACAATGTGGCAATCTGCTTCCATAAAGATTACAGCCTTGGAAACACTATGGGGCAATTCTATCCTGTCCTACAGAGTCACAGTGAGTCAGTATTGACTTGATGGCAACGGGTTTGTTTGAACTTTCCTTAGTAGCTTTCTTGCTAAATTTTAGTTTCCACTTCTAAAAAAAAAAAAGGATATATAAGCACGTGTGCATAAAATTGCAGAACTAGAGAAATACTGAAGTACACATCAGTAGACCATTCTATATTCTCAGCCATCAACTGTGCCAATTGCCTAAAATAATGCATATCACATAATAATGGAGGACAGAAAGAACAATCCCAATTATCAGATGTTAACTTCTTTTATATGCTGTCAACATGTAAGGTAGCTAAAAAAGAATGAAACAGAATTTTCCTGGCACTGATTACTTACACTCAGTATCTTGCACCAAAACCAAGCGCTCTGAAAAAATGTGTAAAGTTCTGCAATTTTAAGCCAATTAGATGTACAAGAGTCTCAAAAGATGATAGCAGTGAAATCTAGACAAACATGGATGTACTACATAAATTGTTAGCATGTATGGGAGAACTTCATAGAATGAAGTGTTTTGAGAATGTTACAAACAAGAAATTAAACAGTTAAGAGTTTAGAGTTATTTTAATATTGGTACTATATTAAACTTCAGTGACACATCATGTAGTTATGACACTCCTCAAATTCAACAGGTTTTAAAAACCTGTTCTTCCTCCTAATCTCCATTACATGTAAATGTCACTCCAGTCTTCTGATAATTTGTATTAAATCCATAGTTCCTTTACCTCATTCCAGCCCTCACATCACAGCCAACCAGTTAACAAGTCTTAGTGATTCTTCCTTCAAAATCTCTCTTGTATGGAATCCTACCTTTTCACTCTTTTGGTGGCTGCACTAGTTTTGGCCCTTTATGCAACTACCTAATTCACCTCCACATGGCTCTCCCTGATCTAATTCAGACTGCTCATCATCACTACCTTGATTTGGGTAAAACGCTAGCTCATCATTATTTGCCAAAGTGCCCGTATCTTTAGTCTGGCCTTCCAGAGCTTCTATAATCTGGCCTCAACACACTCTTTTAGTATTATCTACCATAACTATAGAGACTTCCCACACTGATCCACTTGCTAACTCCAAACATAATTTTCTACCTTCAAGCCTTTGATTGATCTATTATTCATATTATCTAGGATTCTATGGTCATTCAGGTTGTGTGTCAACTAGGCTGGGCCATGATTCTAAGTGGTTTGACAGTTATGATGTAGTTTGGCAGTTGTATGATGATGTGATCACTTCCATGATGAGATTGGATACAATGTGATCACCTCCATGATGGGATCTGCTGTGAGCAGCCAATCAGTTGAAAGGGAGTTTCCTTAGGGGTGTGGCCTGCATCCAGTATAAGTGGACTTTCTGGCAAGGCTCATGGGCTTTTGCTTGCTCTGGATCCTGCAGCTGGCTCCTATACGTCTGACCTCTGATTCTTGGGACTTGAGCTAGCAGCTTACCTGCTGTCTTGCCTACCAACCTTGGGATTTGTCAATCTTCACAGCCTGGGGGCAAGAGCCCTGCTGTCTATCTTGGGTTCGCCAGCCCCTGTGGCTAAGTGAATCAGGAGAAGCCTCCAGCCTGGTCCACAGACTCGGGATGTTCCAGCCTCTACAACCATGTGAGCCATTTCCTTGATATAAATTTCTCAATATATTTATACACTTTACTGGTTTTGCTTCTCTAGAGAACCCAGCCTAACACAGATGCCGTAAGCCCATCCACCACAAAGCAAAGAAACAAAGATGACTGAAATCCTGCCACCTTAAAGACCAACTTAAATTCCCATGAAGTCTAACCTCATAACCCCCAGCAGAAAATGCTTCTTCCTTTTTCCTCTGAGATTTTAGAACATCTCACCAAAAGCATCTAGAGCCAGAGCTGGTTCACATCTCTATAACTTCACTCACATGGCAGACATACGAATGTGTGAGTAAATGAATCAGAAAGTATATTAAAAATGTAAGGCTAAGTGGTTGCTTAAAAATATCTATGGCTAATAAAGAACCCAAAGTTGAGAAGGGTAGATGGTTGACATATCATGGAGTCGGTAATCAATGTCAAAAAACAGTATGTATACTAATTGTTTAATGAGAAACTAGTTTGTTCCATAAACCTTCATCTAAAGTATAATTTAAAAAAAAAAAGAATGGAAAAAAAATATCTATGGCTATATTTTTTTTTTACTTTGGACATATTTTCAGGAGGGACCAGTCCCTGGAGAAGGACATCATGCCTGGTAAGGTAGAGGGTCAGCGATAAAGAGGAAGACGCTCAACATGATGGACTGACACAGTGACTACAACAAATGGGCTCAAACATAACAGCAATTATGAGGATGGCGCAGGACTGGGCAGTGTTTCATTCTGTTGTACACAGGGTCGCTATGAATTGGAACCGACTCAATGGCACCTAACAACAACATTTTTTCAATAAAATGAAAAAGCTTTCTTTTATAAACTTGCTAATTGCTTAGCAAATGCCTCAATAAAAATTAAAAGGAAGTTTTCAAAGAAAATTCAGATATTTTTAACTATGCCATTAGATGCATATTAATAGTTTTTAGAAATGGTTCTTATTTCTGCAAAGATGTATACGTGTCAAATGCCCTTTCATAGGACAATGCTCAAACATGTCAATAAAATACAGCTTTCATAAAATATTATTACATTATTTCTAGAAAGGAAGCCACTTTCACCACCATAAATACTACATCATTAGATAAAGTTCCAATATAGAAAGTATAATACATGACAAATTTCCATACTGTATTAGCTCACTAAGGCAAATATATTTATGTCCGCTGTACTAAAGTGTATTTCAATAAGAAATAACAAATGGAATTTCCTTATGGTGAAATTAATCATTTTCATCACTTGATTACAAGTTGGTTGTATGTATGGACATACAAATGTATATGAGTGTAACCTTGATTGTACATAGTTTATTCTGTCAGCAGCAACACTGTGTGCTGAATTGGCCTCTACATTATGTAAACGATACAAAGAAGTTGGAATCTGTTAAAGGAAAAACATCAGCGTTCAAAAGCAGGGGAAAGAGAAGGTAAAACAGACTGATATAAATAGGACTGATGGACATTTGATGGTTGCTTCTCTGTTGTCTATCCCTTCCCCTCTCCCCTTTTCCCAAAGCTTTAGGTTTTGTTGGGGATCCCTGTGGTTCTGAAGAAGGTGACTCTAAGTCTGTTTCCAGGGGTGGCATAAACTAATCAAGGCTAAGAATGTGACCTAAGCCAGTAAAAAGAGTGAATTTCATGACTTGTCTCCTTAGATGTAAACACAAATGCTTATAGCCCCAGCGGAACACAGTCTCTCGGCTGGAAGGGGAGCCAGCCTTAGGATGATAATAACCCCTCTAAAGACAGAATGATGGGAGGAAATTGTGTCCTTGATGTTATTATTGAGCCAAAGCAATGAATCTTGTCTAATTGAGCCCTACCACTGTACTTCTTGGTTATATGAGTCAGTAAGTTCTCATTATCAGTAAAGCCAGTTTGAGATTTTGTTTTTAGATATTTGCAAACAAAAGAATCCTAAAAGATACAGAACAAACATGCAATATTGGGCTATGATTATGTAAAACACTTGCTGTAAAAACAGTTTTTGTTTTTTTATCTAAGGAAAATCTTAAAATCAGTGATCCAAAAAACGCACAGAAGCAGAGATTTTTTTAAAAATGACAATAACTGGAAACTATACATTTAAGAGGAGAATCATTTTAAAGCTTCATCCGAAGTAAAATTTCTTACCTGATGGGGTACTATGTTTATATTCTATCTTGTGCTGGGGATTCTGCCTAAAAAACGAAAAGGAAGCAAAAATAAGATCTAGTTTTCCATATAAAGTCTACCCTCAAGTAGTGTTTTCTAAGCACTAAAAATTAATCAGACTAAAAATCAATAAGACTAACTAGCATACAAATAAAATTAGGCCCCAAAATGCCTCTCATTGAAAAGCTTTTACATGTATAAGTGTGTATATATATACAAAAAAGCATAATCTAAAACAGTATATAAAATATACTATATATACAATATATATGGATAGTATGGAAGGATATTGCTAAGGCTTTTCTTGAAACCAAAGAAAAAAAAGTCAGTCATGTCAGTTCAAAGAACACCATTCATTATGAAAAAATTATAACCAGAAAAATCAGTGTGCACTGAGAAATGCATATAAGGTATTCCAAAGTCAAACAGAAACTATGCTTGAAGACCTATTTTTGATTATATGTATTGTGGTCCCTTCTATTATTTCATTAGTTAAATATTTTGGCACCCTACCTATAGAAGACATTCTGCAGATAATACAAAACTGTCCAGGCAGCAAAAATCCAAAGCAACTGGCTGATCATGATTACTTGATCGGTGCACCTTTCTTAGGGGACTGGCAAAGGAGGGCTGGGGTATACTGACAAGAGAGATGTGCTTAAGTGTACAACTTGCTAATATGTCTGTGTCAGAATTATTTTTACATGGCAAGAGTTCATTCATTCATTCAGTCATTATTGATTGGATGTTTCACTATGTTCTGACCCTAAGCAGGTACTGAGGATAAAACACTTAAGAAGATACATATTCTGGCCCTTAAGAAGGCGGAGTCTAGGGGTGGGGGTGGGGGGTTAGGGATAGACTTTAGATAAGCATTTTCTTCACCGAAAAATAAGAACTTCTTCTGTGAAGATGGGAAATAGTCCTTACGATACCTTCTAGGAAACAAGTATTAAGTCAAGCTTTAGACCTTCTTTTTGTCAGGGTAAATAACTACCTTGTTCTTCATTTTCTTTCTTTTCAATTGGGCAAATAAGTTAAAAAAATATATATATATAACCTAGGTAATACATGGATTTAAATTTTCCCATAAGTCCGCTCATTCAACCTCATATTTTTACAGTCATTCTGATGGATGAAAACAGCCAAACTCTCAGAGAGTAGATCTTTAGCCTCTAAATTCATCTATGATGTGCACTGTTAATCACAGGATATAAGCTCTAGGATTGATTTCCCAGAGCAGCTAGCCCAGGTCCTGCAGGTGGCAGATGAGCAATGTGAGCCCAAAGAGGTGAAGTCCTTGTCCAGGGTCTATGCTTTCCAACTTGGGTAAGGAAGTACTGAAGACAGCAGTCCTGGCAAACTTATTGACTGGATTTTTAAAAAACCATGTTTCTGTAATCATCAGGTGACTAAACGTTCCATTTATAAATTCCTTTATGGGACCACTATGAAAAACGTAGCCAACTGCTCTTTTTATAATTTAAAACAAGTATATAATTTTGTGTTTGAAATATTCCATAATAAAAGTTATATTTAAAAATATATTTTTCTCCTCTGTGCCTTCTACTCTATTGTGATGTAGATGAACATACAGATTAGAAGTAGTTTATTTTATTTTTAAACGCTTTTTAAATGTTTAAATGCTTTTTAAACATTTGTTGTTTCTAGAACTGCCTAACATTTTGCACTTGCTCCAAATATTCTTTATCTTCATCATAACTTGTTGGGCAATAGGAAGTAATTACAAATACATTATTTTAAATTAGTTGATATCATGGATTGAATTGTGTCCCCTCAAAATATCTGTCAACTTGGCTGGGTCATGATTCCCAGTATTGCATAATCTGTACCATTTTGTAATCTGATATGATTTCCTTATGTGTTGTAAATTCAATCACTATGATCTAATAAGATGGATAAGCAGCAGTTATACTGATGAGGTCTGCAAGAATAGATAGCGTCTTAATCCAAACTCTTTTGAGATATAAAAGAGAGAAGCACACACAGACACATGGGAATCTCATACCACCAAGAAAGCAGTACCAGGAGCACAGCGCGTCCTTTGGACCTGAGGTTCCTGCACAGAGAAGCTCCCAGACCAAAGGAAGATTGATGATACGGACCTTCCTTCAGAGCCAATGGAGAAAGCGTTCCCCTGGAGCTGACACCCTGAATTTGGACTTGTAGCCTACTGGACTGTGAGAGAATAAACTTCTCTTTGCTAAAGCCATCCACTCGTGGTATTTCTGTTATAGCAGCACGAGATGACTAAGACAGTTGATAACATCCAGAATAATAAAATGCATGATTGCTTGAGACCTGTGGTAATCATGGAATTTAGTTTCCAGGACAGGTTTAACTAGTGTTACTTTCAAGAGCTTCAGCGGAAAACCCTAGACTCTTCATCATGCTATCTAGTAGAACTTTCTGTGATGAGGAACATTTTCTAAACCCGTGCTGTCCAATTCAGTAGTTGCAAGCCACATACAGCTATTGAGCACTTGCAATGTAACTGGTGCATCTAAAAAACTGTATTTTTAATTTTATTTGACTTTAATTAATTTATATTTAAACATAAATTGCCACGTGTCTAGTGGCTATGGTATTGGACAGTGCAGTTTTAACTGAAAAGTCAAGAAAAGGGAAATCCTCTCTCCCCAACCAAGATTATTTTAAAATTAATTAAAAGGAAAAAAAACAAACCTTCTCCTTATGGACTGATCATGTAAAAAAGTAAAACTTCTATATAGGTCTAAACACTATTATTGAAAGTATTTATCAGAAGAGGGTAGTGACTAAAATCAGAAAGAGCCAGGATTCTTTTTAACGTTAGAATCCTGGCCCAGCTACTGGGATTTTGTCTAAGCTCAGTTTCTCATTTGTAAAAGAGGCACAGCAACAACGAGGATTCATAGATTATGCGCGATAAATTCTCAGCCTACGGGTCAGCAGGTGGCAAGGGATTAATGTTAGCCATTCATTCACTCATCACTTATTCAAGAAAGAGGTATGAAGCACTTATTACTTGTCAGGCCTGGTGTCAGATGTTTGTGACATTCCTTACTGCTAATATCTCTTCTCTTTTTGTTGTAACCCTTCCTACAATATGAACGTGAAACACAGGGCCAGAGGGCAACCACACAGTTAATTAGGGTCATAACTCAACAGTGATTGAGAAGTGGAAAAAAGATTGTACAATGGATTGTGCATTTGGGGTAATTAACCCAAATCTGATCTTTTCATGGAAAAGAAACTTCATGCTAAGTGAAATAAGCTGGACAATTTAGATGTGATGAAGGGAACTACAAATGAACAAAGCTGCAGTGATGATTCATGGGAAGATCTTTTCCTACTGAACACACAGGCACAGGTCACCAACTTGTTTAATTCATTATTACTTGAAGTGCAATAAATGCTGAACACCAGGAAAGGAGGAAGAGAAAAAAGAGGGCCATCAATACTGAAGTTATTCTCCACCTTTTAACCTAGAAAAACATGACTGGTCATTTTAGTAACTTTTCAAAAAAATTCAAATTTACAGAAAAGTGGCAAGAATAGTACACTGAAATTCTACATACCTTCATTTAAATTCCCCACGTAGTAATATTCTACATGTTTGCCTTATCATTATCTATTTTCTTTCTTTCTTCCTCCCTCTCTCTGTCTACACTTATTTGAGATTTAAAGGCTTTTTTCTCTCTTTTTAATGCATGTTTGCTTCAAGTACCAAGCAGTCTTATCTTTTTCACTTTGCCCTGAACAAAGCAGGATTACTGAAAGGTTAAACATGGTCTTAACAGCTTCAACAGCTGCTTTATAAACTCTCAAGTAAATAAATGTCAGACTTAAAAACAAATACACAAATAGAACAAGGGAGTTAACAGAGACTCTAGTACAGTTTATGCACCAAAATATTGGTTAAAAAAATTAATATAAATAAAATCATCACTGGAAATGAAAAAAATAAATATCCTGTGTAATAGGTTCAAAAGTTTTCTGTCTTTGGAATTTTAAATATACTTTATTCTTTCTGGATGATAAATACAACTCACAGAATAGACAGACTTTAATAAGACAATGAGCATGAACAGAAAAGATACTATATCATATGCAAAAGCAAACACTCAAGATTAAAACAAATTTCAGACATGCTTACTTCACATAGCATTTTATATCTTAGTGAAATTAAGTATTCTGAACACTAAATTTTTTAATTATTCTCTCATTCAAGGCCAGCACTCGTCTGTCAGGTTGTCATACCGTGGTGGCTTGTGCATTGTTGTGATGCTGGAAGTTGTGGCACCAGTATTTCAAACACCAGCAGGGCCACCTAAGGTGGACAGGTTTCAGTGGTGCTTCCCTACTAAGACAAACTAGAAGAAGGACCTGGCAATTTACTTCTGAAAGAAATGGCCAGTGAAAACATTATGGATAGCAGCGAACACTGTCAGGTTGGAAGGCACTCGAAATACGGCTGGGGAAGAGCTGCCTCCTCAAAGTAGGAGTCGACCTTAATGATGTGGATGGAGTTAAGCTCTTAGGACCTTTGTTTGCTGATGTGGCACGACTCAAAATGAGAAGAAACAATAGCAAACATCCATTAATAATCAGAACATGGAATGTACAAAGTATGAATCAAGGAAAATTGGAAGTTGTCAAAAATGAAATGCTTGAAGACTGATATACCAGACATCAGTGAGCTGAAATGGACTAGTATTGGCCATTTTGAATCAGACAATCATATGGTCTACAATGCTGGGAATGACAAACTGAAGAGGAACAGCATCTCATTCATTGTCAAAAAGAACATTTCAAGACCTATCTTGAAGTATAGTATTGCCAGTGATAGGAAAATATATATACGCCTATAAGGAATACCAGTTAATACAGCTATTACTCAAATTCATGTACCAAACAGAAATGCCAAAAATGAAGAAATTGAAGATTTTTACCAAATTCTTCAGTCTGAAATTGATCGAACATGCAATCAAGATGCATTGATAATTACTGGTGATTGGAATGCGAAAACTGGAAACAAAGAAGGATCAGTAGTTGGAAAATATGGCCTCAGGGATAGAATTTTGCAAGACCAACAATCTATTCATTAGAAATACCTTTTCTCAACAACATAAACAGCGACTATACACACAAACCTCACTGGATGGAATACAGGAGTCAAATGGAATACATCTGTGGAAAGATATGATGAAAAAGCGCAATATCATCAGTCAGAACAAGGCCAAGGGCTGACTGTGGAAGAGACCATCAATTGCCCCTAATCAAGTTCAAGTTGAAGGTGAAGAAAATTAAAATGAGTCCATGAGAGTCAAAGTACGATTTTGAGTATATTCCACCTGAATTTGGAGACCGTCTCAAGAATAGATTTGATGCACTGAACACTAATGATCAAAAACCAGACAAGTTGTGGACTGACATCAAGGACATCATACATGAAGAAAGGAAAAGGTCACTAAAAATAAAGACCAAAATGGATGTCAGAAGAGACTCTGAAACTTGCTCTTGAACATAGAGTAGTTAAAATGAAAGGAAGAAATGATGAAGCAAGAGCTAAACAGAAGGTTTCAAAGGGCACTTCAAGAAGACAAAGTATTATAATGGAAAGTGCAAAGACCTGGAGATAGAAAACCAAAAGGCAAGAACACGCTTGGCACTTCTCAAGCTGAAAGAACTGAAGAAAAACTTCAAGCCTCAAGTTGCAATACTGACAGATTCTATGGGCAAAAAATTAAATCAACTACATCTGTGGAAAGACATCATGAAAAAACTCAATATCATCAGTCAGAACAAAGCCAGAGGCTGGCTGCGGATCATAGCATCAATTGCTCATAGGCTAGTTCAAGTTGAAACTGAAGAAAATTAGAAGTCTACAAAAGCCAAAGTATGACGTTGAGTAAATCCCACCTGAATTTAGAGACCACCTAAAGAATAGATCTGATGCCTTGAACACTAATGACCAAAGACCAGACGAGTTGCATAATGACATAAATGACATCATACATGAAGAAAGCAAGAGATCATTAAAAAGACAAGAAAGAAAAGACCAAAATGGATGTCAGAAGAGACTCTGAAACTTGCTCTTGAATGTCGACTACCTAAAGCAAAACGAAGAAACTATGAAGTAAAACAGCTGAACAGAAGATTTCAGGGTGGCTCGAGAAGACAAAACAAGGTATTATAATGACATGTGCAAAGACTTAGAGTTAGAAAACCAAAAGCGAAGAACACTCTCAGTGTTTCTCAAGCTGAAAAAACTGAAGAAAAAATTCAAACTTCGAGTTGCAATACTGAAGGATTCTACAGGAAAAATGTTAAATGATGCAGGAAGTATCAAAAGAAGATGGAAGGAATATACAGAGTCACTACACCAAAGAGAATTGTTCAATGTCCAAACATTTCAGGAGATAGCATATGATCAGAAACTGATGGTACTGAAGGAAGAAGTCCAAGCTGCACTGAAGGCACTGGTGAAAAACAAGGCTCCAGGAACTGATGGAACACCAATTGAGATGTTTCAACAAATGGATGCAGTGATGGAAGTGCTCACTCGTCTATGCCAAGAAATTTGGAAGACAGTTACCTGGCCAACCGACTGGAAGAGATCCATATGTATGCCTATTCCCAAGAAAGGTGATCCAACTGAGTGCGGAAATTATCAAACATCATTAATATCACAGGCAAGTAAAATTTTGCTGAAGATCATTCAAAAGTGGCTGCAGCAGTACATAGACAGGAAACTGCCAGAAATTCAAGCTGGATTCAGAACAGGACGTGGAACGAGGGTGTCATGGATTGAATTATGTACCCCCAAAAATGTGTGTATCAATTTGGCTGGGCCCTGATTCCAAGTATTGTGTGGTTGTCCTCCATTTTGTAATTGTAATTTTATGTTAAAGAGGATTAGGGTGGGATTGTATAACACCCTTACTAAGGTCACATCCCTGATCCAATATAAAGGGAGTTTCCCTAGGGTGCGGCCTGCACCACCTTTTATCTCTCAAGAGATAAAAGGAAAGGGAAGCAAGCAGAGAGTTGGGAACCTCATACCACCAAGAAAGAAGCACTGAGAGCAGAACATGTCCTTTGGACCCAAGGCTCCTGCACAGAGATGCTCCTAGTCCGGGGGAAGACTGATGATGACAAGGACCTTCCTCCAGAGCTGATAGAGAGAGAAAGCCTTCTCCTGGAGCTGACGCCCTGAATTTGGACCCCTAGCCTACTAGACTGTGAGAAAATAAACTTCTTTGTTAAAGCCATCCACTTGTGGTATTTCTGTTAGAGCAGCGCTAGATGACTAAGACAGAGGGATATCATTGCTGATGTTAGATGGATCCTGGCTGAAAGCAGAGAATACTAGAAAGATATTTACCTGTGCTTTATTGACTATGCAAAGGCATTTGACTGTGTGGATCATAACAAATTATGGATAACACTGTGAAGAATGGGAATTCCAGAACACTTAACTGTGCTCATGAGGAACCTATACATAGATCAAGAGGAAGTCGTTTGAACAGAACAAGGGGACACTGCATAGTTTAAAGTCAGGAAAGGTGTGTGTCAGGGTTGTATCCTTTCACCATACTTAGTCAATGTGTATGCTGAGTGAATAATCTGAGAAGATGGACTACATAAAGAATGTGGCATCAGGATTGGAGGAAGATCCATTAACAACCTGTGTTATGCAGATGACACAACTTTCCTTGCCAAAAGTGAAGAGGACTTGAAGCACTTACTGATGAAGATCAAAGACCACAGCCTTCCGTATGGATTACACCTCACTATAAAGAAAATAAAAATCCCCACAACTGGACCAATAAGTAACATCATGATAAATGGAGAAAAGATTGAAGTTGTCAAGGATTTCATTTCACTTGGATCCACAATCAACACCCATGGAAACAGCAGTCAAGAAATCAAAAGATGCATTCCATTGGGCAAATCTGCTGCAAAAGACCTCTTTAAAGTGTTGAAAAGCAAAGGTGTCACCTTGAAGACTAAGATGTGCCTCACCCACGCCCTGGTGTTTTCAATCGCCTTATATGCATACGAAAACTGGACAGTGAATAAGGAAGACCAAAGAAGAACTGACACCTTTGAATTGTGGTGTTGGCAAAGAATATTGAATTTACCATGGACTGCCAAAAGAACAAGCAAATCTTTCTTGGAAGAAGTACAACCAGAATGCTCCTTAGAAGCAAGGATGGCGAGACTATGTCTCACATACTCTGGACATGTTATCAGGAGGGATCAGTCCCTTGAGAAAGACATTATGTTTAGTAAAGTAGAGGGTCATCGGAAAAGAAGATTCTCAACTAGATGGACTGACGCTGTGGCTGCAACAATGGGCTCAAGCATAACAATGGTTGTGAGGATGGCGCAGGACCAGGCAGTGTTTCGTTCTGTTGCTATGAGTTGTAATTGACTGGATGGCACCTAACAATAACAAGAACATGGGCAAAAAAACTGAACGATGCAGGAAGCATCAAAAGAAGATGGAAGGAATACGCAGAGTCGCTGTACCAAAAAGAACTAGCCGACGTTCATCCATTGCAGGAGACAGCATACGATCAAGAACCAGTGGTATTGAAGGAAGAAGTCCAAGCTGCCCTGAAGGCATTGGTGAAAACAAGGCTCCAGGAATTGATGGAATACCAACTAAGATGCTTCAACAAACTGATGCAATGCTGGAAGCCCTCACTCGTCTATTCCAAGAAATTTGGAAGACAGCTACCTGGCCAATTGACTGGAAGAGATCCTGGATACATGCCTATTCCAAAGGAAGGTGATCCAAAGGAATGCAAAAATTATCAAACAATATCATTAATATTATATGCAAGTAAAATTATGCTAAAGATAATTCAAAATGGTTGCAGCAGTACATCGACAGGGAACTGCCAGAAATTCAAGCTGGATTCAGAAGAGGACAGGAAGGAGAGATATCATTGCTGATGTCAGATGGATCTTCACTGAAAGCACAGAATACCAGAAAGATGTTTATCTGTGTTTTATTGACTAAGCAAATGCATTCACCTGTGTGGATCATAACAGATTATGGATAATACTGGGAAGAATGGGAATTCCAGAACACTTAATTGTGCTCATGTGGAACCTGTACATAGACCAAGAGGCAGTTGTTTCAACAGAAAAAGGGGACACTGTGTGGTTTAAAATCAGGAAAGGTGTGTGTCAGGGTTGTATCTTTTCACCATACTTATTCAATCTGTATGTTGGGGAAATCATCCAAGAAGCTGCACTATATGAAAAAGAACATAGCATCAGAATCAGAGATAGACTCATTAACAACCTGCATTATGCAGATGACACAACCTTGCTTGCTGAAAGTGAAGAGGACTTGAAGCACTTACTGATGAAGATCAAAGACCACAGTCTACAGTATGGAATATAACTCAACATAAAGAAAACAAAAATCCTCACAACTGGACTAATACACAACATGAATTAAACTCATCAAGGATTTCATTTTACTTGGATCTGTAATCGATGCCCATGGAAACAGCAGTCAAGAAATCAAATGATGTATTGCATTGGGCAAATCTGATGCAAAAGGCCTCTTCCAAGTGTTAAAATGCAAAGATGTCATCTTGAGGACTAAAGTGTGCCTGACCCAAGCCATGGCATTTTCAATTGCTTCAAATGCATGCAAAAATTGGACGATGAATAAGAAAGACCGAAGAAGAATTGATGTTTTTGAAATATGGCAAAGAATACTGAATATACTATGCACTGTCAGAAGAATGAACAAATTTGTCTTGGAAGAAACACAGTCAGAATGCTCCTTAGAAGAAGGATGGCAAGACTTCGTCTCATGTACTTTGGACATGTTATCAGGGGTACTAATCCTTGGAGAAGGACATCATGCTTAGTAAAGTAGAGGGTCAATGAAAGAGAGGAAGACTCTCAATGAGATGGATTGACACAGTGGCTGCAACAATGTGCTCAAACATAGAAACAACTGTGAGAATGGCACGGGACCAGGCAGTGTTTCGTTGTGTCATACATAAGGGTCGTTATGAGTTGGAACCGACTGGATGGCACCTAACAACAACAACTCCTTCAAGGTCTTCAATAATCTCAGTCCCAACATTTTCTTTCAGCCCAATCTTTAATTTCTACTCTAGGGGAACATTTGCTGGTTCTTTCCCATTGATAGGCAATTGCTCACAGAGTTTTTCTCAAGGGTATTCTAACTCCATACTACCTGCCTAAGTTCAAATCATATCTCCTGCAGGAAGGCGTATCAGATAATCATTAGGAAATATCTCCATAACTTATTGTCTATATCTACCATTTGGCACACAACCAGGCAACACTTCATTCTATTATACATAAGGTCGCCATGAGTTGGAGCAGACTTGACAGCAACTAACAACATCATCATTATTTGCTACTTACCACACAGTTTCTCGTATTGTCATCATAAATTTTCAGCATACACACATACTTTTGTGTATATGTGTATATTATCTCTATCACTGTCAAATGAGCTGTTTAAGGGAATGAGATTTTTCTTACACTTTTTAATATCTCTTATAACACCTATAAGAGTGCCTTTCAAAAGGTACATACAACTATATTTACACAGATTATCTACTAGATCACCAACTTTTTTTTTCAAAAATTTTTCTAAATTAAGCTTTCACATGGGTTTCTAAAATGATAGAACATTTTCACAGTTTTCTTTTGAATAGGAAAAAAAAGACACTTGTTTTTGCTATCTTCAGTATTTTCTAAGAAAATGGTTGTTGACAAGAACTTGCAAGAATCATTTGCAGTATAAAGTTTAAAATTCTCTTTGGTTGGGGTACAGAAATGTTTCTAGTAATGTATGGACTGATAATTAACTTTCTTGGGTTAATGCTAATGCTTACTACTTTGTTTTAGTAAGCCCTAATGGCCATAAATCCTAATGTTTTTTAAAAGTCTTTCTTCTGGAAGGCAGTTTTTCTATTGGATATATCCCAGAGAAGGCCAATTCTCATTAGGTTGAAAGGACTGTCCATGTGCTCAAATTGCTTTGCACTCACTATAAAGTTAATAATCAAAGTACTCACTGAGTCTTTTTACACAAGCCTAAGGCTAAAATGTTGAATTTCCTTCCATTAACAATTCATATTACTTCCCCAGGAAACAATGAAAATCTGACAATCACATTAATCAGACCCAACTGCAATCGGGTTCCTGAGATACAGGCTGCTCAGCATCATAAGACACTTAGCTCTAGTCAATCAATCACTCAGGTCAAAAAAGGAACACCGAGATCTTTAATAAATGCTTAAGAGATAGATGACACTGTGTCTTGGATCCATGCTCATCTGACTTTTTGAACTTTAGAACACTAGCATTATGTTGGGGAGAGGGGGTCAGGTTTGGTATTCAAAACTGAGTCAGAATTTGAGCTATACCTTTTATTGGTTGTATGATTCTGGGAAGTTCTACGAACCAAATCTCTGTTTCCTCATTGGAAAAGCAGGGATGACACTGCCCACCTCACAATAAGTTGTTTCAAGGGTTAAATGAAGTATATAAACATTTGTAAGCTATTAAGCATTTTGCAGATGTCAGCTATTATGACAGAAATATAAATCAATTTCAATTTAAGATACCCAACCATGGCTGGGGTCACAACCAATCATTCTCAGAAATTCTATGTGCTACTGAAAGTAACCGCCAATTAAGACTGAACGGCTTAATCTTTCCTTCAATAATACATACAATTTTGCTGAATAATTCTCCAGTCATACTTTATATATTTATAGAATATTTTCTAATATTTGGCTATTCATATTCCATTTTCAAAAATCAGTTATTTCATAACAAGACAGAATGTGTTTTTCATATAATCCTGGGTCAGGGCTAAGTGGCAGCTATGTACAGCTCTGTGGGGGCATATGAGCATTTGAAACAACTTTCAAAGACAATGTCAAATTCCACCCAGGTCTTTATCCTATCAATGAATGGAATTACTCAGTCAGAGTTACAAATGACAACTTCTGTAACTCAGTAGGCCTCAAAATCCTTTCTTTCTTTCTTTTTTTTTTTTTGCATTGTTGTTAATTATTTATTAATGGGGATCTTTGAGCTCTAATCATAGAGCTATACATGCATACCACACCAGCTTTTTGTGAGATACATTTTTTAAAATATACATTTTCCAAAACATTCTGATTTTAATGAGATATAAGAGTAACCAAAAGTTGGGTAATACTGTATTTATATAAGAAATAGTATTTTTATATATCTTTCTGTTACGACAAATATTTACATAACAAGTATTTAAAATATTTGTAATGGTTTCCATTTTTCCATGAGCCAATGGGAAATTTAACCCTCTCTAGTATTTCCTGATGATGATCCTACAAACGATATTTGAATAGAAATATGTAAACCAGATCCTATTTTCATCCATTTCATTCATATTGTCAATCAATAAAAATTCACGGAATACCTACTACATGTCAAGCACTGTTCTAGGTTCCAGAGACACAGGAGTGGACAAGCTGACAGTCTCTGCTTTCATAAAGTATATATGCTGTTGGGTAAGACAGACAGAGAAACACATACAAATACATGAACACAAAACCTAATTTCAGATAGCAGTAATAAAGGTTATAAAAAAAATCCACTCCAGGGAGCGGCAACAGCAAATGTCTTTACATTTGCTAGGCCCTGAGGTGGAAACAAGCTAGGTAGGTGGAAAAACACAAAAAGAATGGTATAGTTAAAGAGAATGAATGAGAAGGAACATAGTAGGAAGTGAAGTCAGTGAAGGACTTATAAGCCATGAAGAACAGTTTGTTATGGGAAGCCATTGGAGGGTTTTGAATAAGAAAACAATATTGGTATCACTTGCTTTTAGAGAATTATTCCAATTGCTGTGTGATGAATGAATTACAGGAGGGCAAGAGAGGAAACAGGGTATCAGTTAGGAAGTTACTGCAGTATCACAGGCAAAAGATGATGGTGGTTATGACTAAGGTGGCAGAGGTAGAGGAAGTGGTCAGGTTCCTGATACACTTTAAAGGTTGAAGTGGTAGAAAATGTTGATGGATTGAACAAGGGATGTGAAGGGAAGAGAATAAAGGGTACCTCTTGGCTTTGGGACTGAACTCTATGTAAATCATAAGAGTCATTTACCAAGGTAGGGAAAGAGTTGTTTTCATGATAAAAATCAAGAGTTCTTTTCCAGTTGTGTTAAGTTTGAAATAACTATTAGACAACCAAGCAGAGACATTTAAACAAATATGTCTGGAGCCATTAACTTGAATGAGCTTGCCTAGGGAGAAGAACAGAATAGAGAGGGAACAGATCAGAGAACTGAGTCCTGTGGTTCTGCAATATGTAAAGGTAGGGAAGAAGAAGAGACAGCAAAGGAGGCTTAGGAAGAGCAGCCAGGAATATCATTAAGCTGACTTTATGCATATGAACATACTGCTCTCTGCTCCAGACTTCTTCACTATTGAGTGGAGGCCCCTAGGGCATAAGCGATCAACCTCTGTGTTTTCCACGAGAAACCGAAGCCTAGGAAACGCAAACGACTTATGCAAAATTATGCTACAGAATTGGCATAACCATAACTAGAACGTAAGGCAGCTGACTTAAAAAGCAGTTGTCTCTCCACCATAAAGAGCTACTAAAGATTAACTAGGCAATGATGGCAACTGCAGAAAAATAATTTTTGTGTTTATTCACCACCAAAGATTTAGTATTTAAATATCATGATTTTAAATGAACCTAAAGAACTGTTCTACAGCAGCTTCTAGAACAGTGTTTAGCACGTTAAATGCTCAATATTTGCAGAATGAATGATCATACTATATTTTTGTTTTTATGCCAAAATAATTTGAATCCCATGTTACCAAATACCAGCAAAAACATGAATACCATGTTACCAAATATGTAAGTCTCAAACTTTAGGAGAAAAAGCAAAATAAAAAAATATGGCCTTTATTAAGTAACGAAAGAGTAACCAGTAAAATATAATAGAAAGTAGTCAATCTGCAATAGGTAAGTGGTAACTCTGGTGAAGGGTAAGAGAATACACAATACTGGGGAAGCCAGCACAGCTTGTACAAGGCAAGGTTATGGAAGCTCCATAGACACATCCAAACTTCCTGAGGGACCAAATTGCTGGGTGGAGAGCTGTGGGGACCATGGTCGCAGGGAACATCTAGCTTAATTGGCATAACATAGTTTATAAAGAAAATTCTGCATTCTACCTTGGTGGGTAGTGTCTGGGGTCTTAAAAGCCTGTGAGCAGCCACCTAAGATACTCCACTGGTCTCACCCCTTCAGGAGCAAGGAAGAATGAAGAAAACAAGATACACGGGAAAGATTAGTCCAAAGGACTAATGGATGACAACTACCATGGCCTCCACCAGACTGAGTCCAGTACAACTAGATGGTTCCCGGCTACCACCACTGACTGCTCTGACAGGGATCACAACAGAGGGTCCTGGACAGAGCTGGAGACAAACGTAGAACAAAATTTTATCTCACAAAAGAAGACCAGACTGACTGGCCTGACAGAGACTGGAGAAACCCCGAGAGCATGGCCCCCGGACACCCTTTTAGCTCAGTAATGAAGTCACTCCTGAGGTTCACCCTTCAGCCAAAGATTAGGCAGGCCCATAAAACAAAATGAGACTAATGGGGCACAACAGTCCAGGGACAAGGACTAGAAGGCAGGAGGGCACAGGAAAGCTGGTAATAGGGAACCCAAGGCTGAGAAGGGACAGTGTTGACATGTCATGCGGTTGTTAATCAATGCCATAAAACAATATGTGTACTAACTGTACACCTGTAAACCTTCATCTAAAGTACAATAAAAAAAATTTTTAAACAAGTAATCGATTTGTTTGCTGAAAATCACTACAATTTACTATGTCTGCCACAAGTACTCTGAAAATTCTTATATATGTGTAATTAACACTAAATATAACAAAGAAAAACAAATGTATTGTTATGCAATGAATGTGTATTCAAATAAAGGAGAAAGAAAAATGAAACCACAGAAGATATTCCAGTATATTTTCTCAAGACTACACAAATATAATTGATGCTGCTACTGCTATTTCTAAACGAAGTTTAAAAAAAGTTATAGCAAAGTCTTATTGAAAATTTTGTAGTAAATGATTAACATTTAGTCTAAGATACTTTTTTTCCAAGAATATCAAGATCATATTCTTACACATGATTAAAGAACTGTAAGCATGGCCAACGATGATAGGTTATAAGATGGATTAGTTGCTATCAATTTTGATTATTCTTAGCTATAAATAAAATGATTAATAGCCTCACCTAGCTGATTCTAGGAACTTCAACTACCTGACAAATACAGGTTTCCTATTAAAACTTATTTATTTTGCCTCAAATAATATAATCTGGATTTACACTAAACACACATGCATAGTTTTTTATTAACTAGCTTCTAAAAATTAGTTTGTACTTTGAAGTGCATATCTATATATATGATCAATTAAGACAATATTGCAACAAGCTGTAATAATTTCCAAAAGGAAAAGGAAATAGCAAAAAAATTTAGATCACAGGTATAAACTTAGATCAGCAAAGATAATGAATTCACTTACTATCAAATATGTTTTGAAAAAATGAATTATGCATGTGGCAAAATACCGCGCTCTTTCACCCTCTAACAGGTCATGTTGCAGATTTAATATCACATCGAGAGCACTTAAGAGTTGATAACTGGGGGACTCCGGCAAGATGGCGGTCTAGGCAGAAGCACCACGCCGTCCCTCCACAACAAAGATCCGAAAAACTAAGCCAAACAGAGAATCAACAATCCTGAAAC
>NW_004443940.1:14344142-14373917 GCF_000243295.1 Trichechus manatus latirostris
GGTCAATTTTTCTGCAAATCTAAAAACGTTCTAAAAAATAAAATTTAATAAGAAACTTGAAAAAAAAAAAAAAAAAAAGAGTTGATAACTGATACACCTCCTTAGTTATCCCTCTTAGAAAACATTCCATTTTAAAAGTAGGGCACTAGTTTTTGAAAAACATGAAGGTACCAACATTTTCATTTGCATGATAGATACCTAAGGTTTTTGTAAATCTGAGGCAATGCACATGAGTTTGACTTCACATTCTTGGAACAAACTGGTTGAAAACGGATTCTATTCATTTTAGTAAATACATATTCTAAGTTTAATGATTTATTTAACAAGTAAGAACGGGAGTAAGACGGCCCAAGATGGCAGCTTAGTCACGCACACCATGCTGTCCTACGGCAAAGAACTGAGAAACCCAGTGAAACAGATACAGGAGACAATCTGGGAACCCAGAACAGCAAATGGAAGGATGAAGAATTAGATCGAACACCAAAGGGAAGGAGAAACTGAAGGAAAACAGCGAACAAGGAGACTTGCGGGCTGTAGACACCCAACCGCCCAGCCAGATGCAGTGTGGCCATCTTGAGACAAAGTGAGCAGTGTTCCTGGGTGAGGAGCACAGGAAGGCAACTGTACAGAATCAGCAACAGGAGACAGAGATACTGTGTAGACAAACCAGAGTGAAGGAAGGTGAGCGAACATCAACTGGATCTCAGGAGGAAAAGTGCAGGAAGGCGGGCAAGATCCTTGCGGGTCCAGGTGACCACAGAGCAGGGAGGGAGCAATGAAATAGGGATGGAATACTCACCAGGAGCAGTCCCTGATCATTTGGGTAGGTGGCCCTGGCAGAGTGGAGGATCCTCAGAGTGGCGGCTAGAGATCCCCACCCATCCGCATTCTGGCCGGAGCCCTCTCCTCGTATTTGGTCAACGCCGAGTCCTAATCTCAGGCGGCACTCTGTGGGGAGTGTCCCAGTGCTCAAGCCAGAGGCAGAGGGAACACACTCCCCCACTCCTCCCTACCCACCCTCCCGGTGACCAGCGGTGGGCCCCCCACCCTTCTTGCCCAGCAAACCAAGGCGTATACTCTCATGCCATCAGACCTGTGACCAGAGGTTTCTGCCCACTCCACCCACCCCAAGCCACCCCACCCAACAAATGATTGCCAGCATAGTTCTGCCACCAGACCAGTGACTGGAAGCGTGAGAGCCCCCCCTTACCTGCACCTCCCCATTCACCTGGTGACCAGCAGTATGAGTTCCTGTGCCACCCACACAGTGATCCATGCACCCTCACCCCAACCACTTGGCAACAGCTGGTGTGCACACACAGTGCCCATCCCCACGACTGGCAAGAATGTACCTGGCACCCACGTTCCAGTGACCTGACAGACACATCACCTCATCAGCAATGCCAGTCACATCCTGACAGGTGTCGTCTGCACCTCTGCCAAATGACGAGCAGGAGATCCTACTGCCCTCATCCAACGTCTGCCTGGCTGCAACATCACATATCCTACACCCAAACAGTTCTTGCAGGCCATCTGCACTTCCACTGAAACCCCTAGATACCCTGACCACAGGTCACAGATGCCAATTTCTGCATGCACAGTGGGCCTACTCTGTCCATTTAGGTAGCACTCCCTCACAGTGGATATGGAGATGTACTGCCCTGACTTCCAGAGAACACACTAACTGCTAGCACCAACCCGGAAGGACCCCATGGTCCCAGAAGGGCTGTTGAGAACCCTGAGCACAATATCAGGGAAAGAACCTACTCTCCCACCTCCACTCAATCCAGTAAGGGAAGACATGAGCATAACCACAGAGGACTCACATGTGGGTGGAGCCCACCATACTCCCTAGTGAGAACAAACCGCACCTAGCCAACAGACACCATCAAAGTTACACACAGACCAGAACCACAAAACAACAGTTAAAATAATACAAAGGAAGACAGACATTCTAAAGAAAAAGAGAAGAACCAAAGCTCCAGAGACATCAAAACAAACTTAAAAAATCAGCACAAAACACACATACAATCAATAAAGAAATACATAAATAAATAAACAATCTTAATGCCACGGAGACAGCAGAGAATAACAAGTCATACGAAGAAACAGGATAAGATGGCTCAAACAAGTGAGCAAAATAAAAGGGTAGAAAACCTTCCAGAGGAAGAAATGGTAATAGAACTATCTGATAAGGAATTCAAGACTTACATATAGGATTCTCAAAGAGATCAAGGAAAACACAGGCAAGACCCTAGAAGAATTCAGGAAAAAAAAAACAAGAACAAAATGGCAAAATAAAGAGACAATTAGAAACCATACAAAAACAACAACTAGACATCCAGAAGGTTAACAATAAAATATCAGAAACATAACTCAATGTAAAGACAGAGAAACAGAATTGAATCAATGGAAGAAAGAATCTGAGAAATAGAGTACAAAATCCCTTGATACTAATTTGTTTGAGTAACAATCAGAAAAAAGAATGAAGAAAAATGAAGATAGCCTAAGAGTTATGTGGGACATTATCAAGAGGAATAATTTACTCGTAATAGGAATTCCAGAAGAAGTGGAGGGGGGAGGCACAGAGAGAATTTTTTGATGATATATTGGCAGAAAACTTCCCTAATATCATGAAAGACGAGAAGGTTTCCATCCAATAAGCTCAACGAACCCCACATAGGATAAACCCCAAAAGAAAGTCACCAAGATGTATCATAATCAAACTTTCTGAAACCAAAGACAAATAAAGAATTCTGAGAGCAGTTCATGAAAAACAAAATAATCACCTACAAAGGGGCACCAATAAGAATAAGCACTGATTTCTAAGCAGAAACCATGCAGGTAAGAAGGCAATTGGATGACATATATAAAACCCAAAAGAAAGAATTGCCAACCAAGAATCATATATCCACCATAATGTCTTTCAAATATGATGGCAAAAGTAGGACACGCCCAGAAAAACAGAAATTAAGGGAATCTTACAAGAAATAATAAAGGGAGTCCTTCGGACAGGGAATCAATGACATCAGACAACAACTTGAGATTAAGACACATGACAGCATCACCCAGATACCAATCCAGATAAAGAATTCACAAAAGTAAAATAAAGCCGCAAAACTGAAAACAGGGAACCAGAGATGTCAATCTTAAACAACTTCAAAACAAAAAGGGGGAATAAATGATGTAGTTATAGAAACTCCATGTGGACAGGAAGTCAGGGCAGTATGAAGACATAACAGACTGTTTTAAACGTAGGAAGATAAAGGTAAATTTCAGAGTAATCACAAAGACGATTAAAAAATCTACTCACCAAAGTAAAGAAGAAAATAAAAAAGACCCAGTAAACACAAAATCAACAATGAAGGATATGAAAAGAAAATCCATAAAAAAAAGAACTCAGCATAGAAAATTAAGTGGCACGAACTGTTAACACCACACACAAAAAGCATAACAAAATGGCAGCAGTAAATTCATACCTATGGATAATCACACTGAATGTAAATGGCTTAAATGCACCACTCAAGAGACACAGAGTGGCAGAATGGAGGAAAAAAACATGACCCATCAATATGTTGCCTACAAGAAACATGCCTTAGACACAAAGACATAAGTAGGTTAAAAATCAAAGGCTGGAAAAAAATATATCAAGCAAATAGTAACCAAGAGAAAGCAGGAGTGTCAATAATAAACTCTGATAAAATAGACTTTAAGTCCAAATCCATTATAAGAGACAAAGAAGGGCATTATATATAATGATTAAAGTGTCAATCCACCAAGAGGACATAACCATAATAAATGTTTACACACCCAACTGGCAGAGCTCAAAAATACATTTAAAAAACTCCATAGAGTTGAAAAGGGAAATAGACAGTTCTACAATAATAGTGGGAGACTTTAACAGACCTCTTTTGATGACGGACAGAACTAGAAACTCAACAAAGATACAGAAGATCTAAACACCACGATCAATCAACTCGACCACACAGACATATACAGAACAGACCACCCAACAGCAACACAGTACACATTTTTCTCCAACAAAAATGGATCATTCTCTAGAATAGATCATATTCTAGGTCCCAAAGCAAGGCTCAACAAATTAAAAAACACTGAAATAATACAAAGCATCTTCTCTGATCGTAACACTATAAAACTAGAAATCAGTAACAGAAAGAACAAGAAAAAACATTAAATACATGGAAACCAAATAACACCTTACTTAAAAAATATTGCGTAAAAGAAGAAATTTAAGAAGAAAAAAGTAAAATACAATAACTATATATCCTTTTCTAAACATCAACCTCCTATATTAGATGATGAGCTGTAGAAATTTTTATTGTTACTACAGTATGCATTTACATATGTGATCCATATCTGTTTTCCCCATTTTACTCAAGGGATGGAATGGCTGAAAATGAAATAGACCTGTATACGTACAGTTCTGTGGTTACACATTTGCTCTACAGTGATAAAAACTCTGACCCCAGATGACAATACACCCTTCGAAATACAGTATTATATAAATTTAGTCAGCTGCCATGTAGTATAAGAATAAGATTATTTAACATGTTATACAACACCTGATCACACAGACATATCATAAAAAGAAACCAACTTGCACACACTCAAGAAATTAATATTAAACAAAAAGAATTTTTAAATCAACTTATCATTGAGAGAATAGTTGTTTTTACTTGAGCATAATTCTTATCCTGTTTTTTTGAAGGCAAAAATTTAGACAACACCTGATCACACAGACATATCATAAAAAGAAACCAACTTGCACACACTCAAGAAATTAATATTAAACAAAAAGAATTTTTAAATCAACTTATCATTGAGAGAATAGTTGTTTTTACTTGAGCATAATTCTTATCCTGTTTTTTTGAAGGCAAAAATTTAGACTATAAAAAGCAAACAAACATGTTTTAGCTCATGAATTTCATTCCCCTTCCAAATATGTCATCCATCATGGAAAACAGGGTTATCACAGCTCTACTTTTGGAAATTTTGTTTCACTTTTCCAAATATAATACTTTGTTGCTGATTTCATAGCTTCATGACTTCAATGTAGAGGGTTAGCAAAAAAGAGGAAGATCATCAAGGAGATGGACTGACACAGTGACTGCAACAATGGGCTCAAACACAGTAACGATTGTGAGGATGGCGCAGGATCAGGCAGTGTTTCATTCTGTTATATATAGGGTCGCTATGATTCAGAACGAACTCAATGGCACCTAACAACAAGACTTCAATATTTTTCTCCTATGGCTATAGGAAACCTGACATTCATTTATATGAAAAATTGTTTTTATGAAAACTGTATTAGAACACCTTATCATTCTGATTCGCTAGGCTTATACTCTAGAACTAAACAGTATATGGCTAACGAAAATAATATACTCTCACAAATCAAGACTGCCAGAAGAGTAAATAAGCATAATGTAACAGTTTAGCTTTAGCAATGATACAAACTCTATCTATTAGATAATGTTTCTGCCTAATGATAATGTGACATGAGAAAGTATGTAAATACACATCATATTTCTGCAGCTAGGGTTTCTCTCATCTTGTTGACCTGGAAAATACATGATTTCTTCTACCAAAGTACCTTACCTAGAGTTTATTGTTTTTTGCTTTTAACTCCAAACTATTATTTGGTCATATAGCTAAAAAGACAACCACTGCTAACTCGCTGGAGTCCCTGGGTGGTGCAAATGGTTAAGCGCTTGACTGCTAACTAAAAAGCTGGCAATTCTAGTCCACTTAAAGGCTTCTTGGAAGAAAAGCCCAGCAATCTACTTCCAAACAATCAGCCATTGAAAACCCTATGAAGTACAGTTTTACTCCGACACACACAGGGTCACCATGAGTCGGAGTTGACTGGATGGCAACTGGTAAATAAGTAATATAAAGCTATAACTATCACTGGCAGATTAGCAATGCCAGGGGCTAACGCTGGACTGGGAGAGGAAGGAAGTTTTGTTTCTAATCTAAATTTTGATCTCACTAACTCTGGGCTCCTAGGCAATGCACTTCGACTTTTTTGGCTTCCGTGTCCTTATTTGTAAAATAGTCAGAATAAACAATCATCTCTAACATTCCCCAAAAGTATCTCTGAACTATAATTAAAATTGACAAGGAAAAAAAATTCTTTAAAAAATTATCTGCAACTAAATCCAGGACAAAGCAGCTCAACAGGTAAAAAGCAAATAATACAGAATATCTACATACAGATATAAATTTTATTAGCACACGTTCGATACTGACATTAGAGTAATTTCTCTTTACTATGCCCTCTGACCTCTTTAAAAGAGACTGATGATATGAAGACAGCAGTTTTTGACAGCATTATTCTTACTGAGGCTTTATACTTTATTTTTATTCTTCTAAAAAAATAAACATACTTGTATTTTTATTTGTGTGAAGGATGCAGAATATCATGGTAGACCAATAATCGTGTTTTAACAACTAGAAAAAAAATCAGTACATTGTAAAAATTATTTTAATGAGAGAAATGAGGAGGAAAAAGCCCTTCCTAGCTGAGGTGACAATGGCTGGTTATTTTCTTCCCTAGAGGCATTTGCCAGTTCTTGGTAAAGCCTGAAGCCATAAGCACTCGGTTGCTAACCAAAAGGTTGGTGGTTCGAACTCCCTAACTGCTCCATGGAAGAAAGACATGGCAGTCTACTTCCATAAAGATTACATCCTTGGAAACCTTACAGGGCAGTCCTACCCTGTCCTATAGGGTTGCGATGGGTTGGAATTGACTTGACAGCAACGGTTTTTTGAGGAATTCTATTTATGGAAGGAGAAACAAGTAGAGCTTTTCATGGCCTGATGGGGTTGCCACAACAGCTTGTAAATTAAGGAGTTCCAAACACAAGGCTAACTTTTCCCAAGAAATATTTGCTGCGTACCTGGGAGGTTGTGGTGCAATGAGCTCCTTTAAGTGACTTTTTGCCTTGGTTCTTTGGAAAACAGCTTGGAAGATTTTTTCCCCTAAGCCCTGAAGAATTACTACTTTTGCCCTTGTTGTTTAGAGCAACAACTTGGGGGGAGGAACTTCCAGGTTCTTGTCTACCCTAGAGGGTTTGTTACTTTTACCCAGGGGATTCCCTGGGATGACTGATATTTCCTGAGTAAGCTGTAAACAACTTGATGGTTTGATAGTTTTGTCTGGTAATTAACCAGACCTGAATTGACCGACATCTCATTGGTAATCGAGGATTGGCTGAACTCTGGTCTGGCGAAGGAGGCCCTCCCCTTGTAACTGATGAGGATCAGAATATATAAACAGCTGGAATGCAGAGGTTTTGGAGAAGTCTCCCAGTTGTGAGATGGTGGCTAAGAGCTGGGTTGGCAAAGCAGAGCCATTTGGATGCCAAGCGGTCCTGAAGCTGCTATACTGGCTATGAGCTGGGCTCATTAGCGGAGGAGAGGCCAATGATGGAGAGGCCTGACAGCACAGAGCCCTGATGGCAGAGAGCAGCTAAGAGAGCTGAACAAGCTGCAACACTGGCTGTGACCTAAGCCAGTTAGTGACAGGGATGCTGATCGCTGAGCGCCAGCAAAGAAGAGGCCTGATGGCAGAGTGCCCAATGGCAGAGAGGCCTGATGGTGGAGAGCTACTGCTAGGGGAGCAGTAAATGAGAGAGCTGAGCAAGCTGCTACAATGGCTATAAGCTGGACTAGTTAGCAGCGGAGAGGCCAATGGCAGAGAGACTGATAGCGGAGAGGCCTGATGGCAGACAGCAGCTAAGACAGCTGAGCAAGCTGCTACACTGGCTGTGAGCTAGGCTGGTTAGAAGCAGAGACTAACAGTAGAAAGGCCAACAGTGGATAGCCTGACAGCAGAGCACCCGATGGCAGAGAGGCCCAACTATGGAGAGCTACTGTTAGGAGAGCAGCAGCTGAGAGAGCTGAGCAAGCTGCCACCCTGGCTATGAGCCGAGCCAGTTAGTGGCAGAGACTGATGGCAGAGAAGCTGATGGCAGAGAGGCCGACAGTGGAGAGGCCCAATGTTGGAAACGCTCGACAGCAGAGAGGCCTGATGACAGATAAGCTTAACAGCTGGGAGCAGCTGAGAGAGCTGTCCAGGTCAGAAGCTGTCCTGCACTGAGAAGGAAGGAGTGTGCTCTCCACTTTCGGGACCTTTCCAAACCTTGCCAGTGTTCTTCCTGATCCTGATCCTGAGTTGTCCCTGTTACTTACAAGTTGATCCTGATCCTGAGTTGTAGCCTGTTATTTCCCTAATAAGCCACACAACTGTGAGTCTGGTCTGTGAGTTCTGTGTGTACACTGCAACGAACTATCAAACCGAGCAGAGAAGGGGAGAGTGTCATGTGGGGAACAACTGATGTCAGAAATGGTGAAGAAGATGGAAGGCAGAGTATGTCTGACCTCCACCTCATAAAAAACAGCTTTGTGCTGATCCTGATTCTTACCCTTCATGAATTTAGACAATTCATTACGCTGCAACTCAGAAGTGGAAGAGGCTGGAGGTCTGGGTCTGAAACTGAAAAAAAAAAACCAAAGTGAAATCTGCCACTAATATAGCGTTTCAGGATCCTACAGGACCACAAATGAGGAAGCAGGAGGAAGGGCTGGAAACCTAAGGTAGGCTGGCCAAAAGGGAACTGCGTTTTCTTGGCATGACCCAAGGTAGCTAAGTTCACCAAGAACTGGCTGACTATGGCATAAAGTTCGCCCCTCAGTACCTGTCTTCAAAACCTACACTTTCATCTCATTCTCTACCTCCTTGTCATGGATTGAATTGTGTCCCCCAAAAATGTGTGTCAACTTGGCTAGGTCATGATTCCCAGTATTGTATGATTGTCTATCATTTTATCATCTGATGTGATTTCCCTATGTGTTGTAAATTCTATCACTATGATGTAATAAGATGGATTAGTGGCAGTTACATTGATGAGATTTACAAAATTATCTGTGTCTTAAGCCAATCTCTTTTGAGATATAAAAGAGAGAAGCAAGCAGAGAGAGATGGGAACCTCATACCACCAAGAAAGCAGTGCTGGGAGCAGAATGCATCCTTTGGATCTGAGGTTCCTGCGCTGAGATGCTCCCAGACAAAGGGAAGACTGATGGATCACAAGGACCTTCCTCCAGAGCCGACAGAGAGAGAAAGCCTTCTCCTGGAGCTGATGCTCTGAACTTGGACTCGTAGTCTACTAGACTGTGAGAAAATAAATTTCTCTTTGTTAAAGCCATCCACTTGTGGTATTTCTGTCACAGTAGCACTAAATGACTAAGACACTCCTATCTCCCGCATCCTGGAATACTCTTGTATGAATTTTCAAGTCCACTAGTGTATAAGAGAGTATATAACAAATTATTTATGCTGATTAAAAAACAAACAAACAAAACAGGAAAACAATCTGTAACAAACACATAACTGGTCTCTTCTCAAGAAATGAGCCAGATTTTAAGCTGCATGAGTGAAAGGCTAATGGACTAAGCTCAAAATCTCTAAAGGGAAGTTTGAACTAAAAAGACAGAGACCTGCCTCTCAATCAAAAGTCGAGAAAAATCATGTTGGAGGAATAGAGACAAACAAAAGGCAGACTGAGTTTTAGTAAAACTTCAACCTAGCTATTACCTATTTAAATCCCTGGCTGGACTGGGGTGACTAGGCCCTATCTGCCAAGCATAGAGGATACCCTCGCTGATAGAAGATAACATCTAGAGTTTTTACAGTTCTTTTCATAAATAATGTTAGGATTAAAATAAAAAATTAAGACACGAGGCAGAAAAATTTGACGAATAATCAAGAGGAAGGTCTTGAAGAAGTAGGTCCAGAAATGTCTGTTAGAAAATAACAACTTTTAACTATGCCGAATATGTTAAAGAGTAAACAACTAGAAAAAACAAACGGAAAATTTCAACAGAATTAGAAGCTATTTTTGAAAAAGAATCAAATGAACATTTTAAAACTAGAAAATACAATGGCTGAAAAGAAGAACTCTTTGAATGGGTTTTAAAGCAGACTAGACAGGATGGAAGAGAGGATTCATAAATTCTAAAACAAGGCAACAGCAAACATCCAGTCTGAAATACAGAGGGAAAGAAATAGTGAAAAGAACAAAACAATGCAGAATAGACATTTGGACATGGTCAAATGTTTAATATATACTTAATAGGAGTATCAGAAGGACAGAATGGGGCAGAAATAATATTTAATGAGCAAATAGCCAAACTATCCCACAAACTAATGATAGATATCAATCTACAAAAAAAAAAAAAAACTTAGTGAACCCCAAATAGGATGAATACAAAGAAAACCACACCTCGGCACATGTTAGATAAATTGTTGAAAACTAAAGGCAAACAGATAAATCTTAAAAGCAGCCAGAAAAAAGACACACTACTTTCAAAGGAGCAGCAATGAAACAGATAACTGACTTTCAACAGAAACTATGGATGCAAGAAGTCAACGAAATGACATCTTTAAAGTGATAAAAGGAAACAAAAGTTTACAAGCTAGAATTCTATGCCCGGTGAAAATATCTTTCAAAAATAAAGGCAAAATAAGGCCATTTTTCAACCCAAAAAAACTAACAGAATTCTTTGCTGACAAAACTTCACTACAAGAAATGCCAAACGTTCTCAAGACTAAAAGAAAATGATCCCAGATGAAAGGATAAAACTTCAGGAAGAAACAAGAGTACCAAAAATGATAAATATGGGTAAATATAAAAGAATGTTGATACTTAATAATGTCTTGTGAGTTAACATGTGTAGAGGTAAAAATAATGACAATATTAAAAAAAAAAAAAGCAAAAGGATAAGTAAACGGAGTTACACTGATGTAAGGTTCTTATACTCTTTAGGAAATGGTAAAAGCACAAACCTTAAAATAGATTGTAATAAGTTAAAGATACATATTGAAATATAGTGCAAGTGCTAAAAAGAAATACAAGAATATATACCTAAAAAGTTAATAGAAGAAAAAAAAAGGAATTAATAACACATAATCCAAAAGAAGTCAGGAAAAGAAGAATAAAAGAGCAAAGAATATGTGAGACTAAAAGAAACGCAATAGCAAGAAGGTAGACTTAAACTCAAATATATCACTAATTGCATTAAATGTAATTGGACTAAATGCTCCACCTAGAAAGCAGAAACTATCAAGCTGGATATGTCATATGTAAGTGACATGCTTTAAATATAAGGACACAGTTACGCTGAAAGTAAAGGGATTTTAAAAAATGTATCATGCAAACACTAGCCAAAAGAAAGCTGGTGCGGCTGTATTATAATCAGATAAAGCAGGAGGAGTTCCACTTCCCCTTACGGCCCAGTAGATCTTATCAGATCAACCCTTCCGTGGGCAATGATTACACTCTTGACAAAATATTGAAACGATAATTTGAAGGCAGTGGAGAGTGAACAAAAGCAGGCAGACACTGAGGGAGTCAACATGTGAAAGAAGGGAATGCCTCTCTGAGAGACTTCCTCATTTTTATAGATTTTTCCACTGAGGGCAGGCCCCAGTTAAGGCAATAAGAAAAACTGACAGAATTAAGAAAGAACTAGACAAACCTACAATCATAGTGAAGATTTTAACATGCGTCTCTCAGTAACTAATAGAACAACCACAGGAAAAAAAAAATCAGTAAGAACATAAAAACCTAAACAAAACTTTAACCATCTGACCTAACTGACATTTACAGAATCTTACTCCCAAAAAGGAGCTCTGGTGGTGCAATAGCTAAAGTGCTTGGCTGCTAACCAAAAGGTTGGCAGTTTGAACTCACCAGCCACTCTGCAGGAGAAAGATGTGGCAGTCTGCTTCCGTAAAGATTACAGCCTCAGAAACCATTTGGGGGCAGTTCTACTCTATCCTATAGGGTCGCTATGAGTCGGAATTGACTCGACAGCAGTGGGTTTGTTTGGTTTTGGTACTCTGCCAAACCGCAGAATGGACGTTTAAGCGCCCATAGTATGGTTTGAGAAGCCCTGGTGGCACAATGGTTAAGATCTATGGCGCTAACCAAAAGTTTGGCAGTTGGAATCCACCAGCTGCTCCTTGGAAACCCTATGGGGTAGTTCTATTCTGTCCTATAAGGTGGCTATGAGTCAGAATCGACTCAGTGGCAATGGGTTAGGTTTTGGTTTGGAGTATGGTTCGAACCCATCCAGCAGCTCTGTGGGAGAAACACCTGGCAATCTGCTTATGTAAAGATTTCAGTCAAGAAAGCCCTACAGAGCCATTCTACCCTGCACACATGGGGTCTCTATGAGTCGGAATCAACCCAATGGCACCTAACAACACCAAAAACAAGTATGTTCAACAAAAACAGACCATATGTTAGAACAAAACAAGTATCAATAATAAATTTCCAGAGATTTAAATTCTATAGAGTATGTTACATGATCTTCAACCTTTGAGAGTAGTTGAGGGAAAACTGCTTGCGCCACCTGGGGACCTATATGACCACAATGGAATTGAATAATAATAATAATATCTAGAAGACAGTCCAAGATGGTGGCAGGGTCAGAAGCCTCATAATGTCCCCTTTATAACAAAGATTCAAGAAAATAAGTGAATTGGATATTGATGACAACTTTGGAAACCTGAGCATCAAACAGAAGGCTGAAGAATTGGACTGACTGTCAAGTGGAATGAGAGACTATACAAAAACAGCAGACACAGAAAATTATGGATCACTGGCACCCTGCCAGCTGGACCTTCCCAGCGTAACCATACTGAGACAAAGCAAGCACGTTCGCACAGGCAGGCAATTCCACAGAACCCACAACAGGAGACAGAGATAAGGAGTAAACAAACCCAGAATGAAACAAGGTGAGCAAGACACAAGCCGGATCAAAAATGGGAAAGTACAGGAAGGCTGGTGAGACCCTCAGTGATCCTGGTGAGCACAGAGAAGGGAGGAAGCCAGGAACAAGGGACGGGACTACTTACCAATGGCAGTGCCTGATCATTTGGACAGGACACACCCACTGAATAGTAAATTCATAGTGTAACACATAGAGGTCTCTTACCCAGCCAGCCTCCATGTAACCACCCCTACATCTAACCAGTCAAAGCCCCCATCACCTGGTGCTGCCAAGCAGGAGCGCCCCTGTATCCACATTCAAAGTCAGGTTGGGAGTGCTCCCTGCTGAAAGTTAAGAGCACTCACTGTACTCACTTCACATTCCCCACCCCCCACCTGCCAGAGGCCCACGGACCAGTGGCGAGCCCATCTCCTCACTCCCCCTTACCCCCCACACACGGAGTGAAGGCACCTCCATCACCCTGTACCCTATACTAGGGGACAGCAGATCAGAGAAACTCCCTCCTCTGCCCAACCACCTGCACCAGGGTCCAGTGTATCAGCAGTGTACACACTGAGCCTTGTGACCGTGGACCGGTGGTGACACCTCTCCTGCACTGCGCACCTGCAGACTGGGGGCGCACCCGCTGAGACATGTGCCCTCGGTCCAATGGTACCCCCCACCCAAACCCCACCCCACCAGGTGATCTGCAGAAGCACCCACCATGCACACATCCGGGAGATCAGCAAGAGGACTCCCCACAACTCTACCAGTGACAGGTGGATATGCCCCCACCCAGGGACAGGGAGGTGGCTCCCTACCTACCCCTAAACCCCAAACTCCCCTGTCCAGAGACTAGCAGGTACAAATCCCCAACTCCCGCACTGAGATCCCTTGCTCTCCCCTTACCTACTGAGACATTAATTCGAGCCTGCACAGAGGGCCTTCCTTGTCCATTTAGGTAGCACCACCTCCCTGTGGCTATGAAGATAACCTGCCCTGATCTCCAGTGGACACACTAACTGCTAACACCAATGCAGAAGGACCACACTTTCCCATAAGAGTTGTGGAGGGACTCTGACCAGCCAAGAATTGCGACCTCACATCAGGGAAGGGATCTGCTCTTGTAACTCCACCAGTTCTGTAAGGGAAGACATACACACCTGTAATAAATAAAATAACAGTTTAATGCCTTAGAGACAGCAGGCAATAACAAATCACATGAAGAAATAGGGCAAGATGGCTCAAACAAGTGAGCAAGATAAAGGGATGGAAAACCTTCTGGAGGAAGAACTGATAATAGAACTACCTGACAAGGAATTTAAAAGATTAATATTTAGGCTCCTCAAAGAGATCAAGAAAAACACAGAAAAAAACCCTAGAAGAATTCAGAAAAAAGCAATACAAGAATGAAATGACAAGCTCAATAAACAAACAGAAACCATACAAAAACAACAGCTAGTAATTCAGAACCTTAACAATAAAATATCAGAAATAGCTAACTCAATGGAAGGACAGAAATAGGACTGAATCAATGGAAGAGAGAATCACAAAATAGAGGACAAATCCCTTGATATGAATTTGTTTGAGGAACGATCAGAAAAAAGATTGAAAAAAATGAAGAAAGTCTAAGGGTTATGTGGCTCACCTTCAAGAGGAATAATTTACGCATAATAGGAATTCCAGAAGAGAAAAAAAAAGTACAGATAGAATTTTTGATGATATATTGGCAAGAAAACTTCCCTGAGAAGGTTTCCATCCAAGAAGCTCAAAGAACCCCATACGGGATGGACTCCAAAAGAAATTCGCCAAGACATATCATAATCAAACTTCCCAAAACCAAAGACAAAGAAAGAATTTTCAGAGCAGCTCGTGAAAAGCGAAATATCAGCTACAAAGCGGCATCAATAAGACTAAGTGCAGATTTCTTGTCAGAAGTCATTCGGGCAAGAAGGCAATTAGATGACATATACAAAGCTCTGAAAGAAAAGAACTGCCAACCAAGAATCATGTATCTAGCAAAACCATCTTTCGAAAACAAGGGCAAAATTAAGACAAACACAAATTAAGAGAATTTGTAACCACCAGATCAGTCCTACAAGAAATATTAAAGGGAGCCCTTTGGACAGAGATGCAACAACACGAGACAACACTCTGATAAAGACACATGACAGCATCACCCAGATACCAACTCAGATAAAAACTTAACAAAAGTAAAATAAAGCTGCAAAACTGATTACAGGGAACCAAAGATATTAAGCTGTAAATGATAACAACTTTAGAACAAAAGGGAATGAATGCTGTAGTTCTATAACTTTCATATTTCAAGGTAGTCAATGTGATTTCAGCATATAACAGACTGCTGTAAATACAGGAGGATAAATGTAAACTTCAGGGTAACCACAAAGAAAATTAATAAATCTACTCATCAAAATAAAGAAGAAGGAATTTAAAAAAGACCCAGTAAACACAAAAACAACAACAACAGATGCCAGGAAAAGAAGATCCATAAACAAAAAGAACTCAGTACAGAAAAGAACAAAGAAACCACTAACAACACATAAAAAAATTATAGCAAAATGGCGTCAATGAACTCATATCTATCACTAATCACAATGAATGTAAATGGATTAAATGCACCAATTCAGAGGCAGAGAGTGGCAACTGGATTTAAAAAAAAAAAAAAGACCAATCAATATGTTGTCTACAACAGACACCTTAGACACAAAGACATAAATAGGTTAAACATCAAAGTATGGAAAAAAATATATACCAAGCAAACAGTAATCAAAAGAAAGCAAGAATGGCAATATTAACTTCTGACAAAATAAACTTTAAGTCAAGATCCATTATAAGAGACAAAGAAGGGCATTATATAATGATTAAAGGATCAACTCAACAAGAAAATGTAACAATAATAAATAAATAAATATTTATGCACCCATTGCCAGGGCTCCAAAATTTATAAAACAAACTCTAACAGAATTGAAGAGAGAAATAGTTCTCCAATAACACTAGATTTCAACACACCACTTTCAATGATGGACAGAAACAACTAGAAAGAAAATCAACAAAGACACAGAAGAGCTAAACAACACTATTTCTCAACTTGACCTTACAGACATATATAGAACACACCACCCAAAAGCAGCACAATACACTTTCTTCTCCAACATACATTGGACATTCTCCGGAACAGACCATATTTTCAGCCATAAAGCAAGCCTCAATAAATTTAAAAAGATTAAAATTATACAAAGCATCTTCTTTGACCATTACAGTTTAAAACTAGAAATCAATAACAGGCAGACCAAGGAAAATAAATTAAATACCCGGAAACTAAGTAACATATTACTAAAAAATTATTGGGTCATAGAAAAAAATCAAAAGTGAAAATAAAAAATACTTAGAATCAAATGACAAAAGCAGTGCTCAAAGGAAAATTTGTAGCAATAAATGAATACATTAAAAAAGAAGAAAGATTCAAAATCAACAACTTAACACGGCAACTTGAACAAACAGAAAAAGAGCAAAGACCAAAGCTACCAGAAGAAAGGAAAAAATAAAGATCAGAGCAGAAATAAATGAAATAGAAAACAGAAAAAAGACAATAGAATTATCAAGACTAGAAGTTGGTTCTTTGAAAGGATCAATAAAATTGACAAACCACTGGCCAATTTGACAAAAGAAAAAAATGAGAAGAAGCCAATAACCAAAATAACCAATTAAACTGGAGACATTAAAACAGATCCAACTGAGATAAAGAGGATTATAAGAGAATACTATGAAAAACTGTACTCCCACAAATCTGGAAACCTAGAAGAAATTTCTAGAAACACACTCCCTACCTAAACTAACTCAAATAGAGCTGGAACACCTAAACAGACCCATAACGAAAGAAGAAATAGAAGATGCCATCAAAAAATTCCCAACAAAAAAAAGCCCTGGCTCAGATGGCTTCACTGGGGAATTCTACTAAACATTCAAACAAGAGCTGACATTAATTCTACTCAAATCATAGAAAAGGAACGAATACTCCTGAACCCATTCTATGAAGCCAGCATCACCGTTTTAACAAAGTAAGATAAAGACATCACAAAAAAAGGAAAATTACAGACCAATGCCTCATGGATATAGACACAAAAATTCTCAACAAAATTCTAGCCAACAGAATCCAATAGCATATAAAAAACAATAATACATCATAATGAGGTGGGATTCATACCAGGTATTCAAGTGTGGTTCAACATTAGAAATCAATCAATGTAATTCACTACATAAATAAAACAAAGGAAAAGAATCACATGGTCATCTCAACTGACACAGAAAAGGCATCTGATAAAATCCAACACCCTTTCCTGATAAAAACTCTCAAAAAACAGAAATAGAAGGGAAATACCTCAACGTAATTAAGGGCATATATCCAAACCAACAGCCAACATTATTCTCAATGGACAAAGACAGATAGCCTTCTTAAGAATGGGTATGAGACAAAAATGCCCACTATCACCACTCTTATTCAATATTGTACTGGAAGTCTTATTTGCAGATGACATGATCTTATATACAGAAAATCCCAGAGATGTCACAAGAAAGCTAGCAGATCTAATAGAAGGATTCAGCAAAGTGGCAGGGTACAAGATCAACACACAAAAATCAGTTGGGTTCCTCTACACAAACAAGGAAGACTCCGAAAAGGAATTCAAGAAAACAATACCACTTATAATAGCCCACAAAAGAATAAACTATCTAGGAATAAACCTAACCAGAGCTATAAAAGACTTATACAAGAAAAACTATAAAACATTATTGCAAGAAACTAAAAGAGATCTAAATAAGTGGAAAAACATTCCATGCTTAAGGATCGGAAGACTCAACATTGTGAAAATGTCAATACTACCAAAAGCAATGTATAGAAATAATGCAATCCTGATCCAAATCCCAACAACATTCTTTAAGGAAATGTTAAAACCAGTCACCAACTTTATATGGAAACGAAAGAAGTCCTGAAAAACCAAAGCAGTATTAAAGAAGAAGAAAGTAGGAAGCCTCCCACTTCCCAACCTCAAAACTCATTATACAGCCACAGCTATCAAAACAGCTATCAAAACAGTCTGGTACTGGTTCAATGACAGACACATAGACCAATGGACTAGAATCGAGAACCAGAAGTAAATCCATCCATCTGTGGTCAGCTGATCTTCGACAAAGGGTCAAAGTCCATTCATTAGGGAAGAAACAGCCTCTTTAATAAATGGTGCTGGCAAAACTGGATATCCATATGCAGAAAAATGAAACAGGATCCATACCTCATGCAATGCACAAAAACTAACTCAAAATGGATCAAAGACCTAAATGTTATAGCTAAAACTATAAAGTTCCTGGAAGATAACACAGGGCCAAAACCAGGGGAGTTAATTTTTGGCATAAATAGTCTATTAAACACAACTACAAACGCATGAGCAACAGGAGACAAAGTAGATAACTCAGATCTTCTAAAAATTAAATACTTATGCTCAACAAAAGACCTTACCAAAAGAGTAAAAAGAAAACCTACAGACTGGGGAAAAAAATCTTTGGCTACAGGTATCTGATGAGGGTATAATTTCTAAAATGTACAGAAAACTTCCACAACTCAACAACAAAAAGACAAACAATCCAATCAAAAAATGGGCAAAGGATACGAACAGACACTTCACCAAAGAGGACATTCAGTTGGCTAACAAATATGTGAAAAGATGCTTGCAATCATTAGCCATCAGAGAGATGCAAATCAAAACTACAATGAGATACCATCTCACCCCTGCAAAAATGGCAATGACCAAAGAAACAGAAAACAGCAAGTGCTGGTGAGGTTCTGGGGAGATTGGAACTCTTATATACTGCTGGTGGGATTATAAAATGGTACAACCACTACGGAAAATAGTACAGTGCTTCCTCAAAAAGCTAGACATAAAAATACCTTATGATGCAGCGGTCCTACTCCTAGGTATATAGCCTAGAGAAATTAGAGCAGTGACACTAATAGACATATGTACAACTATGTTCACTGCAGCATTATTCACAATAGCAAAAAGATGGAAACAATCTAAGTGCCCATCAATGGATGAATGGATAAACAAATTGTGGTACATACATATGATGGAATACTACACAACCATAAAGAATAATGAGGAGTCTGTGAAACATAACATAGATGAATCCAGGGGACATTATGTTCAGTGAAATAAGTCCATCACAAAAGGACAAATGTTGTTATGATCTCACTTTTACAAAAAGTGAAGAATAGGTATATATACAGAAAGCAATGTTCTTTGATGGTTACCAGAGGGGACGGGCAGGGGGAAGGAGGGGAAATCACTTTCTAGATAGTAGATACTTGTTATTTTTGGTGATACGAAAGGCAATACCCAATATGGGTGAATTCTGCACAACCTGTCCAAGGTAAATGAAGACACTAAGCAGTAAGCAAGAGTAAGTGACAATTTTGGTAAATGCTATGACATATAATTTTTCAACAATAACAACCAAGAAGATACTGTGTGGTTACGTAGGTAGATATGTATGAATATATGCATATAGGAAGGCACATATGAGTATATGGGTATGCGTGTATAGGTGTATCTGTAGGCATGTGTATATATACATTTGTGCATTGCATATATATTCACATATATAATAAACCACATAGGGGACACAGTTACGGACACTTCCTAGACATAATCAAATACCTTGCAGGGTTGGTTTACCAGGTTTGAAGGCTTGGGACCATAGTCTCATGGAATAACTTGATCAGTCAATTGACATAACATAGTTCATAAAGATAATGTTCTACATCCTAATTTGGTGAGTAGCAACTGGGGTTTTAAAAGCTCTCGATGGTCAAGTAAGATACAACTATTGGTCTCTACTCATCTGGAACAAAAAAGAATGAAGGAAACCAAAGACTCAATGAAGAAACTAGTCCACAGGACTAAGAGCCCACATGAACCACAGCCTCATCTAGCCAGAGACCAGAAGGTCTCACCACCACTGACCATTCTGATCAGGGACACAACAGAATGTCCCAGATAGAAAGGGAGAAAAATGTTGGACAAACCTCAAATTCCTTAAAAAAAAAAAAAAGGTGACATTTACTGGGCCAATAGAGACTAGAGAAACGCCCAAGACTATCGCCCTAAAATACCCTTTGAACTTGGAACTGAAGCTATTCCTGGTGATCACCTTTCATCCAAATAATAGACTTGCTTATAAAAAAGTAGTATTAGCCAAGTACTGTGCTCCCTTAAATAATCAACTATATGAGACCAAACAGTCAACATTTACCCTAAAACAAATACGAGAAGCTCAAGAGCAGCAGAAAAGACAGATTACTGGAAAAAGAACAAACAGAATGGAAATAACAAAAATACAGACACATTGTGAAAAATGTAACCATTGTTATGGAACAATCTGTAAAAAAAAATTGTTAAATGGGAACCTAATTTGCTGTATAAACTTTCACCTCAAACACAATAAAATATTGTAAAAGATATATCTAGCTATATCCCCAAACATTTGTAAATATCAGACAAAAGTAGACATTAATGCAAGAAGCATTTCAGAGACCAAGAGGGACATGATACTCACAATTCAACTTTATCAATGTTTATAACTGATATCTAATAAAGCTTCTAGCTCTTACTACCAATTATTAGGAAATACAGGGGGAAGAAAAATCTTGGTAATGCAATCAGCAAAATCCAGACTATGGGATGCTCCTCGAGATAAATGATCAGCATTCTTCAACAGATATAAAGCAAGGGGGAAAAACGAGGAGGAAGCTATAGATTAAATAACTTGAGAAACATGGCCACCTTTTGCCATGTAAGTTAATTAGATCCTGATTTAAAGAAACAAATAGTAAAGAAAAACAAATATGAGACTATAAAGGAATCTGAAGAGTTGACAGGATATTGAATGATATTAAAGATTTATTTAATAATGGTGTTATAGTATGTTTTTAGAGAGTCTTTACCTGTTAGCAATACATGCTAAGACACCTATGAATACAATGGGTGAAAAGATATAAGGTCAGGGATTTTCTACAAAATATTCTAGGGGAGTACTGAAACAGTATTGGCCATGAGGTGGGAATCGTCGAAAGTGAGTGACAGCATCACTGAAACTTATTCTACATTCTCTTCACTTGTGCGTATGCATATATAAAATTCGCCATTTACAAAAATTTTTAAAACGTGAAAAGGCACATCACCATAGTGCCATGACTTACTACATGAACTGTGAAAAGCTGTTTTGTTTTTAAAATATAGATAAATATATTTGTTCTACTAAAACCAAAAAAAAACTAAACCTACTGCCGTCAAGTCGATTCCAACTCATAGCAACCCTCTAGGACAGAGTACAACTGCCCCATGGGGTTTCCAAGGCTGTAGATCTTTATGGAAGCAGACTTCCACATCTTTCTCCTGTGGAGCAGCTGGTGGGTTCGAACCATCGACCTTTCAGTCAGCAGCCGAGTGCTTAACCATTGCACCACCAGGGCTCCTACTACATCTTATTTGTACCTAACAAGTATATTTGTTTCATCAGTACTTGGCATTTGATGATTCTTGCAAAAATGTCTGTGAATAAATAGGAGCAAGAAATTAATTACTTCAAGATAACTGTGTGTGTGTGCATGCACGTGTGTAAATTTCCCTTATCACTAACAATGCCAAGTACTTTTTCACGTATTTATTTGCCATTTGGATCTCCTTTCAGGCAAAAAGCCTGTACATGTCACTAAAAAAAAAGCAACAGTGATTTGTAATACCTCATTATGTATTCTGGACACAGGCCTACTGTCAGATATACAGGTTGCAAACATTTTTTCTCGCTCTTTGGTTTGTTTTCACTCTTCTTACTGGTATCTATTGATGGTTTAAAAAAAAATCTTAATTGTAATATAGTCAAATAATTGTATGTTTTCCTTTTTAGTTATTGCTCTGTGAATTTTATTTTAGAAAATAATCCCTACTCTGGGATCATAAAACAATTCCCCTTATATTTATCTTTAAGGCTTAATTGTTTTGCTTTTCACATTTAGTTCTATCATCCACCTAGAATTCAGTTTTTTGAGTATGGTGTGAAGTAGGGATCCAATTTTATTTTTTCTTCCAGAAGGATACCCAATTACCTCAGTACAATGAATTAAAAAAGGGTAAATATTTTTCTCAATACCTGTAATACTCCTTTACACTAATGTGTCGAAAATGCCACCTGAATATGCATAGATCTGTGTATGGGCTCTATTCTGTTCCAGAGTTGTTAGTTTATCTTTGTGCCAATACCACGCTGCCTTAATCACTATAACTGTACAACAACCCTTGCCACTTGTTCTTTATTATTTAAGATTGTCTTGGCTATTTTGGCCCTTTGCATTTAAAAATATAAACTTGAAAATCACATTATACATTTCCATATTAAAAAAAAACTACTGTGATTTTGAATGGGTCTGCATATAAATCAATTTGGGGAAAACTGACATTTTAATAATATTGAATCTTCCAATCACATATACTTTGATCTTTATAACTATTGAGGTCTTTTAAAAAATGTTTTCCTGTTAAAGTTTTACAGTCTTCTCCATATAGATTTTCACACCTTTAATTAGATTTATTCCTAGGAACTTGATACTTTTTAATGTTATTATAAACATTATCTTTTTAAATTTTTATTTTCTGTTTGGTGCTGGAACACAGAGGTACAATTGATTTTGTAGATTGATTTGTATATCCAATAACCTTGCTAAGCACTTATTAATAATTTATAATTCATGAGTTGGCTATTTTGTATTTCCTATGTATGCAGTGATACTGTCTGTGAACACTGAAAGTTTTATTTCTTCCTTTCCAATCTTTATCAATTTTGCTTTTGTCTTACTACACTGCCTTGAATCTCTAGTACAATGCTGAATAGAAGCAATGATAATAGATGTTCTTGTCTCATTTCTTATTTCAAAAAGGAAACTTTTAATATTTCACTTCTAAGATATTGGCTATAAATATTTCACAGATATTCTTTATGATATTAAAGAAGATCCCTTAGATTTCTATTTTGTAATGAGTTTTTATCAAAAATGAGTACTTGATTTTGTCAGGTTTTTTTTTTTTCATCTATTGAGACTGTTAGATGATTTTTCTACTTATTCTCATTATGCAGTAAATTATATTATTTTTGAATATTAAAATGTACATCCCTTGGATAAAACCAAATTGAACATATTATATTTTTATTTATTACTTGATTTACTTTAATAACATTATTTTAGGATATTTGCATCTAAGTTCAAAACTGTCCTGTAGTTTTTCATTTTTATGTTATTCTTGTTGGATTTTGGTATGAAGGTTATGCTGGCCTCATAAATTGAGACAGGGAATATAATATCTTTTACTTCCTTTGGAATAGTTCATGTAAAAATTGAGTGTTTCTTCTTTAAATGTTTGGTACGTTGTTGTTGTTAGATGCTGTAGAGTTGCTTCCAACTCATAGCGACCCTGTGTACAACAGAACAAAACAGTGCCCGGTCCTGCGCCATCCTCACCATCTCTGCTATGTTTGAGCCCACTGTTGCAGCCATTCTGTCAATCCATCTCGTCAAGGGTCCTCCTCCTTTTCACTGACCCTCAACCTTACCAATATGATGTTTGGTAGAACTTGCCATTAAAACCAAACGACTTAGACTGTCTTTGGAGGGAGGCTTTTAATTATGTATTCAATTTCTTGAATGTTATAGGAGTATTCCATTTTTTATTTCTTCTTGTACTTCTTTCTAAAGGTTGTGTTTTTCTAGGAATTTGTACATATCTCCCAATTTTTCAAATGTATTGACAAAATTGAGCATAATATCCTCTTATTATCTGCAGGATGTTCAGCTGGCATGGAACATCTACTTTGCAAATGATAAGGCATGATGTTTTTAATTTCTCTTTTCAGCCTTAGAAGCTTATTCCATCTTCTTATTGAAAGCCACTATCACAGAATTAGCAACAATATTAAACGAGCAGGTAGGTTCAGTAACCTGCATTCCAAAATTATCTAAGAAAGACAGCTATCTAGAACTAAAGCTCTCTAACATGGGAACCACTACTTTTTCTTTGGTAGTATGGTTCAAGTTCATTCATTCATTTGTTAAACAAAAGTGCAAGATACAAGCGTAAAAGACAGTCCTTAGGCTGTCAAGAAGCTTTCTTCCTGGAGCGGAGATACTCCAGTAAAGACGTACAATCTCATGAGACAAGTTCTACTCTGTGCATGATACAGATGAGCACAAGATGCTATTGAAACAGAGAGGAGAGGTACTCTTACTCTTCTTTTAGGATTGAGTTCCACGTGGTGGTGAGAATGGTGGAGTAGTAGGAGCTGAAGAAGCAGAGACAGGCAGAGACAACATCATGAATGGATTTATGTCACATTAAAGAGCCTCATGAAGCGTATGATGCGGTGGCACCACAGCTTTTAAATGATCTGATCTGCATTTTAGAAAGTTAGAACTGAAAAACAATTTCAAGCATTTATAACATTAGAAACTTCAACAATTCAGAATTGTCTAGAAGAAACATTATGGTTCTACCTATTAACAAAATGAAAAACCGTTGTCTATGGAAGTTTTAAAACTAAAAGTTAAAGGTTTGAAATGGGAAACTGCCCACAGTTTCTCCTGGATGAATATCAGAGCTTGGGGAGAAAAAGAGTATGAGCAAACATTTCAGGTTTGCATACCTATAGCAAGATGCTCCATAGGGACACTCAGGCCGGTCATCAACCTCATCTTGACACATGACTTGTACACCTCCATAATCACTATCACCAGGGTGGCTGAAGTGTTGAAAATGGACAGGATTCTTCCTATGAAGATGACGAACATACCGTCAGAAAAAAATAATAGGATATAACAGATTTTTACAGGATCTAACAGGAAACCAAGCAAAACACATCTGATTATTCCAGAACGTAAACCAATATGCTACTAAAAACAAAGTTCATGACCTCTACTCAATACAGAACTCTCATGGTAACATAATGAATTTCTGGTGACACTGGGGATTCCCAGGGGTCCCTGGATCACACTTTGAGAACTGATGCCTTAAAACAATAGATGAGTTTTGTCTGTTTTTAATTTAAAAGGTAGTATATAGTATGTACTTCCTTGAGTCTCACTTTTTATGTTTGTAAAATTAATGCATGTGGTTGTTCATTTTCGTTACTCTGTAATATTCCGTTGTTTAAAGTGCTACAATTTATTTATCAGTTCCTCTGTTGATGAACTTTGGGGTTCATTTTAGTCATTGGCTATTACAAATAATGCCATGAACATTCTTTTGGTGTGCATATGTATGTATTTTCCTGAGTATATAGTCAGGGTATATGGTAAATATTTTTTTATTTACCAGGTAAATATATACCAGATAAAAAATTTTTATTTTACCAGGTTTTGTAAATATTTCCACTTTTCCAAGTGGTTGTTTATCAATTTTCACTCTCACTAACAGGTTACTGGAGTTTCAGTTTTTCAGCATTCTCACCAACACTTGGTGTTGTCAGCTGTTTTTAAGCCAGTCTGATCAATATGTAGTAGTACCTACAGAGACTGGCAAAATAATGGCCAGTAGGCCAAATCTAACTCACTGCCTGTTTTTGTAAATAAAGTTTTATTGAAATATAGCTACTCTCTTTTGTTTATGTATTGTCTGACTGCTTTCACTCTATACTATCAGAGATGAGTAGTGCAACGGAGATCATATAGCCCACAAAGCCAAAAAGATTTACTGCCTGGTCCTTTAAAAAGTTTAAGAACCCCTGATCTAGAGCACTGTATTTTAATATGTGTTTACTTAATAACTAATGAGTTTTAGCACCTTTCGATACACTTACTGGCCGTTTGTATATCCTCTTTTGTGAAGTGCCTTTTGCCCATTTTTTGAGTGTCAATTGTTTTCTTATTGAATAGTAGTTATTTATTTTGTGTATAAATCCTTTGATACATGTATTACAAATATCCTCACTCACTTTGTGGCTTGCCTTTTCATCTTCTTAACAGTACATTCTGATCTTTTTTTTAAAGTTCAATATAGTCCAATTAATCAGCTGAACTATATAATTATGATTACTGTGGTTTGTATCCTCTTTAAGAAATCTTTGTCTATCCCAGTGTTAGGAATATATTCTCCTAGGTTATCCTCTCCTAACTTTATTGTTGTATGTTTTACATTTAGATTTTTAAAAAAATCATCTCAAATTGACTTTTGTGATAGGTATGGGACAGAGGTTAAAATTCATTATTTTTCCTATGAATATCCAATTACCAAGAGGCACTGACTGAAAGGTTCATGTTTAACCACTGCTTTGCAATGATACCTCTGTTATAAAGACAGACATGTAGGTTTGGTTTTGGACTCTGTATTCTCTTCCACTGATGACTTGTCTATCCTGGTACGTACACTACACTGTATTACATACTGTAGCTTTATAATAAGACTTGATATTTGGCAGTGTAAGTCCTTCAACTTTGAATACTGAATACTTCAAGACTATATTCAGTATTCTAGGTCCTTTACAATTCCACTGTAGAATCAACTTGTCAAATTACACACATACATACATACAACCTATTGAGATTTTGATAAAGATTGCTTTGAATTTATAAATCAATTCTGGGCAAATATGTATCTTTGAAATATTGAGTATTCCAATTCATGCACGTAATATATCCACCACTTATTTAATTTCTTGCCACAATGTTTTCTGTAGATATGTCTTGCACATCTTTTGCTAGATTTAGTCTTAGGTATTTAAAGTTTTAATGCTATTGTAAATATTCTAAGTTTAAAACTTCCAGTATTTTATTGCTGGAATATGAAAATATATTTATTTTTGGATATTAATTTTAAATCTACTGATTATGCTAAATTCATTTATTAATTCAAAGAGTTTATCTGAAGATTATTCTTCATTATCAAGGTATATGATCATGCTTTCTGTAAATAAATATAGTTTTATTTCTTCCTTTCCAATCCATGTTAGTTGTTTTTTTTTCTTGTGTTACCATACTGGCTGTGATCTCCAGTACAATGCTGACTAGGAGTGAGTTGGCATACTTGTTTAATTCTCAATATCGGGAGAAACGTCAATATTTCGCCATTAAGTATGACGTTAGATGTAGGCTTTTGTAGAACTCCTTTATTGAAGTGAAGACATTTCTACTATTCACTTATTGTTAAGAATTTTTTTCATAAATGGGGTGATGAATTTTACCAAATGACTTTTCTCTATTTATTGAGATGATCAGTACAATTTTTTTCCTTCAATCTATTAATGTGGTGAACTACATTAACTGATGCTCAAATATCAAACCAACCTTACATAACAGTCTAACTTAGAATAAATGTAACTTTGTTGTGACAGAGTATCCTTTTAATATATAGCTGGGATCAATATGCTAATGTTTTCTTTAGAATGTCTACCTCTATATCTTTGTTGGATTTTGGTATGAAGTTTATGCTGGCTTCAAAAATGAGTCGGGAAGTGTTCCTTCACTCTATTCTCTAGAAAAACTGTGTAGAATTGAGGTTTTGGTTTGTTTGTTTTTTTCCCTTAAATAAATGGGCATAATTCACCAGTGACCTCATCTTGGCCCATATTTTTCTTTGTAGGAATGTATTTAATTATGGATTTATTTTTTTCAATAGATACAGGACTATTTTAATTTTGTATTTGCACTTATATCCCTTTTGTTATGGTTTTTTCCTCTGGAAACTGGCTCGTTTCTTTCAAATTTTCAAATCCATTGATGTGACATTGTTCACAATATTTTCTTTTTTAGTTTTTTTTTTTACTGTACTTTAGATGAAGGTTTACAGAATATAATTTCTCATTAAACAGTTAGTACCCATATTGTTTTATGACATTGGTTAACAACCTCATGACATGTCAACACTCTCCCTTCTCGACCTTGGGTTCCCTATTACCAGATTTCCTGTCCCTTCCTACCTTCTAGTCCTTGTCCTGGGCTGTTGTGCCCCATTAGTCTCATTTTGTTTCATGGGCTTGTCTAATCTTTGGCTGAAGGGTGAACCTCGGCAGTGACTTCATTACTGAGCTAACAGGGTGTCCGAGGGTCGTACTCTCGCGATTTCTCCAGTCTCTGCCAGGCAAGTAAGTCTGGTCTTTTTTTGTGAGTTAGAATTTTGTTCTACATTTTTCTCCAGCTCTGTCTGAGACCCTCTGTTGTGATCCGTGTCAGAGCAGTCCGTGGTGGTAGCCAGGTACCATCTAGTTTTCCTGGACTCAGTCTGATGGAGTCCACGGTAGTTGTGATCCATTAGTCCTTCGGACTAATCTTTCCCTTGTATCTTGTTTTCTTCATTCTCCCTTGCTCCCGAAGGGGTGAGGCCAGTGGAGTAACTTAGATGGCTGCTCACAGGCTTTTAAGACCCCAGACACTACTCACCAAAGTAGAACGTAGAACATTTTCTTTATAAACTATGCTATGCCAATTGAGCTAGATGTTCCCCGAGACCACGGTCCCCATAGCCCTCCACCCAGCAATTCGGTCCCTTAGGGAGTTTGGATTTGCCCACGGGGCTTCCATGACCTTGTGTTGTACAAGTTGTCTCACAGTATTTTCAATGTCTGCCAGACTTTTAGTGATGTTCCGTTTTTACTCCTGGTATTTATTGGTAATTTGTAATCCCTCCCCTTTTCTCCTTCTCTTTTTCAATCTTTCTGGGATTATCAATACTGTTAATCTTTTCAAAGCATCCTTTGGCTTCTCTATTTTCTCTATTTTATGTCTATTTTCTAATTCATTACTTTCTTCTTTACCTTTATTATTTTTTTCCTCCTACTTTCTTTGGGTTTAATTTGCTGTTCCTTTTCTAATTTTTTTAAGGTGTATTTTCAGCTTTCTTTCCTCGTATATGCATTTAAGGTTATACATTTCCCTCTAAGCTAGCTTTAGGTGTATCACAAGTTTTGCTATGTCACATCTGCAGTATAATTTAGTTTAAAATCAATAATCAAAATAAAATGAGATGATCCGCAAATGTTTGAAATTAAGCAATGTGCTTCTAAATAACCCATGAATGAAAAGAAGAAACCAGTGATTTTTTTATCTGCTTAGGTTATTTAACTTATAGATAGCTTATGTTAAAATCTCCTGTTTTAATTGTGAATTTATTTCTCCTTTTAGTTCTGTCAATTTTTGTTTTATATGTTTTCAGATTGCATTATTAGGTACTAACAAATTTAGAATTTTTATATCAATGACTGCTTTATCATTATGAATTGTTCCTCTTTATCTCTAGTATTGCTTTTTGCCTTAAATTCTACTTTGTCTGATATTAACATGCACACACAAGCTCTTCTTTGGTCAGAGTTTTTATGGTTTACCTTTCTCCATCTTCATAATCTTAACCATTATATGTCCTTATACGTAAGGTGCAAGTCTTACAAGCAGATCGAGGCTTTCTCCCCCTTTATTTAATCCTACCATCTTGCCATCTTGTTTTTTCCATTTATCCCACATAATCTATGTTCCTTTTCCTCTCTTGCCTTCTTTTGGGTTGATCACATACTTTTAAATTATTCAATTTCCCCACTTCCATCAGCTTATTAATTATATATTACTCTTCTTCTGATGGTTACCCAGGGATTAGAACATGCATCTCTAACTTATTAGAGTGTGTCATGGATTGAATTGTGTCCCTCCCAAAATATCTGTCAACTTGGCTAGGTCATGATTCCCAGTGCTGTATGATTGTCTACCATTTTATCATCTGATGTGACTTCCCTATGTGTTGTAAATTCTATTACCATGATGTAATAAGATGGATTAGCGGCAGTTATATTGATGAGATCTACAAGATTCGATAGTGTCTTAAGCCAATCTCTTTTGAGATATAAAAGACAGAAGCAAGCAGAGACACATGG
>NW_004443940.1:14374017-14438367 GCF_000243295.1 Trichechus manatus latirostris
GAGAGAGAAAGCCTTCCCCTGGAGCTGATGCCCTGAATTTGGACTTGTAGCCTACTAGACTGTGAGAGAATAAATTTCTCTTTGTTAAAGCCATCAACTTGTGGTATTTCTGTTATAGCAGCACTAGAAGACCAAGACAGAGTGTGATATAAATTAGTACTCATTGAATTTGCTGGATATTGCAAAGCTTTAAACAGTTTTACTTGCTTTAATTTCCAAACAATTTTGTGTTATTTTCATATTCTACACACATTTTACACATCACAAGAAATCTTACCGTTTTATGGAGTCTGAGTTGGAATCAACTCGACAGCAACAGGTTTGGCTTTTTTGGGTTTTATATTCATTTATATTTAGTTTCATGTTTACCCCCCTGGATGTCTATGCTTCATATAAGTCCTCCTCTACTTGGCAAAAACCGAATGGCATTTTTGTTGCCCATGCCCCGGAAGACTATTCCAAACTCTACCTCACCTCTTAACCCTCTCTGAAATACTAAAAACCTGACAAATATCACAAGGGGAAAAGAAGTCTCAAAGTTTTGTCTGCCTTTGTAGTTCTCTCATAATTTCAAACATGGGTGTTCTACTTTTCTAGTTGTTCTCAGTATGAGGTTTGATCTTCAACAAATACTTCACTTTTATCAAAGGTGGAAACCTTATTTTATATACTATTAATTCTTAAATAATTTATATGAATTTGGAGCCCTGGTGGCACAGTGGTTAAGAGCTCAGGCTGCTAACCAAAAGGTTGGCAGTTCAAATCCACCAGTCGCTCCTTGGGAAACCCTATGGGGTAGTTCTACTCTGTCCTATAGGATCACTATGAGTCAGAATCAACTGAACAGTAACGGGTTTGGGATTTTTTAAATATATATACAGATAAAAGCTACAGGTGGTAATTAAGGTATAAATTTCTTAAGTGCTAATAAGAGACATTTCAACTTCTGCCTGATTTTTTAAAACAATTTACTAAATGAACCATATGCTATCAAACAGAAGAACTACATTATCCCTAAAGAGTAATATTTTTCAAAAAGAATTTTTTAGAAGCAGCTGGTCCTACGAAGTTAAATGCTATTTTTCATCACACAGAATTGAATGCTCTATTAAGAGAGAAAGAGCATGTAAGTAAATAATCAGAAACCAAATGTAATATTAGAAACAGTATGAGGTAAAGAACTTGCATAGGATAGGGAATGAGCAATCTGGGGGAAAAGGGGCATGTCAGAAAAGGAATCAGAGAGGAGCTGGATATGAGCAGGGTTTTTACGTGGGGCAGGGGAGCGACAAAGAGAACAGCGTGTCCAATGCAGAAGGCATAGAACAGCATGGCAGACCCAAGTGGTTCAAGGGCTTTCTGGGCCATACTAAGAAACCTAGACTTTGGCTACTGAAAGATTCTGTACAGGAGAGCAATGTCGAATTATTTTCCTCCTCTCTCTTTAAATCTTTTTATTTTCTTAGCCAGATCACTCAAGCAATAATGAGTAACATGAACTTGGGGGAAAGTGTGGAGGCTTAGGAGATTATTCACTTGCATGGCATGAGCTAAAGCAGTGGCTTTGATGCTGGAAATGATTTTGATGATGTACATATAGAACAAGAACTCAGTTTATGAGCTCCCTTTGTTATAAATATAAACATTTGTTTTCAAAGGTTCAATGGCAAATATTTCTTAGGTATTAAATATGCATATCAAAATTAATGAAAAAATTAAAATAACTATTTATAAGCTAAGACTGATTAAAACTAGTATGTGTCATCATCAAATATGAATGAAATCACTATGGTCTTGATAAAGCATTCCACCACCTTTAACAAAGACAAATGACAGTGTTGAATACCAAACAAGATTTTTAAAAATCCAAAGAAATATAAGGTGCATACACCTTACAAGTTTCTACCTTATGTTACATATTTGGAACTAAGGCCATTCAAATAGACAAAGTTGTATATAAATATATAAATTAGGACTGCTGAAATTGAAAAATGTTGTTATCCAAAGTGGCAATGCATTTTTAAAAAGCAATAATATGAATATGAAATTAACAGAATATGTGATGTAAATATACTATTATGTAGAAGACAACAAATGCTGTCTTATCAAATATATTGGTAAGATATTTGGTTTGGCAAGTTGGAATGGCAAAGAAATACTTTTGAAATAGGACTACTAGAAACATCTTAGATGAAACTATAGTCTAAAACTAAGGGATTATAATTCGAGTTCACATAATATGAAATTAGACAATATACAAAAAACCAGTTGCCACTGAGTTGATTCTGACTCATGGCAACCCCATGTGTATCAGAGCAGAACTATGCTCCATAAAGTTTCCAGTGGCTGATTTTGGGGAAGTAGATAGCCAAGTCTTTCTTTTGAAGCACCTCTGGACAGACTTGAGCCACCAACCTTACAGTTAGCAGTTTAGAGTGTTAACTGCTTGCACAACCAGGGGCCCCAGACAATACAGTACAATGTAATCAAATGAAGTAGGTATAGGAGTAGTGAATCAACCCAGAAAATATATATTCAGTTGTTTTAGAAGGCATCCAGATGATTCAAAAGTGCCATTAGAAAAATATAAAGGAAAACACATAGGTATAATAAAATACCTAAACACAACCTAAAATTCTATTGATAATTATACTGTATATAGCAACTATTTATGAAGCCATCTCTCAAATCTCTAATAAGACTTTAAATAAGCATGTATTTATGTCTGAGTGATTCAAGTGTGGATACCCCAATATTCTGTTTCTCGCATTAGTCAGTGTGATGGTTAAGACTGTGGGTCAACCTGGCTGGGCCATAATTCTCCGTGTTTTTATGTAATCACTCCCATGATGGAATCTGCCGTGAGTAGCTAACCAGTTGAAAGGGATTTTCCTTGGGGGTGTGGCCTGCATCAAATATAAGGAGATGTTCTGGATTTTTGCTCTGCTCTGGATCCTGGGGCTGCCTCCTGTTCATCTGACCTCCAGTTCTTGGCACTTGAGCTATCAGCTTATCTGCCGATGTTAGGATTCGTGGATCTTCACAGCCCTGCTCTTCAACCTGCCAATCTTGGGCTCACCAGCTATGTGAATCAAGAGAAGCCTCCTTCCTGATCCACGGATTTGGGACATCCCAGCCTCTACAATCAAGTGAGCCATTTCCTTGATATAAATCTCTCTATATACGTATTTATATGCTTTACTGGTTTCGCTTCTCTAGAGAACCCAGTCTAAGACAGTCAGCATGTCTTCATGTGAAACATTCAATTCCTCTCTTTATCTTAAAAACCTCTAGGAGGATTTGCTGGACTGTAAACTGAGAAAGTGCAAACCAGGATGATAAAGCTTCTAACTTTCTGGGCCAATGGGCTTTACTACGCTTTTAATACACTGTCCCATATATCTAGATAGCTACATGCTATAGAAATAATAAAATTGTATTCTACCTGTAATTTCTGTTTACCTGTAGCAGTTTGCCCCGTACATGCAGGATGTTCTTTTGGCCTTGTCTTCTTCAGAACCTTGTGGAACTGAAACAGTCGCCTCTGCATTCGAAGGTTCAGGCTTAGTGGGATCAGAGTCAGACTTAGGATGAGATCCTGGGGACTCATCATGGGAAGAGCTGCCTTGGGCACTGAAACAACTCTCAGAACAGCTCACTGCCTCGTCTTTTTGACTTGGGGTTCCTCTAGTGACGATTCTCTGTTCAGAAATCTTGTCAAGTTCCTGTACTGGGATTTTGTTTCTCTGTGTAATAGTCTTCACATTATTCACCTCTGTGCTTCTTACTGTGACTGCAGAAAACGACTGTGGCACTTCCTATAAAACAAATGAAACATTTTTTAAAAGAAACATATAAATTTAATCTCAAAAGACTGAAACTACAAGATTCATGCTATATGTATATTTTAATAAAACTTTACATTTTGAAAACTTCAAGATTCACATTTTAAAGTTCTTAAAAATTACTGCTATTTGCTATGTCTCTAGTTTTATAACTTTAAAAAAAATGTTTGCAGTTATCAGAAAATGAATTTATAGTTCCACCAAAATTTACAATCATGTCAAACATTCAGCTAAACATAATCAAAGAGTACAAATGAAAACATGAGAGAATATAACATTTGCTTTCATTTAAACGTAATCTTTCCGAAAAATCTACAAGGCTCTTAAATTTCACTGTTTCATACTGTGTCATGCTTTTAATATGCACTATCCTTATAATTTCTTATAAGTTATCTATAATACTTTATTTCTACCCTCTAAATATAATCATGATATTTTTCTATAACTGAATGATAAAATTGCTCCTCCCTTGTAGACATATTTTGCATGAAGCTATGTTATGACCAGCTCAGAAAAAAAACAAAAAAGATCGCTTTCAAGTGGTCTGAATAGAAGTTTCAGTTTAATCAATTAAAGATGCTTTGACCTAAGTAAGTATTCTCATTAGAACTGCACAGCCATTTTAATTTGTACTTGTTGTTTTTAGGTGCCGTCGAGATGATTTTGACTCATGGTGACCTCGTGCGACAGAGCAGAACTGCCCCATAGGGTTTTCTAGGCTGTAATCTTTATGGGAGCAGATTGCCAGGTTTTTCTCCCGTGGAGCCACTGGGTGGGTTCGAACTGACAATCTTTTGTTAATAGCTGAGCGCTTAACCATTGTGCCACCAGGACTCCTTAATTTGTACCTACCACAATCATAAGGGGTAATAGTATTATCCTATTAAAAATGACCTCCTACTTACGCTTCTTGTGGAGTAGAAACATGGCTCAGAAAAACCTGAGTCCCCCTGGTAACCATTTTTAGGATGCACTGACAGGATACTAGAGATACATAAATGTTCACTCAACGTATAACTGAGGAACCATGTTTGCTGGCTGCCATCTGGAAACACCTAGTTTTCGTTTTACTTAATATCAAACAACTGAAATTTCTTGAGAAGGCATTATTAGGATAACTTCCTTTAGACTAATAAGTGTTTTTTTTTCTTTTTCAAGAAAAATAGTATATAAGTTTAAAATGCTATCCAAACTGACTAAAGACCTTACAAACTGAACCTACGTCTTATCATGGTTTCTGTAGAGTAATGTATCGTTGTTGCTGTTGTTGTTAACTGCTGTTGAGTTGACCCCCAACTCCCGACAACCCCGTGCACAATGGAACGAAATGTTGCCTGGTCCCGTGCCATTCCTATTATTGGGTGAGGATCACACCATTATGATCCATATCTTTTTCACTGGCTGATTTTCAGAGTAGATTACCAGGCCTTCCCAGTCCATCTTAGTCTGGAAGCTCCGCTGAAACCTGTTCAGCATCACAGCAACACACAAGCCTCCAATGACAGAGAAGTGGCTGTGCAGGAGGTGTACTGACTGGGAATTGAATCTGAATCTCCCACATGGAAGGTGAGAATTCTACCCCTGAAACACCAATGCCCCCATAGTAACATATAACCTATGAGAAATATAACCATTTGGATTCCTCTTGCAGCTGACCCTCAGCTGGTGGCATTCATGCCACATCCCTCTAAAACACACACTTTGTTTCCCAGCAGTAGTGGTCTCAACTAGACCTCAATCTCACCTCCTCTTTGTTATATGACCAACTGGCACATGCCAAGGACTCTGAGGTGGGAATGGGGCAATCCTGACCCACCTCCCCACTCGGCAGCCCCCACTACTGGATCAGATCTCACCAATTTTCATTTTCCCTATTCAAGGTAATAATGGGACAAGTCAGCAAAGTCACTGGCTAAGTAGATGTCCAATAAAATGCCAGTGTCCTGCCCCAGTTGGAATCTGAAAACTCTGCCAGTAATTCTATAAGAGCACCTCTCTTCTCTTGTTTTAGAAAAGGAGGAAATAACTTTTCCCCACCAACTGTGAGCTGGAATCAACTTGAAGGCAATGGGTAGATTTTAAAAATCTTCTTTTTTTTTCAGTTCTTTTTGTATAAAACCTGATTTTTTTTTAAAAACTAAAGCAAAAACAATATATAGAATACAATTCTATTTAGTTCTTTCAAAAATCCCAATATATTTGTTTGGGTACTTGTGTAAACCCAAAGTAAAAGATTTAGGATACAAGTCAAAATATTAGTAGGGCAATAGGACTGAAATATGAGGCAAACCGAGATCTTCACTTTTTAATCAATATGCTTCGCAATATCCTATGTTTTAACAAGTATGCATTATTTTACCATTTAGAAAATGAAATATAAGAAATGAAATGTATAGCATTATACTACACGAAATATAAAGAAGCATTTTTAAAATCCTCACAAGGACTACATTTAACATGTTAATTTATTCTAAAGGAGAAAAGAATGATAAAGTCACAGATATAAATACCATGGATCAGAGGTTCTCAAATGTGTTTTAAGAGGCACAAAAACTGGCATTCATAATGCTCGTTATGAAAACTATGAGATACTGATATACAGTAGACCCTTGGCATTCAAAAATTTAACATTCGTGGTTTCAATTATTTATAAATGATCTCCAAAATCCATTAGATGCAGTAATTTTAAGTTTGCTGGGGCATAAATTTGTACTGTGCCCATTACAAAGCTCAGGAGCTACAGCAAGTCACTGAACTGGCAAGGAAGGTAATGAGAATGACGGATGGCGCTCAGTACTTGGGAGAAGGTGGGAAAAGACAGAAGAGTTCCATATTTCATAAGCATCCATACTGTGTATTTCCTAGATTAGATTAAAATGTGAAGAATCAGAGTAGGAGGCTAGAGATTCATGAGAGAAATACCAGAATCCCCTGCTCTATTTCATGCCAGAGACCTCTGGGAGCATGGAGCTGGGAGAAGATGATCTTGGTGCTTGGAGGTGGCTCAAAAATACTATTATGGCTATTAAAATAGTCTATTAACTTTTCCAACAAGCCTTCCCCTGCCGTTCAAGCATGTGAAGTTTTAATGTACTTCAAGGGTCAGGATAAAAAACTTTCCTCAACACAGGTTTAATAAAGTAAGACCTCCAACCCCTGCCAAGCAGTCCTTGGCAAGAATGTCTGTGCTGATAAGGTGCCTTAGAAGTCCTGGTCAATTCCATTAGTATCCATATGCTAGTGACTTAAAAATCATAACCTCCAGCTTCAACTTCACCCCTGAGCTTCAAAGTCATAATATTCAACCACAAGCTAGGTAATTCTTCCTCAACGTTCTTTGAACCTCAAACTTAAAATGTCAAAACTAAAATCCTACCTCTATCCTTTACCATAGTTTCTGCCCCTATAATTTATCCATTCATCCTACTCAGACACTTGGAAGTCTACTTTTCAATCATGCTTGCCCTCACTCTCCCCAGATCCAATCAACACGGCCTGTAGTTTTGCTGCCTAAATATTTCTCTAATCCAATACCTTCACTCCATCCTTAATGCCACTGACTTAGGTCAGATTCTCTTTCTTTCTTGACAGGGTTAATGCCATAATCTCCTCTCTCATCTTCTGTAAACCAGGGATATTATCAATCTACTCTCCAGAATTTTCTAAGAATTAAACAAAATAACATCTTTCTCAGTGCTGGGTCTAGCCCATAAGAACTCAATAAATGGGTGTTGTTTGTCACTTACAGTTGTTGTTCATGGCATTATTACTGTCACTACATTACTCTTTGCTTAATGCTCACTGAATGCATGAATAAATGAATGAATAGATGTTTCTGTGGGACTGACCAGAGCTGTGCTATGCTGTTGATGTGTGCCATCAAGTCAATTCCGACTCACAGTGACCCAATGTGACAGAGCAGAACTTCCCCATAGGGTTTCCTAGGCTATAACTTTTATGGGAGTAGATCATCAGGTCTTTTCTCCTGTGGAGCATCCGGTGGGTTAAAAACCGCCAACCTTTTGGTTAGCAGCGAGATGCTTAACTATTGCGTCACCAGGGTATTATTATATTATTATATGGTACCAAATCCAAATGGCCAATGAGGAGGAAAGTGTGTAAGACGTAGTCAACTAATACTGAGGAGTTCTGGGGGATACAGCCTTACTTATGAGATAGCTGTGTAAACAGACATATATTAATCACCCCTGCTTTTTCCACGAAGAAATAATGAGCAGGATCTCAGAGCAGGCAACAATATGCAGAGAAATGCTCTCTTTAACAGCCAGCTTATTCACTCTGGCAATTATTATAGCAGGGGAAAGCTGCATATACAGCACAGGGGAGGCACAGCAATAGGCAGCTGATACATGTTAGTATTTTGCATAAGTAGTTTCAGTTAGGCTTCCTTCTGTCATTCATAACTGAGTTTTAATTAGATTACACAGAGGAAATACTATTTTTCCCTCTAAAGTTAATCAATTCAAGCACCTTCACTTTCACTCGCAGACTAGATAACTACATAACTGGGAAGGAGTTGCAGAAAGACGCAAGCGAACTGATGAAAACTATGGACGATTTCAGAGCAATTATCTTCATCATCAGAAGTTACCAGAGTCAAAAATGTCTGCAGATAGTCTAGTACGGTATGGCAGAAAAATCCATTGTAGCCAAAATGAGAAGACTTGGGTTTGAGGCCCAAGGTCACTAGGTATGTGTCCTTGGAGATCAGTTTCCTGTATGGTGTTGAATGAGGGTATTAGACTATATCAGATGCTCTCAACTTTGCACATTAAAATTGGGGTAGTTTATTTAAAATAATACTGATGCACAGGCCCCACCCAAGACCAACTGAATCAGAATCTGAGGGCTGAGGGGAAGGTGACTTCTGCCCCTTTTTTCTACTTCCTTTCGTATACCTCCCCAAGAGAAAGTTGATGATTCTTTCCAGGAAAAGTGACCCAAGTCCATTCTGCAAATGTGGCTAAATTGTTCTGTTCTTTATAACTGGCAATCTCCTGCCATTAGACTACATTGGTGGGCCCAGCCTCTTGTTTTCTCTCACTTTGAACTTTCATTCCTGCTCTGCATTGTACTCATCCCCTCTGGACTAGCTTCTTGTCTGCTACAGTGTTAGGATTAAAACTGGATAGGGATGGAGGGTAGGATTTGAAAAGGTCTTGTTTGAGTCTTCTTCAGTCTAAGTCATGCTCTCCAGCCTACCTTTACCAAAGAGCCCTGCATGAAGGGTTATGACATCTTGAGCCTTGTTTCTCCTGTGCTATGACAGGTGAACCTCCTTCAGGAACCCTAAGGGGAAGAGGTGCAACTGGCCAGGTAGAGCTCAGGTGTTCCTGGGGCCTAACTGTAATACTCCCGTGATGTCATCAAATTCTCATAAATACTTCAAACATCTTGGGTTCATTTATTGCTCATCTCTACAATCTGTCAAATAAGAAGGTGTTTCTTAAAATTTTATTCATGATTATCTAACTGTATGGGTTGTGATAAACATAGTAAAACATGTATACTCCAGGTTTTCATCTGAAAAAATATATTTCTCTTTTCAAAAAAAGGAAGGAGGGCAAAATCACATTGATATGCTCAGAGTTCAGAGAGTAGAGCATATTTAGGCTCAAATTTTATTTTGAGTTTTTATAGCCAATATACCTGGTTTTCATTTATTAAACATGACTCCACAAGTAAGCAAAAGAGTTGAGCCTACAGAAACTCAACCCCATTTTGCTACCTGGAGGAGAGGATCCAGTGAGAAGCTGGTCCTGATGGAAGAAAGGCAGGAATGAGGAGAGTACTGTAAAAGATCAGACCTCTGGGATAGCGGTTACCATTTCAATCATTCCAGCGTCAAAATCCTCACAACTGGACCAATAAGCAACATCATGATAAACGGAGAAAAGACTGAAGTTGTCAAGGACTTCATTTTACGCGGATCCACAATCAACACCCATGGAAGCAGCAGTCAAGAAATCAAATGACACACTGTATTGGGAAACTCTGCTGCAAAAGACCTCTTTAAAGTGGTAAAAAGCAAAGATGTCACCTTGAAGACTAAGGTGCTCCTGACCCAAGTCATGGTGTTTTCAATCGCCTCATATGCATGTGAAAGCTAGACAATGAATAAGGAAGACCGAAGAAGAACTGACGCCTTTGAATTGTGGTGTTGGTAAAGAATATTAAATATGCCACTGACTGCCAGAAGAATGAACAAATCTATCTTAGAAGAAGTACAGCCAGAATGCTCCTTACAAGCAAGGATGGCAAGAATATGTCTCACATACTTTGGATATATCATCAGGGAGGATCAGAACCTAGAGAAGGACATTATGCTTGGTAAAGCAGAGGGTCAGCAGAAAAGAGGAAGACCCTCAATGAGATGGACTGACACAGTGGCTGCAACAATGGGCTCAAGCATAACAACGATTGTGAGGATGCCACAGGACTGGGCAGTGTTTCATTCTGTTATACACAGGGTCGCTGTGAGTTGGAACTGACTCCCCAGCATCTAACAACAACAACAAAGTGCATGCTACTCTAAGATCAATCCTACTCCTTTGGCTCTCCTTGAGAACAAGAAGATGGGGACCCACAGAACTCAGTCATGGTCCACAAGGATTATTAAGACTGTCATCTTAAGCCACATCTCTCTTGAGAAGAAGAATGCCTGACCTTTCCCCCTGGAGTCAGAGGTGGCGTGGGTGCTGGACAACTGGGGTACCACCTCTGTATTTCTCTCTCTCTTTTAATACATCCAATAAATAGGACTTTTAAAAACAAACAAACAAACAAACTACCCAGCGTTAAAGAACATGTAATTTGGCCAAACCATTCTAGTGAGTTAGCAAAAACTGAAAGAGGAAAGGGGCGGTGTATAAATCCTGAAGTTAGCCCAGAAGTCATCCTGCAAGAGGCTATTAAGAACTATCCCATCATTTGTTCTTCTCTTCAGACTTAGCAAGAAAAAGGTGGTTATGTGCAGTCTGAGAATGATCAATGGAATGGACAAAACCAGATTTTACAATAAGAAAGAGAATGAAATCAGAATGGAGACATCAAACTGTGACCACAGTCAAATAGTCTCCTTTTTATTTTCTTCCCGTCTGAACATCTCTAAATTAAATAGCTTTGTTTTTTACAACTCAAGTACTATTTAAAGATTAGTTTCAATAACTCAAAAAATTGGGGGCTAGTTATATCTTCATAAATACAATAAGAAAACCTAATTTTGGTTTCTCCTTGCTGTATACAGCATATAATTAATTCCTATGTAGATCACCTGACAAAGGGAAAAAAAAAATCAAATAAACAATTTAAAAAATCACCTCGGATGAAATAACAGACTCTTCCTGATCAGCATTTTTGCACTTTTTTCCTGGGTCTTCCTCTGCTGATAGACTTTCTGAACTTCGTGATGACATTAATCGCTTTCTTCCTTGCTCTGTTATGTTTACCTGTGTTTTACCTTTGCAGATTCCTTCTTTTCCACTTCCCTGTACTACATCATTATCTTAGACACACACAAACACACAACACATCACACACACACAAAGAAAAAGAAGAAAATTATCTCCTATATCTTTAAATGTCAATAATCCATACTAAAAGAAAAAGGATAAAAGGGCAAGTAAAATTAAAGCTCTGTTTATATTAATACCAACTTAAAAACACTTATTTGTAAATCTGACAAAGTATTACTCAGCACAGTGGCCAAGATTTCTAGCCTGGGAGTCAGTCAGGCCCAGATTCCAATGTGGGCTCCACCCCTTAACTGTTTCACGTCACATCTCTGAGCTTTGAGAATTTGAAATGTAAATTTTGTAAATTTGAAATGTGAAAATGTAAATTATAATAATTCACGTAGTTATTAGGAGAAGTAAATGAAGTAAGATACGTAAACTACCTAGCAGAGTATCTTGCATATGTTAGCATTTAAATATTATGTATGGTTGCTTTCGAGAAGCCCTGGTGGCAGTGGTTAAAGCATCTGGTTGCTAACCAAAAAGTCTGCAGTTCAAATCCACCAGCCGCTCCACAGGAAAAAGATGTGACAGTCTGCTCCCGTAAAGATCTACAGCCTTGGAAACCCTATGAAGCAGTTCTACTCTGCCCTATAGGGTCACTACAGGGTCTCTATGAGTTGGAATAGACCCAACGGCAGTGGGTTTGGTTTGGTTTGGTATGGCTGCTTTCAGACTACAAAGGCAGAGTTGGGTAGCTGAGAGAGACACTAAATGGCTAACAAAGCCTAAAACACTTACTCTCTGGCTCCTTACAAAAGAAGCTTGTTAACCCCTGCTTATCTGTGTTCTAAAGGATATTTAAGTGACCTGAAGTAACACTCCTTCTTTAAGTTTAGGAAAGGCATACTAATAAAATACTGTCTGTACTATCAAAGAAGAAAATCAATGGAAGCATAATTAAAATAATATATTTATCTATGGAAACTTATGAATAAACTATTCCAATAACTAAACATTGCCTAGAATATTTAAATATTCATCATGAAACTAAATTATAAAGCATTTCATGTTATTTTAGAAACTGTCAGAAACAGGACTTGAATAGGACTATACAGCTTGGTGCAGCAAATGATCAACTGTTAGAACAGTTATATATTAGTTAAACCAAAGGAAAATAATGAAGAATGGTATTTTTACTATGCTAAGAACCATAAAACACAAACTAAGTAGGATGTGGCTTCTGCCAAAGCGGTGGTTTATCATATTCTGAGTTTCAAGTATCACATACATAAAATGCAACATATGTATATGTGTGTATATACATATATATACATATATGTACATGTATACATATACCCACACAGACACAATATGGTTTATATATTATGTATATATATTTGATATGTTCAATTCTAAATTCTCTACTACAAATACTCCTTCTAGGGACCAGAGCTAGTTTCTTTTTGCAAAGGAAGAAGTCATTTTAACATTGTTGTTAAATTGTTATTCACAAAAAGTATACAAAGTAAATGCCTTAATTGGCTCACAATCTTTACATGTGGTATAGCAAGTATTTTTCTAAATCTAAAGGAGGCATGGTTAAATGATGGAAATATAAAATGAATTAACTAGTAATATAAATCAGTTTTATTGTTAACTATTATTAACTACATTTACTTATATGAGCTGTTACATTAATACTATATGAATGATAGCTTAACCATATGCATATTATATCGTTAAAAATCTATCCATCCAATCTTACCCCCTAGAGGAGCCATTCCTAAGAGCTACAGTAACAATTTGATGTGCATGCTTCTCAGCTTTTTCCTAAGTTAAAGCAAACATACCTACAAATATGTATATGTAAACACACACAGAGCTAAAAAGTATAAATGCTATTATTCCTGTAGGATAAATATCTAGAATTGGAATCTTTGGATCTAAGTATATTACAGATTTAAAAATTTAAGAGATTGCCAAGTTACTTAAAAAGGTTATACCAGTTTGTACTTCCACCAACAATATTCAGTAACACTCATTTCTCCAGCACTGGATATTGTCAGTGGTTTACATTTTGATAAGTTTTATGAACAAAAGACGGTATCTGGTTGTTTTAATTTACATTTCCTATCTGATAGTACAGTCATATATTTTTTGGCTATTTGTATTCAGTCTTCTGTAGTCTGTCAACATACACTGTCCAAAATTTCTACTGAGTTTTTACCTTCTTCTTGTTACTAGGTAGACAATTTTTAAAACCTTTTTATAGGTATGGCAGTACTATCTTCCAGTCTATTGTCTGCCAGTCTGCTATTTGCCTCTGACTTTGTTTACAGTGTCTTGTTTATATAAATTTTTTTTTCATTTTTATCTATATAAACCTGCCAAATTCTGCCTTATGGCTTCTGAGTCCCCTATCACCTTAAGAAAGCTTCCCAGAAGTAATAATCTTTTCCCTGTAGTTTCTTCAAATGTCTTAACAGTTTTAATTTTTACATTAAGTTTATGAATTCAATGGGAATTTATTTCTGATTATGGTATGAAGTAATGCTCTAATATTATTTTCTTCCAAATGGATAGCTAATTTTTCCAATATCATTTATTGAATAATGCTTTCTTCCCCCATCAATGTGAACTAATAATTTGAATAACACTTGTATTGACTGGTCTTTCTTGTAGGTGTATGGATATTATCCTATCACTGACAGCACTGTATTTCAGGATAGACCTTGAAATGTTCTTTTTGACAATGAATGCAATGCCATTCCTCTTTAATCTGTCATTCCTGGCATAGTAGACCATACAATTGTCTGATTCAAAATAGCCAATACCAGTCCATTTCAGCTCACTAATGCCTAGTCTGTCAATTTGCCATACTGTGGTAGCTTGTGTGTTGCTGTGATGCTGGAAGGTATGCGACCAGAATTTCAAATACCAGCAGGGTTACCTATGGTGGGCAGGTTTCAGCAGAGCTTCCAGACTGAGACAGACTAGGAAGAAAGACCTGGCAATCTACTTCTAAAAAACTTGGCCAGTGAAAACCTTATGAAGAGCAGCAGAACACTGTCTAATATAGTGCCAAAAGATGAGCCCCCTAAGTTGGAAGGCACTCAGAAGACAACTGGGGAAGAGCTGCATCCTCAAAGTAGAGTCAACCTTAGAGTCGCGCTTTCAGGACCTTTATTTGCTGATGTGGCACAACTCAAAAATGAGAAAAAATAGCTGTAAACACCTATTAATAATTGGAACACAGAATGTACAAAGTATAAATCTAGGAAAACCGGAATCTAGGAAAAAATGAAATGGAATGCTTGAAGATAGATATCTTAGGCATTAGTATGCTATAAGGGGTCTATGGGGGCTCATTATATACACTTTTTATTTTTGAAATCTTTCACAAAAAAATTCAAAAGACAGTGTGCAAATTTGAGAAGTTTGTCTATTTTCCCACATACTCAGTTTTTTAAAGTATTGTGTAGAAAAACCTTTAAAAAATACTTTGGTACCACAGTTCCATTTATCACTATTTCTAACACTGCATGTCCAGGTCTATCACTAAAATTCTCAAAAAAGTAGTACTATATAACAGAACTAACAAGACTTTAAAACTGTTTACATGTTTATTTGACCAACTTTTACATGTGTATATATATATATATGTAAAGAGATGCCCATCATTTCCCTCCTGACTACACCCTCTTAGAAAACCTCGACCTGGGGGGACCTAGCTCATAATGGACCCGGCTGATTCTCTTATCTGAAAATTTGGAATTGAGAGACCCAGTGGCACAGACACTGTTGGGCAGTGAAGGCTTAAGGACAATAGAGTTGGGCCGGTGTCAGAAGTGAGGCAAGCCAAAGCCACACGCAAGTCATAGCTGAGCAGAAAGTAGCAGCCTTTGCAAAGAAGAAAGAAAAACAGAGATGTATTCAGAGACGGAAAAAGGGAAGAGCTGCCTGATAGCTCCATTTCCTGTAAAACCTGATTATACTTCCTATACTTGGGTTTGGAAAGTAACCCTCACTAAACTCACAAACTCCTCTCTAATTAAACTAGCTTAAGTAGGCTTCTATTACTTCCAAATACATAAAATGCTGCCTAAATAAGATGACATAGTTAACATTTTAAAGATCTTGAACCAATGAGAACACCCACAGGAGACAAATCATTGCGAGCTGTGCTAGGACAGAGGCCACGTCTTCTTTGAATCCCCCAGCACATAATTACTGTGTGCCCGACACTTTTTATTTAATTAAATTAATTTAAAAACTCTTATTGTGTTGGCTGGCCTTTTCTCTTAGATATGACCGAACAGGTTTGCTTTAAAAATCTGTATTAATATCAGAAGTCTAGCATTACAGACGTTAGTGAGTTAAATAGTATCTCCCCAAAATTTAAGTCCACCTGGAGCTTCAGCATGTGACCTTATTTGGAAATAGGGTTTTTGTAGATGTAATTAATTAAGATGAAGTCATACTGGATTAGAGCGGGCCCTAAATCCAATCACTGGTGTCCTTATAAGAACAGAGGACACACAGAGATACACACAGGGAAGAAGGCCATGTGACAAAGGAGGCAGAAACTGGAGTGATGCAGCTACATGCCAAGGAATGCCAAGGCCTGCCAAGAGCTACCAAAGTTGGAAGGGGCAAGAAAGGATTCTTCCCTAGACCCTTCAGAGGGAACATGGCCTTGAAGACACCTTGATTTTGAACTTCTGGCCTCCAAACTGAGAAAATAAATTTATGATGTTTTAAGTCACCAACTTTGTGGTAATTTGTTGCAGCAGCCCTAAGAAACTAATATACAGACTTAACACAACCCTACAGAATAGAGTAGAACTTCCCCATAGGGTTTCCAAGGAGCAGCTGGTGGATTCAAACTGCCGACATTTTGGTTAGCAGGCAAACACTTAACCACTGTGCCACCAGAGCTCCAACAGATAGAGTCTGTTAAAAAAAAAAAAAAATTAGCAGGATGGTGTTTCATTAATGGCATAAAATAGCTTAGGTTTAAAATTAAACTTCATCTAAAAAAGTTTTAGGTTAAATTATACAGTTATCCAACCTCTACTCTATCTGCATTTGTTCAGAAAAACTTTGAAATTCTATCCAATGTTTTCCTGAAATTCTTAGCCTTAGCAAAAACAAAAACTTACCTCCACTGTTGACTGGTGCTGAAAGGGTCTGATCACTTAGATTTTCTGCTAACATCCAAGCTGGAAGGACTCTTCTCCTCTGGGCGAGATCTGGCTGCTGCTGACTGAAGTCGCCACATTCCTTTACAACAGACTAAAAATGCACCTATGTATTAATTACTAAACATAATCATTTATCCTTAACAAATTACTAAAATTATTTACTTTGCAGAAAATTGCCATTAAAAAATCCACCTGCAACTATGGATTGGGTTAGACAAATTTCTCAAAGAAAGAAATGCGTTATTTCTATTCGCTGAAGCATTGGACTAGTATGATAGTCCCTAGAGCTTTACTTAAAAACAGAAAACTCAAGTCAAAACTAGCAATTTTGTCATAGCATATCTAACTCCAGTTGTCTTTTCTCTCCTCGAAATAACTTAAGGAACATGTTACAAACGTACGACATCTTAAATTTCTCACCACACTCTTTGTAGGCATAGTTGAGGTGTTGGCTATTTCTGTGCTTTCTTCCAGATGTGGGGCGGCAGTTTTCTCATCAGGCGAATTAATCAATGGGGGTTTTGATGTTTCATCCAATGTATTATCTTCTTCAAGCATCTGACTGTTTCTATAAAATAAAAATCCTTTTATCAATCATTTACATTAAATTTAAAACACTTTTGCTGCCTAACAATGTCATTGTAAATATGATTCTCCTGAGTACATGTGATTGGTGAGTTGTGCTCCTTTCTCAAACTTGAAACTTGGCAAATAAAAAACCAGATTATAGTATACTGGAGTAAAGCATATACACACACACACACACACACACACACACACATATATATATATACATACATATATATGTTGTTGTTTGTATGGATTATGAATTAAAAAAAAAAAAAAGCTACCAAGGAACAGGGCTCCCTAGTATCACCGGAGATGACAGCATTATAGAGTTATGGATGCCAGGTGGCTGCACTTAACCATTAGAGGCTAAGTGGATGTTATTTCCACAACAGACAGCAAAGTTGGAATGGCACTGACCTATAAGCACCTGTAATGCCTACCCAGCTGGAGGCTACATTTTCCAGCCGTCCTTTCAGCTCAAGGCAGCCATGTGTCCAATTTTTTTTTCCCCTAGTGGGATGTGAATTGAAACGATGTATGTAAGATACTTCTCCTAGATTCTCTCCTTCATTCCCTGCCCACCAACTGGAAATGGCAGTGATGGAGTAAATTAGGAAGCCCTATTTTGAGGATGGCAGGGCTACCCCATTAGCTGGAATACTGAGATTACTTCATGAAGCAGAGCCCACCTACCACTCTGAACTATTCTGTGACAGAAAAATGAAATTCTATCTTGTTTAAGCCCTGCATTTCAGGGTTATTTGTTATAGTTACTTAACCTTTACTCTAATATAGGCATCAGCAAACTATAGTGCTCAGGCCAAATTCAGCCTGCTACCTGTTTCTGTAAATAAAATTCTGTTGAAACACAGCCAGGCACATCTGAATGCACACTGTCTAGGATTGCTTTTGTGCTACAACAGTAGATTTGAGTCACTGTGACAGAGATTATATGGCCCACAGTATAAAATATGTATATTCTGCCCTTTACAGAAAAAGGTTGCTAACATCTGTTCTAATACACACCCCTTTTTGTGGAAGTATCAGTGTATTAGTTTTCTTTTTCATTTTGCCTTTCAAATATTAAACGCTTAACCAATAAAACCAAAAGCATCCTTAAATGAACCTAAAATTGCCTAAATGCTTAAAAAGGAAGGCTATATGCTTTAAGTCATATATGAAATGATACAAATGTGTTAAATGCCTTCAATTAAAAATAGTGATTACAGTCAAACTTTTAGGTAAATGGTTTCAAGCTACTGATCTTTCAGTTTTAATTATTACTACATGAGTGATACATACAAATGTGTTAAATGCCTTCAATTAAAAATAGTGATTACAGTCAAACTTTTAGGTAAATGGTTTCAAGCTACTGATCTTTCAGTTTTAATTATTACTACATGAGTGATACGGTTAAGAGCAAAATAACTGAAAATGATAATTGCACATCATAAATTCAATGTGTTCTCATGGGAATATTTCAAAACCACAAACTCAAAATAGCCAAAAGTAAAATCACCATCCTGAAGGAAAATTTGCACTAACAAGCTAAACACAGAACATTTAATTTTTCAATACAAAATAACATGATTAATTTGGTTACCCTAAAGTAGGCACACAATTATCAAACCATATATAAAATATTTACTCCATCTTTCAATACATTTAGCTGGATAGCAACAACACAGCAGATGATACTACTCAAAATAGCCTGAGAAAAGTACAGCACTATTAAAGTGGGTTGCATTTTCAGTTTTACTAACACTGTCCACTCCCACAACCTGATGTATTTAAAGCATAACACTAGTCTTTCAAACTAAAGGGATAAGCGAATTTGAACAGATATAAATAAAATTAAAATTGACATATAGTATTTTAAATAGGTTATCAGGCAATGACAATACTTTGTTTTATAGAGATGGACAACATTTTCCTGATTTCTCAAAAGAATTCTACTACGAAAACTTATTATAACAAAAACAAGTTTCTTTACATTTCACATTTCAGTAGATGGTTAAAAAACCGCTACTTATACATGTGTGATAAGAGAAAGTAGAAGAGCAAAATTTGTACTTTAAAGGGCAAGCAATGGTTATTGAATTTCATTTAACTAAAATTTAAAAAAAATTCCTGATACAACTTCTTTCCATTACTAGAAAAACTTTTTATTGGAGTTTAATGTACATATACTGAAATGTATATATTTGAAGTACACAATTAACAAATGCATATATCCATTTAATCTACAACCTTATCAAGACACAAAGTATATGACCACAAAAATTTCCCTTGTACTTTCTTCCCAGTCATTTCCTTGGAAATAATCATTGATTGGATTTCTAGCACTATAGATCAGCTTGCTGATTACAGAACTTAATACAAATGGAAGGTACTGTTTTGTGCCTTCTGTTTAGTAGATTCCACAGGATTTTCTATATACACGGTAATGTCATCTATGAACAAAGAGTTTTACTTCTTCCTTTCCAATTTGATGCATTTCTTTTTTTTTTTTTTTTGCTTTATTGGACTGTCTAGGACCTTCAATACAATTGTGACATAGAAGTTGAACAAACAGACACCTTTGTCTTGGTCCCAATCTGAGGGGAGAACATTCATTATACTTCACTATCAAGTATAATGTTTGCTGTAATTTTTTATAGGAAGTTCCCTTCTTTTCATAGTTTTCTCAAAATTGTTTTCATTTATTTTAAATAATGAACAGGTGTTAAATTTTGTCAAAATGTTTTTAATACATTTATTGAAATGATGTGTTCAGTGCATCAAATATATTCTTGAGATGGTTTAAAATTCAGGCGGTATATACTGAAGGCCATACACTGGCTCCTGTGGACTTGTTTTCATTTTCTTCAACATCAGCTTGAACTTGTATATGTGCAATTGGTGATCTGAACACTAATAACCAAAGACAGAATAGTTGTGGGATGACATCAAGGACATCATACATGAAGAAAGCAAAAAGTCATTAAAAAGACAGGAAAGAACAAAAAGATGAAAATAGATGTCAGAGTAGACTGTGAAATTTCCTCTTGAATGTAGAGTAGCTAATGTGAATGGAAGAAACAATGAAGAAGCTCAACAGAAGATATCAAAGGGCAGCTCAAAAAGACAAAGTAATGTATTATAATGAAATGTACAAAGACCTGGAGTTAGAAAATCAAAAGGGAAGAACATGCTTGGCATTTCTCAAGCTCAAAGTACAGAAGAAAAAATTCAAGCCTTGAATTGCAATACTGAAGAATTCAATGGGCAAAAAACTGAATGATGCAGGAAGCATCAACAAAATATGAAAGGAATACAGAGACACTGCACCAAAAAGAACTGGTCAATGTTCAACCATTTCAGGAGGTAGCATGTGATCAAGAACTGATGGTGCTGAAGGAAGAAGTCCAAGCTGCACTGAAGGCATTGGAGAAAAACAAGGCTCCAGGAACTGATGGAATACCAATTGAGATGCTTCAACAAATGGATTCAACAGTGGAAGCACTCACTCATCAACACTAAGAAATTTGAAGACAGCTACCTGGCCAATTGACTGGAAGAGATACATACAGGTGCCCATTCCAAAGAAAGAAGATCCAACAGAATGTGGAATTATCAAGCAATATCATTAGTATCACATGCAAGCAAAATTTTGCTGAAGATAATTCAAAAACAGCTGCAGCTGTACATCAACAGGGAACTGTCAAAAATTCAAGCTGGATTCAGAAGAGGACATAGAACAAGAGATATCACTGCTGCTGTCAGATGGATCTTGGCTAAAAGCAGAGAATACCAGAAAGATGTTTAACTGTGTTCTGTTGACTATGCAAAGCCTTTGACTGTGTGGATCATAACAAATTATGGATAACACTGCAAAAAATGGGAATTCCAGAACACTTAAACATGCTTATGTGGAAGCTGTACAAGAGATAGTTGGCTGAACAGAACAAGGGGATATTGTGTGGTTTAAAATCAGGAAACGTGTCCAGCAGAGTAGTATCCTTTCACCATACTTATTCAGTCTGTATGCTGAGCAAATAATCCAAGAAGGTGGACTATATGAAGAAGAACATAGCATCAGGATTGGAGAAAGACTCATTAACAACTTGTGTTATGCAGATGACACAACCTGGCTTGCTAAAAACGAAGAGGACTTGAAGCACTTACTGATGAAGATCGAAGACCACAGCCTTTGGTATGGATTACAACCTCAACATAAAGAAAACAAAAATCCTCACAACTGGACCAATAAGCAACATCATGATAAACGGAGAAAATATTAAAGTTGTCAAGGATTTCATTTTACTTGGATCAACACTCAATGCCCATGGAAGCAGCAGTCAAGAAATCAAACGATGTATTCCATTGGGCAAATCTGCTATAAAAGACCTCTTTTAAAATCTTGCGCGTGCAAATAATGGACAATGAATAAGGAAGACCAAAGAAGAATTGATGTATTTGAATTACGGTATTGGCGAAGAATATTGAATATACCATGGACTGCCAAAAGAACGAACAAATCTGTCTTGGAAGAAGTACAACCAGAATGCTCCTTAGAAGTGAGGATGGTGAGACTTCATCTTACTTACTTTGGACAAATTATCAGAAGGGACCAGTCTCCAGAGAAGGAAATCATGCTTGGTAAAGTAGAGGGTCAGTGAAAAAGAGGAAGACCCTCAACGAGATGGAATGATATAGTGGCTGCAACAATGGGCTCAAACATACCTACTATTGTGAGGATGGCACAGGATTGAGTAACATTTTGTTACATTATACACAGGGTTGCTATGAGTCGTAAGAGGTTTAACAGCACCTAACAACAACACTGAAATTATATTTCTCTTTTAATCTACTATAGTGAATTGTATTAATTGATTTTATACAATAAACCAACTTGTACCATACACCAACTCAGATATATCCCACTTGGTTATAATGTATTATCCTTATTACATATAGCTGGTTTAGACTTGTGTTTTGATATTTGGGATATTAGTCTGTATTTTTTTTTCCTTGTAATTTATTTGTCTGATTTTGGTGTGAGGATTACGGATGCTTCATAAAATGAGTTAAGAAGTGTCCTCTCTTCTATTTAAAAAAAAAACAACAAAGGTGTAATATTGGTATTACTTCTTCCTGGAAAGTTTAACAGAATTTATTAGTGAAGTTCTTTGTGGTAAACTATTTAATTGTGAATTCAGTTTCTTTAATGGACGTATGACTCATAAGATTTTCTATTTCTTCCGGTATCAGATTGGGTAAATTTTGTTTTTCAAGGAACATGTCCATTCAACTTAAGTTGTTAAATTTATTGGCTTAAAGTGTTTAATAATATTTCTTCATTATCCTTGTAAGATCTGTACAATCAGTAGTGATAGTCCCTCTTCCATTCCTGATACTGATAATTTGTGTTTTCTCACTTATTTTTTTCTTGGTGTGACTGTTAATTTTATGTGTCAACTTGGCTAGTTTATGGTGGCTGTTGTTTGGTCAAACAGAGCAGTTGCTATTATGAAGTAGTTACATGTGATTAAATCAGCTGGCCTTAAGTAAAGCAGATTATCTTCTATAGTGTTGGTAGGGCTTACCCAATCAGTTGAAGGCCTTACGAGCAAAAAGGGACTTTCCCTAGGGTGTGTTCTACCTCCAGACTACAAATAGACATTTTGCCAGAACCCCTCTTCTTCCTGTTGCCTAACCTACAGATCTGGAGACACAAAACTAGAGAAATCTAAAGCCTATCACCTGACCTATAGATTTTGGGACACAAGATTGCAGCAATCTCAAGCCCATTGCCTGACCTAAAGATTCTGAACTTGTTGGGCCCCTACAATCATGTGAACCAGTTCCTTAAAATAAACAAATAAATCTCTTTTGCACACATGCACAATCTATCCATCCATCCGTCTTACTGCTTCTGTTTCTCTAGAGAACTCTTAAGACACTTCGTGAGCGTTGCTAGTAATTTATTGATTTTACTGATCTTTGCAAAGAACAAATTTTTTGGCTTTGCTGATTTCCTTTATTTGTTTGTTTTCTATTTCATGATTTCTAGGCTTATTTTTTATTATTTCATTTCTTCTACCTACTTTGATATTAATTTGTTTTTTTTTTTTTTTTTGGCCTATCTTTTTAATATGGAAGCATAGATCATTGGGTTTATAGCTTTCTTCTTTTCTAATCTATATATTTAAATATAAATCTCCCTCTAAGGACTACTTTAGCTGCATCTCACAATTTTGATATGTTGTGTTTTCAGTATCATTCTATTCAAAATATTTTAATTCCCCTTGTGATTTCTTTGACCCGTAGTTATTCAGAAATGAGTTGTTTAATTTCCAAATAGTTGGCCATTTTTCTAGATATCTTATTGTTATATATGCTGTATAATTTTGTCCATCTATTTCTATAGTCTAGTTTATGCATTATATAATTTAAAAGCTGAAACAGACAAATAATCTTCTAATAACAGGTTCAACAAAACTAGTTTATGAATTTTAACTTTACACTAGATATCAATATTTTTGTTCTAATATCTCATTTACTCAGATTCCCTATTCTACATTTTCTGTCATTTGTATAAGAAAGAGGAGTTATACAAGCACAGTCTAAGCCAGAAGTTAATAACTTAATAAAATTAAAGAAGTTAAAAAAATAAGGAAAATGTAGTCAAATTCAAATTAGCTATCTTGTTACTATTAGATGGAAAATACATTTTCTAAACACAATGGTAAAAGATACCACATATGGGACAAATCACTATCGAGGCATAATAAGTTTCCAAAGTCAAATGTTTTCTAGAAACAAACAAACCTACACACACGTGCACACACACACAAAGAATCATATAGCTGCTATATCTCCAATAAAGTTTAATCCTAGAATGTTTTCTACCAAAGCATTTATGGATAGCTGAGGAATCTGGTTCCAAATACCATTACTTACTCTCATTTCATCTGATGATCTTACCTTAAAGTACATTCCATTTCTGTTTCAGAGTGTGTTGAGAAAACACGGAAAATGTACTTGTCAACTAACAAAGAAAAACAATCTCCAGGATTCAACCAGCGCCATAGATTTATCTTCAATGGTAATAGCTGGCTCTTCCCAGAGGACTGATAAAAACATGGGTTTGTGTGTATCTAACAAATAAAAAAAGAATAAAATGATGCTGTAATTCAGAATTATGACAAAAATAAAACAAAATTAGAACTGATCCAAAATTTTAGTATCAAAGCAATTTAAGTATATATTTGGACTTAAAAGTTTAATACACCTGGTACTTACAAGTGCCATAATTATTATTTATACATAAAAAGCTATAATGTATCTCTTATTTCTCTAGGAATCAAAGAAAACAAATTTATCAATTAACTGGTTAAAGAGTACTTTCTTCCATTTTGTTTCATACAGATACAACTGAACATAAAAAAGAGAAACAAAAAATAATCCTCAGTATGGAAATTAGATCTCTCAATTTTTAACCTAATTTTTAACCTAATCCCCGGAAAATGACTTGCTTCTTTTCAACTTTTCTCCTAAGAATTTCTTACTATGATTAAAGCATGAGAAACTGTAGAAGTGAGATTTTGAACAAATCTCTCAAGTAAACAACTCGGCCTTCTAGCTCCTTACAGAGGAATCGTCTTATTTTATTTAACTGAAACTCCCACTATGAAGATAATCATCTATATTCAAATTGCAAGTAGTAAATAGATCACAAAGTCAAAACTATTATATCTACTACTTTGTGTTATATTTGCCACTGACTGTCTCCATGTTAGCAAAGACAATGAGAACTCTCCATAACTGTTGTTGTTATTGTTGTTAAGTGTCAAGTTGGTTCAGACTCATAGCGACCCTATGTACAACAGAATGAAACACTGCCTGGTCCTGCAGCATCCTGACGACCATTGCCATGCTTGAGCCCATCGTTGCAGCCACTGTGTCAATACACCTCACTGAGAATCTTCCTCTCTTTCACTGACCATCTAGTTTACCAAGTCTGATGTCCTTCTTCAGGGACTGGTCCTTCCTGATAACATGTCCAAATTACGTGAGAAGAAGTCTTGCCATCCTCACTTCTAAGGAGCATTCTGGCTGTACTTCTTCCAAGACAGACCTGTTTGTTCTTCTGGAAGTCCAGGGTATATTCAATATTCTTTGCCAACACCACAATTCAAAGGCACCAGTTCTTCTTTGGTCTTTCTTATTAATTGTCCAGCTTTCACATGCATACGAGGCAACAGAAAAGACCATGGCTTGGGTCAGGCACCCCTTAGCCTCAACGTGACATCTTTGCTGTTTAACAGTTTAAGGAAATCTTTTGCAGCAGATTTGCCCAATACAATACGGCATTTGACTTCTTGACTGCTGCTACCATGGGCATTGATTGTGGATCCAAGTCAAATGAAATCCTTGACAACTTCAACGTTTTCTCTGTTTATCATTATGTTGTTTACTGGTCTAGTTGTGAAGGTTTTTGTTTTCTAATAAGTATACAGAAACTTCTATAACTAAATTAGAATATACATATTCTTCTCAAGCTAACATGGAGCATTTATGAAAACTAACCACTACTATACCTTAAGGCCAAGTATCAGTATCATATCATTATTTTACATAATCACAATGCTAATTTAAATTGCCATTTCAATAATGAAAAGAACTGTATCCTCCCCCTTTACATTTGGAAATTGAATACACACTTCAAAAACTCAAGTCAAGTAAAACTATCATAATTTTCATTAGAAAAACATTAAACAACAATTAAAGTACACTAATCTATTGGATGCTGCTGTAGCTGTTTTTAGTGGGAAATATGTAAACTTAAATTGGTATTTTAGAAAAAAAAGACTGAAAATTATATCCAACTTGAGAAGTTAAGAAAATAAAAACAATAAAACCTAAAAGAAGTATAAGAATAGGGCTGATAAAGATCAGAGCAGACATTAATGAAATGAAAACAAACTCGGAATAGAAAATAAAGAAGAGTGATAAAGCCAACAGGCGGTGTTTTAAAAGTTATAAAGTTGACAAAATTCTAGCTGTATTGAGCAAGCAAAAACAGAGAAGACATATACACAAGTACACACAAATTTTTTGGAATAAAAAAATGACAATTACGCATAAAACAAAATTTGAAGACTAAGAGACTATTTAAACACATCGATACATTTGTAAACATGGAGAAAACCAAAAACCAGTTGCTGTCGAGTTGACTCTGACTACAGCGACCCCATACGTGTAAAGTAGAACTGCTCCACAGGGTTTCCATGACTGTCACCTTTTGGAAACAAATTTCTAGGTCTTTCTTCAAACGCACTTTTGGGTGGGCTCGAATAGCTAACCTTTCAGTTAGCGGCTGAGCGTGTACCCATTTGTACCACCTAGGGACCTTAAACATGGCCGAAACTGATAATTATCTTAAAGACTAAGCACAAAACTGACTTAAAAATTTTAAAAAAGGGATGTATGTTTGTGTGTATGTGTGTGTGTGTGGCTAGTCTAAATTGTATTTAATTATAAAAAAAGAAATGGATTAGACTTATAATTTTTAAAAATATAATAAATAATTTAAAATCTTCCCAACTCCTCTCTAAACCAGACCCAAGAGGATATAAAGATTTTTCTGAATATTCAAACTCTTCCAGAGCCAGGAAAAAGAGGGGAGGCTCCCCATTTCCCTCAATGAGGCCAGTTTAACTTTGATTCTAAGAGCAGACAAAATATCAGCAAACTGAAGCCCACAACAAATAGATGATATAAGCTACCTATTTGAGAGGTATACTGTCGGCGTGTGCCTTTTAACACATCCAAGGGATTATAAATGCAAATGTAAACAGATTAATCTATAACTTTAGAAAGGCAAAGGATGAATTATCCCTGAAGAAATGGAACTAAAACACAAGTCAATTTTTTCTTAAAGTATCATTAAATATTAAAGTAAGATTGATGTGTACCCTCCCCCAAAAAAGGCTCTCCTTATTTTCAATGTTTTTTTTCAATTTTGAAAGCATTACTTAAAAAAAAAGTAAATAAAAGAAAGTCTATTATAGTATTTTAGAGATATTTTACAAGTATACATGTAATTTCACGGGAAGAAAAATAATCACAACTTGAGAACTGTTGCACAAAAGAACAAAACAAAATCATTCAAAGATGTGTATTTTGATGGATCGATACCAAAACAAAGGTCTTTTGCAATTTATGGGTAGTTTTAGAACTATTACTTCAATCATCCAAGAACCAAAAAGAATAACATTTTATTAAAATGAAATAAAAGCACTGACAGCCATGGATTCACCCCGAGGGCATAACCAACCACTGGTGAGACAGTCATTTACAAAGAACATCATCAGTTTGACTTTATGATGCATTCTCTCCTGCTGATACAAGACTGGAGATTAAATTTAAATGACACATTTCCAAGAACTGCAGACAGCTAAAGTCTTTTTTTAAAAGGGAAATATTAGAGAGGGAAAAAAAGACAGAAATTCGTCCAGTTCAATGTACAAGTTGATAATTGCCATAATGTCACTCAACTATCATTGTCACAGCTACTTTCTTTACACGACGGTTGTTTTGGATTTCCAATACAAAAGAAAGCAGAAAAACATTTCAATCGGTTAAGGCTACTTTGGGATACATAACATACAGAAGGGCCCATCATAATAAAATATTTGCTATATTCATTTATATAATTTTACAAAGTTTTTAAACTAAAACTTCCCTTTCAAACATTTGGTTACAATTTTAGGTATAACTTGCTTTAGCAGATCAAAGAATTTGTGATTGACTAGAGAACAGAGTTGTATCCTTTCACCTTATTTATTCAATCTGTATGCTGAATAAATAATCTGAGAAGCTAACTACATGACAAAGAACAGTGCATAGATTAGAGGAAGACTCCATAACCACCTGCAATAGGCAAATGACACAACCTTGCTTGCTGAAAATGAAGACAACTTGAAGAATTTAGTGATGAAGTCAAAGACTACATACATCCTTCATTATGGATTATACCTGAAAGTGAAGAAAACAAAAATACTTCCTCACAACTGGACCAGTAAACAACATCATGATATATGGAGAAAAAAACTGAAGTTGTCAACAGTTTCATTCTACTTGGATCAACAATCAATCAATGTACGTGAAAGCAGCAGTCAAGAAATCAAACAATGTATTTCATTGGTCAAATCTATTGCAAAAGACCTCTTTAAAGTGTTAAAAAGCAAAGATGTCATTTTAATGACCAAGGTGCGCCTGACACAAGCCATGGTATTTTTAATTGCCTCATAAGCATGTGAAGCTGGACAATGAAAAAGGAAGACAGAAGAAGAACTGATGCATCTGAATTGTGGTGTTGGCAGAGAATACTGAATATACAGTGGACTGCCAGCAGAACAAACAAATCAGTCTTAGAAGAAATACAACCAGAATGCTCCTTAGAAGTGAGGATGGCAAGACTTCAGCTCACTTACTTTGGACATGTTATCAGGAAAGACATCACTAGAAAAGTATATCACGTTGGTAAAGTAAAGGGTCAGCAAAAATGAGGGAACCCTCAAAGAGATGGATTAACACAATAGCCACAACAATGGACTCAAACATAACCAACGATCATGAAGATGGTGCAGGACCAGACAACATTTTGTTCTGTTGTACATAAAGTCGGAGCTGACTGGACAGCAACTACATATTAAGATTAAAAACAACAATACATATTAAGATAAAATAAATGAACTAGAAGTCACTTGCCCTTTTCATTCTCATTATTTTTAAGATTTTAAAACTTCTATTAACAATTAAAGTCAGTTTTAGGATTTCTTCAAATTTCTCTAAATTCTACCTTGCAGGTAGAGCTACAATAAGCAGCTGAATAACTGAATCAATCTATTTCAGGGGGATATGTATTTTATTGAAAACTATAACAAGAAATCAAGCATTGCATAAAGCAAAGGACCTATACATATATCACCAAGTCCAAGGAGCAGCTTTCCTTCAACTAGCATAATGTAAATATAATAATTCTTGGAATGAGATTTAAAATCCAATTAAATATTTTTCTAAAACCCATCAAATTCTAATAATAGAGTTGTACATTTCCTTAAAAATAAATATAATGATTTTTCACATCTTCCAATGTTTGGTTATCTGGCATTACAGAAGTAACTGCAGTATATTGTACTATTCTTTATACATTTTTCATGTTATAAATGTTAACAGTTTTTAAAGATCTAACACATGTAAAGTACTGTGTATGGATCTACCAGCCAGTCTAAGAAAAAAGAAAACTACCATTACCTTTGCAGTCCCCTGTGAGTCCTTTCCTATCCCGTTCTCTTTTCAGTCCCCTTGGAGGTAACTATTATTCTGATTTTTGTGTTTGTTATCTCCTTGCTTTTCTTTATGGTTTCATCACTATGTTTATGACCCAGAGTATATTGTTTATTTTGCAAGATTTTTAATTTTATATCAATGGAGCCATACTATATGTATGCCTATGTGGGTGTGTATATACATGTATGTTCTTCCTATGCTTGCCTTTATCATTTAATAGCACATTACTGATTTTAATTCAAGTGTTTTTCAAGTTTTCACTATAATTTATTCATTCGCACTGCTGTAGTATGTCATTATATGAATATACCACAGTATATGCCATCAATTCTACCATTAATGGAAATTTATGTTGCTAGTAGTTTTTGCCATTATAAACAATGTTGCTATGGAGATTCTTGCACATATCTCTTGGTTCATGTGTGTAATAGGCTGACTGGTAGGGAACACGTGCCTTCATCATTAAAAATAATATTAAACAATCTTTCAAAGTGGCTGTACCATTTAAGCTTCCACTCACAGTGTGTAACTATTTCAGTTGTTCTTCATCCTCACCAACACTTGAAATTGTTAGATCTTTTTAATTTTTGCAAATCTGATGTGTATAAAATCATAACTCATTATAGTTTCATTTGCATTTCTCCCCTTAATAAGGAGGCTGAACACCATTTGAGCATACTTATTAAACAGTCAGGTTTCCACTTCTGGAATGTGCCATTCGAGTCTTTAGTCCATTTTCTATTGAACTGTTACCTTGTTCTCATTGAATAAAGGAATGTACTATGTATTTTAGATAGCAATCCTTTGTCAATTATGTTTTTTGAGTATCTTCTCCCTGTTGTACTTTTCATTTTCATCACAGTGTCTTTTGAGAAACAACGGTTCTTAAATTTAATGTAATTGACTACCTAATTGACTATCTTCAATCTTATGATTTTTGCTTTTTATATCTCGTTTTACAACCCGACCTTGCCCTAAGGTCATACAGGTTTTTTCCTTATCATCTGGCAGTTTTGTAGTTTTGACTTTTGCATTTAATTTACCTGGAATTGATTTCTGGGTCTAGCTTAAGGTAGAGATCTAATGTATTTTTTTTCCAAACAAATAACTAACTTCCCATTTATTGGGAAAAAAAAAAAGTGCTCTTCCTCACTGATATACATTGCCATCTCTGGCCCAAACCACATTTCCACATACATGAGTCTCAGTTTTAAAATTCTATGTCAACTATGTTAGGATAAATCAACAATCCATCATAAGTTCAAGAAATCATTTTAAAGAAGAGAGCATCCAATGACAAGAGAATCCTGTCTTGGGAAGCATGAGATAATGGAAAAAATAATAATAATTCTACATAATGCTCCAAGAACCTACACAGGGTTCCAATTCCCATTCTAAACTTACTGTGTAGAATCAGTCATTCTCCAGAGGGCCTTGAGAGAGTTGTCAAAAATAATGGTATCAAGAAAAGGATAAAAAATATTTACCTTTCTCCCATGTCCATAAGATCACATTTACTAGTATGTTCATAAAATTGTACTAAAGGATATTTAAAAATGTAAACAGAGGTAGTACAATTTAAATAGACATTATCATTCAAAATTTTAGTTTTATATCTATAATTTTAAGAGGAATTTTTGCTTTGACTTCTAATATTGTAGTAGCAGATACTTGTTGACTTCATATATTTGTTTTATGATCTAAATAAAGACTAAGCAAGAGCAAAGAATGCTTTCTAAAAGGTGTCTTCTTTTAACTGATCATTCCTAAACTCCCACACAGAAATTTGACCCACGATAGACTGGATAAAGTTTAACTCAAAAAGAGAATTTTCCACTAATAAAATAACCTTTAATTTCAGCATACTTATTTTAGATCATTAGTACTCTTTCAAATAGCCACAGAAGCTCAAAATATATCTGAATACTCTTCATCGAGGTATAGACACAACTCCAATTAAGCATGTTTATTCCGTCAATTTGGAAAACATTCTAATCTTTAAAGTATAAATGTCCTTGATTGACAATGAGAAAAAAATGTAAATCAGGTTTTAAAATATTCATGCGTTAGTATAAATGATGGCTTCCTAGTGGTCTATTTTTTATATATAAAAATTTTAATGCTATGTAAATTTTATTATACGAATAGTTTCTTTTCAGCATTGAGTAAATAAGGGGGTAAAGAGAAAATCTAGTATTTATTCAGTTGTTCACAAATCAGTTGATTAACGTGCTCAGATATTAAGTGCTGAGTTCTTAAAATGAATCATTTCATAATTCACAACTTTTCATGATTTACAACTATTCTAATATCATAAATTTTTCAGATGTCATTTGGAGCAAAAGCAAAACTGCAAGAAAACAACAGGAGTTACAAGAGTGTCTTTATAAGTGAAGTAATAAGCACTATTGGTTTATTAGTTCACTTTCTGTGACATTTACATACATAGTTTTCAGTAGGATTGGACTATTAACAATACAAATCTAGAAAAATCCATAAACTGACTGCAGGAACCAACATTCTTTGCTTTGGTATCAAAAATAACTAGAAATCTAATCATTAAGGTTTATTTAAATGTCCTAATTATCAAAAAATTAAGTACTCACTGTAAGCTCCTCATTTCATTAATAAGAGTTTTAGAGAAGTGAATCTAAACAGTGTACAAAGTCACTATTAAGTCATGGGTCTTTCACTTGAGGAGCCAGGTATATTATTAGCCACAAGTGTTACTTCAAAAAAGTAAATATAAATTAGTGATCTTTGAATATCAATCCTTTGTCAATTATATGCCAAATACTTGTGTTTTAAATATCTTTTCCCTGTTTTTTTTTTTATTTCATCATAGTGTCTTTTGATAAAACAATGGTTCTTATTTTAATGTAATTGACTTGTTTCAATATTAGTTTATGATCTCTGCTTTTTCCATCTTGTTTAAAAAGTCTTCCCTACCTATCCTAAGGTCATAAAGGTTTTTTCCCTATATTCTTCTCTAACAGTTTATAGCTTACAGTTTTGACTTACAGATTTTATCTACCTGGAATTGATTTTGGGGTATGGCTTGCGGTAGAGGTCTAATTTATTTTTTTCCAAACAAAGAACCAACTGTGCCAATACCATTTATTGAAAAAATTGTCCTCTTTCCCATGGATATCCAATGCCAGCTCTGGAAGTTTCTAAATTTTCATCACAAAAGACCGAACAGGAATTTAGATGTACCTGTATTCTTTATCTAATGTCCTTCAGTTGCTCAGTAACGATAACTACAGAAACTTCATTTTAGACCGTAGTAGTTTACCGGAAAGGTAGTAAGAAATTGGGTATTGAAAAATAACATAATTTTGCAAAACTCCAAAATGTCTCTGTCTTAGGCAAGGTTCTCTAGAGGAGCAAAACCAGTGAAGCGTATATATAAATATAGACACAGGGATTCGTTACAAGGAAATGGCTCACACAACCATGGAGGCTGGCAAGTCCCAAATCCATGGGTCAGCGGCAGGCTGGGGGCTTCTCCTGACTCACATGGCAGCAGGCGCTGACCAACTCAAAATCTGCAGGTCAGGGGGCAGGCTGCTGGCTCACATCCCAAGAATCAGAGGTCAGAGGATGACGAAACAAATACAGAATCGAACGCAGGATCAAAAGAGAGCAAGCTTTGCCAGAACATCCATATATATCGGATGCAGGCCATGCCCCCAAGGAAACTTCCCTTTTAACTGATTGGCTGCTCATATCAGATTACAAAATGGAGGATGATTACACAACATCTGCCAAACCACTGAGATCATGGCCTAGCCAAGTTGACGTAAAACCTTAACCGTCACAGTGTCCAATCCTAAAAATGCCATATACATTTCTCACTGCAGCATTTATTCAGGCATTCAGAAAATATTTACTATCTGCTAGGCATTATACTAGATATTAGGGATATAAAGATTATAGAGTCTCTATACTCAAGGAGCTTATGATCTGTAAGTCTCATCTAAGAAGAACAAGACATTCAGAGAGGAAACAAAGATAAATAACTAATGGGAAATAAAGGGGCTCCCACAGGAGCGCTGGCCACAAACATCAACACTTTTCAAAACATGAAGACAATTGCAGAATGAGAATGTGAGACCAAAATCTTTTTTAAAAATATTTATAGTTTAAATGGGATGAATTCAGCTTTACTTAAGAATTTTTCCAATACTAGAGTTAAAAGGATACTTGTCAAATTTGGGAATGGTTCAGCATAGAATAGTGAAAGGAAGTACTATCTGTATAATATAAAGAACTACTACATATAAGATGAAAATACAAATAGGTACAAGAATGTTATAAATAAATGAATTCAGTTGCATGATAATAATTTCACCACCACTGTCTAGTCTTAAATGGCCCCTAATACACATATTTCATTCTCTAGGGTTGCTATGAGTCAGAATTGACTCGATGGCAACAAGTTTACACAACAGATTATGCAAAAGGAAAAGAATAATCGCATAGCACTTAAACTATAAAACAAGTATTTAAAGTTCTAGCCTCAACAGAAATGTTCAAATTAAAATTATTTTTAAAACCCTAAAGTTCAACAAGTTGTAAATTTCAGAAATACGCAACTCTGCATACATAAGTATAGAAATTTGTTCAAATTCAACCCTATAATACTTAAGTGACTTTGGCCCCTATCCCACTGCCAAAAATAAATCATTAAATAGCTGTGGGTTTTCTTATAGGATCTTGTTAATATCCTGTTATGACCAAAATGATAATGTGAACATGAACTGGTAATCATCTGTCATTAAAATTCTAATCATAGAAATGTAGCAGTTCCCTCTAAGAAATTATTCTGATATTAATTCCCTATTTCCATAACCTTAAAAAATAAGCACTTCTAATCAGGAGCTGAAAGGGGTAAGATACAATAAATTAATTAACATATTTACCGGTTTGATCCGAAGCTGACCACCCACCACCTCAAGAATGGCATGTCTCCTGGACACTCTCTTGTCTGTTATCTAGGGAAAGAGAATTTAAAATTTCAAAATGCCACCTCCTTAAAAAATAAATAAATAAATAACAATGTTTCTGATATAAGTAGGCTAGATATGAAATAGATCACTCATTCGATAACTGTATATTGAAATGACTGTCTTCATTTAACAGATAAGAAAACAACTCAGAGATTGAGGGACCTGCCCAATGCTGTAGAAGATTACATGGCAGAGCAAAGTCTCAACCTTGGAATCTAATAGATCTCAAACCCTTATATGATGGCTTCTATTCAAGATACACCTTTAGTGGGGATTCTTACCACTAAAATTCATAAAATGAGGGAAAAAATCTATATAATAAGTACGTATTAGGAAACATTCCAAATACATAGTATATTATAGCGACAATAGGTTTTAAAAAGAGGCAGCCTGGCAAAATGGTAAGGCTTTGGGATCAGGCAAACCCAGGTCAGGCCGACCTGCATCTGAGCTCAACGCCATCAGCAAGAACAGGAAGGTAGGAGGTGGGAGTAGCGAAAACCAAATATTTACAGTAAAGAACAGATTACCATATATCTATTTTTCATACATTTGCTTCCTGTTTTAAACCAACGGTGTTCTGCTTACGCTCTCAATTGTTTCTGCATACCAAAGTTCAAACTTTCAAAGCTGAAAATGTCCATCAAGTCTTCCTCACATTGATATAAACACAATGGTTAAGATTACCTTTTTAATTTGTGACTGATACATAATGAAAACATTTTGAGTGCCAACTTTATTTAACACCATAATTGTTTGGCCTATCCCTCCATTACTTTCTTATTACTTGAACTCTGGCATCATCCACTTCAGACCAAAATTATTAGAAAAAGAAGACTACAACAATGTATAAATTCAGTTCTGCAAAAGCTTACAAAAATGTGAAAATGCTAGAAATTGATACATTTTTTTTCTTTTTTGGTAGTAGCAGGGAAAGATGACATTTTCAGTGAATGCTATTGTTTTGTTAGTTGCTGTCGAGTCGACTCCAACTCATGACGACCCACATGTGCAGAGCAGAACTGCTCCATAGGATTTTCAAGGCTGTGACGTTTTGGGAGCAGATTGCCAGGCCTATCTTCAGAGGGACCTCTGGGTGGGTTTGAACCACCAACCTTTCGGCCAATAGTTGAGCACTTAACTGTTGCATCACCCAGGGACTCCCGAGTACTCTTTTTTTTTTTTAAACCAGATTGCAGTTCCACATTTAAGGCTGTTGAGTACATACACTGGTAACATTAAGCATCACAATAGAATGAATTCCACATAAGTGAATTTTCCACCCTACTAAAGTTAATTTTTAGATTTTCTAAAATATCTTAAAGATAGTCCATTTAATATATATCTGTTATTCACCACAAGAGCTAGTTCAGAAACATAAATATAAATTATCTATTCTAACTATCAGAAGAGAGAGGATAGGAATTTAGAGGTTCCCATATTCCATTCCTTAATGTGCCTTTCCCTCAGTGGGCCAAAAACAATAGCAGTTGTCTGACAGTTCACTTTATCGTTTGCATAGAACTTAAATTTTGAGATTCATAATATTGTCATAGCTGTTGTTTACACTTTACATATTTGGAAATTGAGGTCCAGAAAATATAAGTACGAGATTTTTACACAAATAATGCACATGTATACTTTTTTCGCCAATTGTGTAACCCCTCATGCAGTATTTCCCTAAGAGCTCTGTGTATGTTATATGTGTGGGCATGTTATGTACATGGGTGCGTTATTTGAGGAAAAATGCAGTAGGTCACTCTTCAAGTAGGTAGTACTCCAAACCCACAATCTTATTAATAAGAATAAATGATGTTTTTGAGAAAAATATTCACATAGGACTCTACAGTTATATGTACCTATTACCACTGAGTCGATTCTGACTTACAGCTACCCTATAGGACAGAGAAGAACTGCCCCATAGGGTTCCCAAAGAGCGGCTGGTGGATTAGAACTGCCAACCTTTTAGTTAGCAACCATTCAGAAATAATTTTAAGAAATGCAAATTATTCTGTGGCTGACAGTAACAAGGTTCTATTTCTAACTTAGGTACTTTAAGATCTCACTGTAACTTCAATAATACAAATCGATTTTCTAACCAGCAGAGTAATAAACTGTAAAATATAAAACCATGACATATAAGGATGATCTCTGTTATAGTAGAGTTTGGATTTCTCTCTATTTTTTAAAGTATATTTTTATAGTAAGCCATAATAGGCTTTTCCCAACTCAGTCTTTCTTTGAGGTAGGCTTCATTTACACTAGCAAGAAAAAAAGAGAGTTTAAATAATACAGTAAAACCTGGGAAACTTGGAACCTGTGTAAGGCAGAAACCTGTCAGAAAAGGAAAACTCAAATATTTTTCACTAAAAGAAGTGATAGAAAAGTGGTAAGACTACACCCTGTCAAAGGTAAAAAAAACTTGGAAGACCCAGAAAAACAAGGCAGTCCCATTAAGTTCCAGCTCTCAAGCGTTCACTGTATAAAAGCATAACGTGACCCCTAGTGGACACATGATTCCACAACGGGTAATTTCATTTCAAGCTGTGCATCTCCACAGGGTACCAAAACATTCCTTTAAAAAGTTATTGAAATTAGTATCATTCAGGCATCTGGCTATAACGTCCCTTGTAAACCATACCTCTAAATGTTAGTAAACTACAAATAACCATTTATGCTTTCACAATGGGAAGCTTAAAGATTTAATAAGTGATCACTAAAACTTATTTTAATTTCAGGATAGGGGTTGGTAGTTTCAAACAGATTATTCTAAAAATCCGATGACCTGCTATTTGATAGTTTCTTGCTGCTCCTTGTGCAAAGTGACTCTCCGATATTTTCTTATATAATAGCAATTATTTATTCAGACCAAGGCACTTTCTAATTGTAATTATTTATTAAAACCAATGTACTTTCTATACTTGTATTACTTTTTTCAATCTTCACTAAAACCTCTGAGAAAGATATTATTATTTTTATTTTACAGGTGATAAATTAAATGCAGAGAGGTTAAGTAACTACTCGAAATTACAATAAGCTACAGAGCCAGGATTTGAACCCAAGTGTGGTGTGATTAATTACTTTTGTGTGTACACATTCTTTTCTAACACACATGGAACGTTCTCCAGAATAGACCACATCTTAGGCCATAAAGCAACCCTCAACAAACTCCAAAACACTGAGATAATACAAAGTATCTTCTCTGATCACAACACCATCAAAGTGGAAATTAACAACAGGAAGGGCAAAGAAAAAAAATCAAATACATGGAAACTGAATAACACCCTTCTTAAAAACCACTGGGTAATAGAAGAAATCAAAGATGGAATCCAAAAATTCCTAGAATCAAATGAGAGTGAAAACACATCATACTAAAATCTCTGGGACACAGCAAAGGCAGTACTCAGAGGTCACTTTATAGCAATAGATGCACACATCAAAAAAGAAGAAAGGGACAAAATGAAAACATTAGCTACACAACTTGAACAAATAGAAAGAGAACAACAAAAGAAGCCCACAGCCACCAGGAGAAAGGAAATAATAAAGATCAGAACAGAAATAAATGAAACAGAAAAACAAAAGAAAGAATCAACAAAACCAAAAGTTGGTTCTTTGAAAGGATCAACAAAATCGACAAACCACTGGCCAGACTGACAAAACAAAAACAGGAGGGGATGCAAATAACCCAAATAAATGAAATGGGGGACATTACAACAGACCCAACCAAAATAAAAAGTATTACAACAGAGTACTATGAAAAACTATACTCCAACAAATTTGAAAGCCTAGAGAAAATTCTAGAAACACACTACCTACCCAAACTAACACAAACCGATGTTGAAAATCTGAACAGACATATAACAAGACAAGAGATTGAAAAAGTAATTTAAAAAACTCCCAACAAAAAAAAGCCCTGGCCCAGATGGCTTCACTGGAGAATTCTACCAAACATTCAGAGAAGATCTTACACCAGTACTACTCAAACTATTTGAGAACATAGAAAAAAAAGGATACTTTTTAATTCATTCTATGAAGCCAGCATAACCCGGATAACAAAACCAGGCAAAGAAACCACAAAAAAAGAAAATTACAGACCAATATCTCTCGTGAATATAGATACAAAAATTCTCAACAAAATTCTAGCCAATAGAATTCAGCATCATATCAAAAAAATAATACACCACGACCAAGTGGGATTCGTGCCAGGTATGCAAGAATGGTTCAACACTAGAAAATCAATCAACATAATCCACCACATAAATAAAAGAATCACATGATCATCTCAATAGATGCAGAAAAGGCATTTGACAAAGTCCTACACCCATTCCTGATAAAAACTCTCAATAAAATGGGAAAGAAAGGAAATTCCTCAATATAATAAATAGCATCTATACAAAACCAACAGCTAACATCATTCTTAATGGAGAGAGGCTGAAAACATTCCCCTTGAGAAAAGGAACAAGACAAGGATGACCTTTATCACCACTCTGATTTAACATTGTGCTGGAAGTTCTAGCTAGAGCAATAAAGCAAGAAAAAGAAATAAAGGACATCCAAATTGGTAATGAAGAACTAAAACTGTCCCTATCTGCGGATGATATGATACTACACACAGAAAACCCTAAATACTTCACGAGAAGAGTACTGGAACTAACAGAAAGATTCGGCAGAGTAGCAGGATATAAGGTAAACGTACAAAAATCAGTTGGACTCCTATATATCAATAAAGAGAATGACGAAAAAGGAAATTGGGGAAACAATACCATTTATAATTGCCCCTAAAAAATAAAACACTTAAGAATAAATCTAACCAGGGATGTAAAAGACCTATACAAAGAAAACTACAAAACAGTACTGCAAGAAACCAAAAGAGATCTATGTAAATGGAAAAACATACCATACTCATGGATAGGTAGACTCAACATTGTGAAAATGACAATTCTACCCAAAGCAATTTACAAATACAATGCAATCTCAATCCAAATACCAACAACATTCTTTACAGAAATGGAAAAACTAATCATGGAAAGGGAAGAGGCCCCTGATAAGTAAAGCAGTACTGAAGAAAAGGAATAAAGAAGGAGGACTTACACTACCTGACCTCAGAACCTACTATACAGTTACAATAGTCAAAACAGCCCCTACTGGTACAACAGCAGAAACACTGATCAATGGAACAGAATGCAGAACCCAGATGTAAATCCATCCACCTACGGTCACCTGATCTTCGACAAGGCCCAAAGTCCATCAAATAGGGAAAAGACAATCTTTTTAACAAATGGTGCTCGCAAAACTGGATGTCCATCTGCAAAAAAAAATGAAACAGGACCCACATGTCATACATTACACAAAAACTAACTCAAAGTGGACCAAAGACCTACATATAAAACCAAAAACTGTAAAGATCATAAAAGAAAAAATAGGATCAATGCTAGCGGCTCTAATACACAGCATTAACAGGATACAAACCATAACCTTCAACACACAAACTCCAGAAGATAAGCTAGATAACTGGGATCTTCTAAAAATTAAACACTTATGCTCATCAAAAGACTTCAACAAAAGAGTAAAAAGAGAACCTACAGACTGGGAAAAAATTTTGGCTATGACAAATCCAAAAAAGTTCTAATCTCTAAAATCTACAGGAAAATCCAACACCTCTACAACAAAAAGACAAATAATCCAATTAAAAAATGGGCAAAGGAAATGAACAGACACTCCACCAAAGAAGACATTCAAGCAGCTAACAGATACATGAGGAAATGCTCTCAATCACTAGCCATTAGAGATACGCAGATCAAAACCACAATGAGGTAGCATCTCACCCCAGCATTACTGGCACGAATCAAAAAAACAGAAAATAACAAATGTTGGAGAGGCTGCAGAGAGACTGGAACTCTTATGCACTGCTGTTGGGAATGCAAAATGGTACAAACATTTTGGAAAATGATATGGTGCTTCCTTAAAAAGCTAGAAATAGAAATACCATATGATCCAGCAATTCCACTCCCAGGAATATATCCTAGAGAAATAAAAGCCGTCACATGAATAGACATATGCACACCCATGTTCACTGCAGTGTTATCCACAATAGCAAAAAGAGGGAAACAACCTAGAAGCTCATCAACGGATGAATGGATAAACTATGGTACATACACACAATGGAATACCACGCAACGATAAAGAACAATGATGAATCTGCAAAGCATCTCACAACATGGATGAATCTGGAGGGCATTATGCTGAGTGAAATAAGTCAATCACAAAAGGGCAAATATTGTATGAGACCATTAGTATAAAAACTCATGAAATGATTTACACACAAAAATAAACAATCTTTGATGGTTATGAGGGAGGGGAGGGGTGGGGAGCAAAAAACATTAAACAGACAATAGATAAGTGGTAACTTTGGTGAAGGTTAAGACAGTACATAATACTGGGGAAGCCAGTACAACTTGTACAAGGCAAAGTGATGGCAGCTCCATAGACATATCCAAACTCCCTGATGGACCAAATTACTGGGCTAAGGACTGTGGGGACCATGGTCTCGGGGAACATAGTTCAATTCGTATAACATAGTTTATAAAGAAAATGTTCTTCATTCTACTTTGGTGAGTAGCATCTGGGGTCTTAAAAGCTTGTGAGCGGCCATCTAAGATACTCCACTGGTCTCACTTCATATGGAGCAAAGGAGAATGAAGAAAACCAAAGACACAAGGGAAAGATTAGTCCAAAGGACTAATGGACCACAACTACCACAGACTCCACCATAATGAGCCCAGCACAACTAGATGATGCCTGGCTACCACCACTGACTACTCTGAGAGGGATCACAATAGAGGGTCCTGGACAGAGCTGGAGAAAAATGTAGAACAAAATTCTAACTCAAAAATAAAAAAGACCAGACTAATTGGTCTACAGAGACTGGATAAACCCTAAGAGTATGGTCCTCGGACACCCTTTTAGCTCAGTAATGAAGTCATTTCTGAGGTTCACCCTTCAGCCAAAGATTAGACAAGCCCATAAAACAAAACGAGACTAAATGGGCACACCAGCCCAGGGACAAAGATGAGAAGGCAGGAGGGGGCAGGAAAGCTGGTAATGGGGAACCGAAGGTCAAGAAGAAGAGAGTGTTGACATGTCATGGGACCAGCAACCAACGTCACAAAACAATGTGTAAAGTTTAATGAGAAGCTAGTTTGCTCTGTAATCTTTCATCTAAAGTATAATAAAAAATTAAATGGGAAAAAAATACCACAAAGCAGAAGAACCAGACCCATGACAAACTCTATGCAAGGGTATTACCTTGCTTATGGTTGGAACATGGTGGGTCAATGCACTCTAGGTCTTACAGGAGTCCCTTTAGATATCCATTCCTATAATGAAAGTACACATTGGACCAGTGATTTGAAAACCTCACCTGAAATAAAAGAGACTTTATGCCAAGCCATAACCCAATAGGTGAAAAATCTGGAATAGGACGGGTGTTTCTCCAAGCACTTTTACCCAGCTATGGCATCCCTCAGCTTGAAAATATCTATTCACAATTTATCTGCTACTATAGCTCAAATCGCTGATGACATTCCGATGGAATGGCTGCTCAACAAAAAATCTTTAGAATCCCTTGTTAAGACTGTATTAGATCATAGAATAGTTCTTGATTTTCTCCTGGCCCAGGAAGGAAGAGTTTGTGTAATTCCCAATACCTCCTGCTGCACTTGGATAAATACTACAGAAGTAGAACAGGATATCAAGAAAATTCACCAGAACACTAACTGGTTGCATTCCATACCTCCCATGCCTGACTCTCCTTTCTTAGGTATCTTTAGTTGGCTACCAAACAGCACTGATTTCTGGTTGCACTGTTACAAATTTGATTAATTCTTTTGATTACTGTAATGACTGCAATACATTTAATTAAATGTAGTATGAAATGTCTATCCAATGCTTGCAACCAAAATTCTTCTTGCTATGAAGAAGGTTATGTACTTTGAAGAAATCTGCAACCTAAGTACCTAGCTTAACCAACTACTCATATGAATCTTTATTAATTCATTCAATGATAAAGAATTTTAGAAGAAAACCTCCTTTGTTTCCTAGGGGGTTGTGCCTTAACTTTTGTTTTGTGAATTCAGCCTCAATCTGTCTCTCCCATGTGGCTTTATCGGCTACAATAACCCCAGCGGAATCAAACTCACCTTGAAGATGAGGCCTCTTAGCTTGGCAAGGTGAAGAAAAGTCTTTAACCTTTAACAAGGGAAAAGAAAAAAAGGCCAAGTCTTTGCAGAAGGCAGCTTACGCCACTGTGGGTGATCAGCACCCCTTAGTGGTGGCTTTATCAAAAAGGAAGAATATGCTAGCAGAATCCAAAACTAGAGGCATTTGGGCTGGGCTCACAACAAAGAGTCAACTCCCACCACTTTCTGGTAGCAAAAAGGGGTTAACGAATGTTGAGTAAGAATGTTCCAGGAAGAGTATCTTTAGAGTAAGGATTTTTATTTGAGGGCTATGACAGAAGACAGTACCTGATTAGATCCTGAATTTTTAAAAAAGGACATTATTAGAAAAGTCAGGTAAAACTAAATATGAAATATTAAAATTTACTGTACAGTTACAAATTTCTTGACTGTGATAACAATACATAGATCTGTCCTTGTTCTTAGGTGATACATGTTGATACATTTCAGCATGAAGTGCCATAATGTATGCAACATATTTTCAAATGGGTTCAGGAAAAAAAAATTAAAATTACAAATACAGAGAGAGAGAAAATGTGGCAAAATGTTAATGATTATTTAACCAAACTTAAGGATATAGGTGTTCATTGTACTATTCTTTCAACTTTTCTACAGGCATTTAATCTTCAAAATGAAAAACCGAGGGAAAAAGAGTTAAAGTTTCAAAAATGCTGGTACTTAGAGGAGTTAGAATTTGTAGATAACAAAATGTACAGTACAAAATTGCTAGCTAAATGAAGTGTAATTTCTATTTAAAGTCTTTTTAGTAAAACTAATAAACCTTTGTATTTAGTTATATGTAATTTCTTTCTTAATACCATTGATTTAGACCAGGCAACACAAAGTGGAAGCCAACAGATCACAAACTTCCCAGATGTAATTAGACACTAGAGGTTAGCCAGGATAATAGTCCACACTCCTTACTCCCCTTGGTTGGTTCACTGACATAGGTCTGTCTCCCCAGCCCAAGTGAAAACTCCTAGGAGGCAGGCACCTATGTCTCGTTCATCTTCTATCTCTCACAAGGTGCTAAAACCAAAAAAAACCAAACCCACGGCATGGAGTCAATTCCAACTCATAGCGACCCTATAGGACAGAGCAGAACTGTGCCATTGAGTTTCCAAGGAGCAGCGGGTGGATTTGAACCGCTAACCTTTTGGTTAACAGCCTGATCTCTTAACCACTTCACCACCAGGGCTCCACACAGTACTAGGACCTGCAAAATGTGTTGCAAAAGTGAACACTAAACAAAGAATGTTGAAGGAAATAATATACATTTAGAGAGAAGAGAGAAATCTATAGTACTGTAGAATACACAATTTTTTTTTAAACTCCTGAACCTCTCAAAGACGGTGGGACTTAGCTTAGTGGCATCTGTGTGCCCTTAATCTGTCTATGACTCAATTTTCTCATCTATAAAAGTACCTAACTCATGGGGTTTGTGAAAGGATTAAATAAGTTAACATATGTAAAGTTCTTAGATCAACGCCTGGAACAGACTACTACAATAAAATTTAAGGGCCACGCACACAGCCCGGCCAAAGCTTAAAAGAAATTAGCCTGTAAGAGTTAAGAGTTTGGAGAAATTTTTCTGTAATGGTCAGAGAGTAAATATTCAACTATTCAACAACTCCTTTTCCTGAAAAGCTAAAAGATTATTTGGTTTTTGTTTTCCACTTAAAAATGTAAAAATGATTCTCAGCTTGCGGGCCCACACAAAAACAGGTTGGATTTGGGCCCTAGGCCACTGCATAAGAGAATAATAACACAAATCAGTGCTTGTTAAAGGCAAAACAGGAGATGTTTCTGAGTTGACGGAAGTTTACTGGAAAAACGTGCTCAAACTTCTCAAATCCAAAGAGGCAGGGCCGGCGTGGTGGGAATCAGGCCAGGGCGTGGAGTGGGACCTTCAGAGGAAGCGAGAATATCGGGCGGCTCTCCCCGTCCGGCCGAGCTCCCTCCTACACTTACTCCCAGCAGCGGCCCGCGACCGATCACCGTCTCCCCTGGCGCCAGGGCTACCCGAGGGCCGCCGTCTTGCGGCTGCAGCTCGAAGCCCCCAGACATGGCGGGCGAGGATTAGGCCTCTCCGCAGAGACCGTCCCCGCAGCCGTTTCCGCCTTCCACGGACACGCACGGGGGCTACTCAGGCCCCTGGAAAAACACGGGGGGAGGGAGAGCAAAGACTCCTTTCAAAAGTCCCCAGTCTTCACAAAGCGGTAACCCCAGCGCCACTTCGACAGTCCCGCCTATCGGCCTGGCTCCGTGACGCACTCGGGAATTCCCCCATCACACTGCCTCAAAATTATTGTTTAAAAACCCCGGTTTGTCCTCCCCTCAACTCCTTCTCACCGCCTACCCATTTCGGAGGACGCCGGACCTTGTAGTCCTTGGTCTGTCCTTCCGCTTCCTTCCCGAGGTGAACCGCCCTTAAAGAAACTACCAATCCCAAAAGGCTGTGCGCGCTCTTCTCTGCGCCTGTGCGAAATGCGAGCCAGAAAGGCGGGGCCTAGAGTGGGCAGGATGCGAGGGGCAATGGGGAAGGATTCGAATTCTGAAGGTTTTAAATCGCAGGAGGAAAGGTCATCACTGCCCAGTAGGTAGGAGGGTCTTCCCTTCCCTATGGCGCCGCGCCAGCTTGCTCTGAAGTGCAATCCGGACTCTAGCGCGGCGTTGGCTCAGCGGCCGGGAGTCGCGGTGACAGTCATGCTGACGGTTGTTATTGTTGTTCACTTGTCAGTCGTCAAACGTCCGGTAATCTTGGGACGTAGGCAGCTGCAGCCTGCGCGGGGCAGGCAAGGGGGTTGTTGGCTCAGATGGGATGTGGGGTCATCCCCCCGCTACCTGCGGGATCCGGTCAGGGTGGGGGGGGGCTCCCCAATAGCTTGTTTGTGCCAGGTGGCGCGCGCCCCTCGGACTATGCTGCCTGTCGACCTCTCCCTCAGTGTGACACCTTAAAGGAGGGGTGAGCTCTTAGTTAACTGAAAAGGTAATTCAGCACAGTTTTGTTTCAAAAAGGAGAAAGGGCAAAAGAGAGATAGTTTTAGAAACATAGTGTTGGACTTAGAAGAAAAATAACCCAGTAGGATTTTAGAAACCTGGTCAAGGCACCCCAATGCTAAATTCAAAAGCCATCATCAGCCTGCCTGTGAAATTCTTGTAACAGATTGTTTTTATTGGAGTCGATTTGGACTCATTGCGGCCCCATGTGACAGAGTAGAACTACCCCATAGGGTTTCCGAGGCTGTAATCTTTATGGGAGCAGATCACAAGGTCTTTCTTCCACCTGACCAGCTGAGTAGGTTGGAACTACCAATCTTGCACCATTAGGGTTCCATCCTATAATTAGCAGAAGCATTTTATTCCCCAGTTAGATCCTGGGATTCCAACAGTACAGTTGGCCATTGTTTGTAGTGATGGTGGGAGGAGGGGATGATGCACTGCAAAAAAAAGAACTTGATCTTGCCTCATGCTTTTGGTTTACCAGTATACCTTCTTTACTTCTGCCAGTGCAGATCCAAACCCTCGAGAGAAGTTATCCGTTGAACAGGCACATTAAAATTCTAACTACCACAGGTACTTTGTGTCGTAACCAACCTTATGAATGGGAGCAACTGTGGACTTAACAAGTCCAGAAATATGTAACTGAGTAGCACTTCTAGAAAGGGAAATTGTCATTAGCGGAGCTGAAAAAAGCCCTTCCTCTCGCACTCCCGCTACCATTAAAAAGAAAGTACAGAATGGAATAAACTGATTTTAAGTAAATAGGTGCTGTCTTTACGTACAAAAATAGCTCAGGGTTGACGGTATATTGCTATACTTTAAACTGATTTCCAAAACATATGCTACGCGCCATAGATGAAGTAGAAGTCACGTGCTGTATTAGTTACATGCTATGCCCCAGTGGCGCAGTGGTTAAGCGTTCAGCTGCTAACCAAAAAGTTGGCAGTTTGAATCCACCAACAACTCCTTAGAAACCCTATGGGGCAGTTCTACTCTGTCCTATAGGGTCACTATAAGTTGGAATCGGCTCAATGGCATCTTTTTTTTATACCGAGCTGAGTTGTAAACATTGTTTATAGTTGTTAGTCATTGTTGCTTAACTGATGGCCTTAGTGACTGTCATGCTTAGCTCATAATTAACTATGCATTTAGGATAGCTTCACAGGGCCATTTCTAAAACATTAACCTTATAAATGAATTGAGTACTTGAGACTTTGTGTCATTATAAACCTGATCTCAACCTCTTGTCAATTTCAAGTTGTGTTTGTGTCAAATATGAACACCTACGCTTTGGGTACAAAGTAGATAATTCTTATAATTGTCAAAGAGAACAAAATCTTTACTCTGAGGAGAGTGAAAGAAAAGAGTTTTATTGAGGGATAGAACAGCTATAGCTGGGCAGCACTTGGTAAAAATACAAAGTGCTCTGTGGTTCGAACAGAGAAGAGACTTTTATACATAAAGTTTAACAGGGTACGCATGACTTAGTATATTTCAAAAACAGCGTATTTTTCAAGTATTTTCCATTTCTAAAGATCACAGGCATCAACACACACCACCACCACCACCACCCCCCTCCCGAAAACTTTCTTATCTGATGTTTCCTGGAGCAATACAGGCTTCCTGGAACTTATCTGACCACATTCTGAGAATAATCGTATCTCCTTCTTTCTCCCTTGCCCCACATTGAGTTCCTACAGATAGGCTAAACCAACCTCCTGCCCAGAGCTTGCTCTAAACACTTCTATATAAAATTTTAAGGTCAGCTAACACATTCCCCCCTTTTGGCCCACCCCCCACTAGGGGGTGCTGATTACCCACAATCAGGTGTCTCTTCTTCTGCAAGGACGTTGTCTGAATGGTTCTACTGATATTTACTATATCCTCAAATATGTCAGGAGAGTGTCTTCAACTTGCCATGCTAATGGGCCCCATCTTCAGGGTGAGTAGATCACTGTTGAGGTCATGGCAGCAGGGGAGGCTAAATGGGAAGAACAAATTTGGAACCAGCTCAAATGAGAAAAGATCAGCTCAAGTACCCAAGGAAAAACAAAGGTGGGGTTTCTCATCAGGTCTAGCGTTTGTAAGCTTTAGAAAATAAAATCCAAATGTAAAAAAAAAAGCAACACATATAAAAAGGTCAAATTTAGGTAAAGATTCAATTTCCTTCCAAAGATTTGATTTGTTTAAAATACATAATTCTTTGCATAGCAAAAGCAATTTCAGTCTTATTAAAGGCATTAGACAAGTATTTCATACTGCATTTAATTAATCCATTAATAACCAGTAAAATGGCTAAAATAATTAAAACTGCTTGTAGCATAGAGCCAAGCCCAGAATCAATACTGTTGGGCACCCAACTAAAAATATCTAAGAAAGGTGGTACAGGAAGTATGGAATGCAGCCAAGTTGCTTTTTGGTGAATTTTTCTAGTATCTTATTCAACTTCTCCAGAGGTATTTATCCAAATGCCTCAAGAAATATTGGCAATGGCGCAAACTTCCCCTTTTTAGGCCAGACTAAAATCAAGAGCTATTCTATGATCTAACACCAGTTTAACAGGAGAGTCTAAGAATTTTTATTGGGCAGCCATTCCATCCACAATATCATCAGCAATTTGAGCTACTGTAGCAGATGGATTCCAGATAGATTGTTCAAGCTGATAAACACCATAGCCAGATATAAGTGCTCTAAGGAGCGTTGAACCTGCCCCAGGAGCTCTTGGGTTATCATATAACACTTTATCTTTCTTGTTTCAGTAAGAATTTTCAAATCACTTGTCCAATGGGTACTATCATTATAAGAGTGGATATTCAAAGGAATTCCTAACGTCCCTAAGGTGCATGTACCCATCATGTTGCAGTCATCTAAGCAAGGTAATGTCCAGGTATAAGGGTGGTGTCTTAGTCATCTAGCGCTACTATAACAGAAGTACCTCAAGTGGTTGGCTTTAATAAAGAGAAATTTATTCTCTCACAGTCTGGGAGGCTAGAATTCCAAATTCAGGGTGCCAGCTCCAGGGAAAGGCTTTCTCTGTCCGCTCTGGGTGAAGTTCCTTGTCATCAATCTCCCCCTGGTAGAGGAGCTTCTCAGCACAGGGACCCCAGGTCAAAAGGATGTGCTATTCTCCTGGCTCTTGTGTCTTGGTGGTATGAGGTCCCCCTGTCTCTCAGTTTGCTTCTCTCTTTTATATCTCAAAAGAGATTAACGTAAGGCACAACCTAATCTTTTAGATTGAGTCCTGCCTCATTAACATAACTGCCACTACTAATCCTACCTCATTAACATCATAGAGGTAGGACTTATAACACATAGGAAAATCACATGAGGTGACAAAATGGTGGACAATCACACAATACTGGGAATCATGGCCTAGCGAAATTGACAGATACTTTGTGGGGACACAATTCAATCTATGACAGGCGGTCACATGGATTTGGCTCGTTTATTGAAGGATACTCTGACCCTCCACATAAATATACATACCCATAAGGGGCACAAATCATACCATTTCTGGTAATGTTGTCTGGGAAGGAGATGGTTTGATTGACCTTCTCAAGCCAATTTTCTATCAAAGAATTATTGCAAACTGACAATCATTCCAACTTTAACCAATTCCAAAGTTCAATATAAATGCTCTTTTTTCCTCTTAGGCAGGCTGTTAAATTTGCTATATTAACATTTTTCCAGGGGGTTTATCATGTGAGACCAGAAAATTATTCTGGCACTCAGAAGGGTGCCACGCAACTTCAGAACAATTCTTGCTTACAATTCAGGTTAAATTACAGCATGGTGCCTAAAGTTGGATCTGTAATCCAGCAGGATGCTATAAACTAACACGTATGGCCCATTTAAAGATGAGGATGAAGTTAGTAGCATTGGGAACAAGACTATAATTTAATATGGGAGTTGCTAATTTGGATTTTCATGCACAGATCGTGGAGAGGGGTGACAGATACAACATTCAGTCAAATTACTAGCGCTGGCTACTGATTGAGCTAGCTTGACAAGTGCATTTTTATCCCAAGCATCAGAAGAAACTATAAAAGAAGAGAAACAAAGTCAAAGAGATTTTCATATTAGCCAAAAGTATGGAGTAAACCTAATAACATAAAAATAGCAACAATAACAAAACTAAGGTCAATTATTTCAACCTGTTGCATGAACTCTTGTTCTGTGATCTTGGGATGAGCTGTCTACCTCAGATATCATTTGCTTCTGGCCACTAGGGCATTTTAAGGTGATTTTTAGTTCTCCAGAGGATCGACAAATACACAGCTCTTAAAAGATCTCATAAATTAACCCATCAAACTTTAGCCAGACAGATAAAAACTTTAACTATCAAATAAATTCCCTTTTTAATAAGCCTTTTAAAGTTTGTTGTGTATCTCTTATAGTACAACCCTTTAAGCTGCAACAATAAATACACTTATCAGCAGACCCAAATATATATCCTTTCTCTGTGGCATAAAAAGCAAAGGTATATAAATTTAGATTATAATGAATATTAATTTAATATCAGTAAGTTACATGAAGATCTTGAAAATTATTTTAAGCCTATATACCAAAAAACACATTGCTGTCGAGTCAATTCCGACTCATAGCGACCCTATAGGACAGAGTAGAACTGCCACATAGGGTTTCCAAGGCGCAGCTGGTGGATTTGAACTGCTGACCTTCTGGTTAGCAATCATAGCTCACCATAGCTGTTAACCACTGTGCCACCAGGGCTCCTGCCTATATACCACAAAACATAATTAAAATTGAAATAAACTTTGTTTAAATAGTCTATTTTCATTCAAACTTTCTCCATTTCCCATATTTTTCAATCTAACCTTAGATTTTATTAGCTGTTTTTTTTTTTTTGAATCAGAAAGTCAATTCTTGGCTAGCCATCCCCCCACCCACCCCCCACCCTGGTTTGTTCTATGCCTCCTTCTTCTCATTCTGAAACTACTAGTTATACTTTAAGACAAAATTATCCCTTTTTCCTTAAATAAAACACATTTCATGTAATATCTTGTTTAAGTTATTTAGAAAGGTTTTGTTTTTAAGATTGACATACTGCAGAACATAAAAGTCTTTGTTAGAATGAGTTCACTTTCATTAGTTCCTGGAAATATTAGGACTATTTAATTTATATAAATGCTTATTTATCATTAAACTGATTAGAGTAACTTCTTTGAAGAAATATTATAATCTAATTTAATAATACCATCCAGAGGTAGGAAATTATTGTATTTTCATAACCCTGTCTTTTACATGCTTTATAGGATCCTTTAGCGAAGTAACTTAGAATAATTTGTCTCTTTTTAAGGCCTTGTTAGACTAATCAAAATAACTAATCCTTTTTCAGGGCACTTTTCAAATTGAGTGATTTATATCACAGTTTGTCAGACTAGCTACTAAAAACCTGGGCACAAGAAGCAATTTTTCTTGGATGAGAAAAGAACTGAAATTTAAGGCGTCCTCATGAAAAACAGCAACTGCCAGCCATGGCCTCCTGAAGCAAGACAGAAACTCAGACACAGTGCTCTTTCTAGATAAGAGACAACCTCTCAAAACAAAACGAGACAGAAAAACTGCGTAAGTTCACCTATCTGTGAGGGCGGCTCAAATACCAAGCTTATACAGAATAAAGCAAACAGGGAACTTAGTTTCTTAAAATGTCTGCAGCAATTCTTTGGTAAGATAGACTCAATTCAGCAGGAAAACAAGTTCTAGATAAAGCTTATTAACTTGATAGAGTCTCAGATGGAGGGATCTCAGACCCTCTGACAAACCTGAGCACCAAACAGAATTGCCCCAGAGGAAAGAAAAGACAACACAAACAGGAATTCATTTTCCCAAAGTGGAAGGAAAAAAACAGAACAGATGGGAACTCATTTTCCCAAAGTGATCACTGAAATTCCAAATTACTTCTGGTATATTCAACTTATAGCATTTTTTAACTCCAACCAGCATCCCGGCAGGGGGATATCCAGGCTCATTTATTAAGGATGTTAAGAATAGGTTGAAACTTTGGTCTCCCAGAGTCAAATAAAATTCCTAGCAGGTGGTCTGCCACTGGTTTTGGTCAGTGTTTTGTTTCACAGAGTGCCTCTATTGCATGAGAGTTGTCTTTCAGCTGGTGGACAGCCTAATGCTCTAGCCCATCTCATGTCACAGCTTACCCCTTCATGGATGTCTTTCTGTTGGTAGTGAGTACCCTGGGGGCTTTTAAGATGCTCTAACCTGTGCCCACATATTTTTGTGACTTAAAAGACTCTGGGATTCCTTCATAATAACTATATGACACCTAGTTTCATTCTTCTGAACCTAATTCATTCTGCTGGCTAGAAACCTACTCTCCTATTTTAGACATTAAATAGACTAGTCTCTCCAATTGGAAGGTACCCAAAAGTGGCCACTGATTTTCTAAACTGTCGTTAGGGAGCTCAAACAGAAATCCAAATACAAACAAAACCTAGACGCATAATTCTTGGCCATATAGCAAGCCAGAGTTCCACTAGGAAAATCAGCTGCTTTCTTTGAATTAGCATACCCCATACTGAGATAGCCCTAAGCACTACAATTCACCAAAACTCACAATAAATATTTGAGTTTGCACTGCAGCAAAACAAACTTTACTTGCAAGAAGCAAATCCACAATAAAACTCAAAGAGCTATCAATGCAAAGAGAGCAGAGCTCCGATTCGAGAGGCTATTTACCTTAAAGCAACTCACAAGAATTTGCAGAAGTGTAGAGCCCAAACAGCTCAGCTGGTACCGGAGCGCAATTCCTCGATGTTTCGAGGGTCATGGAAGGTAACGCGCCTTCAAGGTCCCACTTCTGACATCAGAAATGTCAAAGAGAACAAAATCTTTACTCTGAGGAGAGTAAAAGAAGAGTTTTATTGAGGAATAGAACAGCTGTAGCCAGGCAACACTAGGTAAAAGTACAAAGTGCTTCGTGGTTCAAACAGAGAAGGAGGCTTTTATACATAAAATTTAACAGGGTCAACGTGACTCAGTATATTTCAAAAATACCTTGTTTTTCAAGTATTTTCTATTTCTAAAGATTACTGGCGTCAGCATTCCTCCCCCCGCCCGCCCCGAAATTTCCTATATGATGTTTCCTAGAGCAGGACAGTCTTCCTGGAACTTATCTGACCACATTCTTTTCAAGAATAACCACATCTTCTTTCTCCTTCCCCCTACCCTTGGTTTCCTATCAGTAGCCTGAACTAACCCCCTGCCCAGAGCTTTCTCCAAATGCCTCTGTATAAAATTTGAAGGCCTGCTAGTGGGAATTGACTGGACAGTTTGGTTTTTGGCTTTAATACATAATAAAGCACTAAAAGTCCGTCAGATTTATGATTAAGTCACAAGTTGTAAAATTAAGAACTTAATGACAAGGCACCACAGACAACAAATATTCAGATATTTAATAAGATTGAATCTTAGACATTATCAAAGTATTTTAAATTAATACTGAGAATCAAATGTCTTCTCAGAGTAGTCATGGCAGCTACAAAACTCAACAAATATGGTCTGACATATGAAGAATCATTTCTCTGTTTCAGATGTCTCTGGGACTGGAAAAAAACATTTTCTTAGAGACAAACCCCATTACTAAAAACATTTAAAAAGAAAAAGGGAACATACATTGAGTGCCTCTTATGTGCAATTCACATGTCATAAGTGTTTTACATGCTATCCAGGTTAATGTTTGCAAAGACAGGATGCTGCACAGAAGCCCGTCCTTGGCCCCGTTTTATACATTGGGAAGCTGGTTCTTTAAATTATACCACTAATAGCAATTTGAAGCCAAAAATATCTGGTTAAAAGTAGAATCTATAGTCTGAACTGAAGGACTGAGTATGTTTAAATTTTGCCTTTTAGCTTACATATGAGGAGAATTTACTGAAACATCAAACTATGCAGAAAAATTCGAAGAGGAACAATAATTCAAGAGTTTCTGACATAGACTTGAACTCTGTGAACACTGAGGAGAAGAAAAAAGAGAGCCGAAACAACTTTGTTGAACTACTGCCTCCAGAAGTCACTTTAAACATTTTCCATCAATTAGACATTCAGAGCCTATGCAGGGCTTCAATGGCATGCAGGAGCTGGAATGACATGATAAAAAACAGTGACTCTTTGTGGAAACCACACTGTTTGACTGTAAGAGCTGTGTGCCAAAGAGAAATAGATGGTGATCTAGAAAGCGGTTATTCCTGGAGGGTAAGTTTAATCCTTGCAGTCTGTAGTGTTTATGGCAGTGTTGGTGTGGTAGCCTTGAGCCATTTCTGTCTTCTGCTTGGAAGAAGGATTTCATATGCACAGTGTTTTGACTTTTGAAAATGATTTGAAGTTGATTTATTAATTTCCTAACCATCCTATCCCCCATCTATCCTTTTAAATCATTTTTGTAAAGTCTTAAATCCAGAAAATTTTCTCTGTTAACCAGAAGGAAAGTGGCTACTTCTTTTAATGCCACCTTCTCCAAAATCCCCAGAAAACCCTGTTGTTCACTGTGTATATATACACATATACATAATTCTGCACACATATACATTTATTACTATATATATATACATATTTTAATGTAAGTACTTGATCTTCTTTTCAGTCCTGTCAATCAGCTTGTCTAGTTTCAAACAAACTCACTAACCATCTACTATACTCTTTTTTAATGATGATATTTTACCTCTTTCAGGTAATACTACTGAGGAATTACCAGAAGAGTAAAGTGAAGCATGAATGGCTAAGTGGCAGATACAGCAACATATGTTCTCCCATTAGCCTACCAGAGAAAATCATGTACCCAATGGATGCAGATACGTGGGGGGAAATTCTAGAAGCAGAACTGGAAAGATAAACGGAAAAATTGTAAACACCTTGTAACCTTGAGAGTTTAAAACCAAAATGATGATTAGGTTGCAAAAGGTATACCTTTATCTGTTCACTGTTTTACTTTTTTATATTTAACATTTAGAAGAAAACTAAGTGGAAAATAGTATGAAACTTAAAGCTTTAATTTTTTGCACTTTATTAAAAACATTTTTCTTGTTTTGTAAAGTAGAAAAATCATGAAATGATATTTTTATAAGAAATACTTTAATGAAAGTGATTTCAAATGCATTATTTAATGTATTTGTGTTAGTATATTATAGTACTTTAAATGGCAAGAGTTTGGCATTTTCTGTATAATTCAAAAATTCAAGAAGCCATTTGAAACTGACTTAGAGATTAAGTAGGAGGCATAACTAGGTTTATGGGAAGACTAGCTAAGTAAAATTAATGTCAATATGTTTAAATGAATAATAAATATGTGTTTCCATAACTTTTAAAAATTCTATTTCAGTGGAATCCGACTGAATTGTCAAACAGTGAGACGACTTTAAAACAGGTTAAGCCTGTGGTTTCGTTTAAAATTAATTTCACCATAAGACTAAAGCTTGTCAGGATTAAGATTCCCATTACTTCTCTACAAGCCTGCAATTGCTCTCAGAGGCTGGAAATGAGTGGAAAGTTTCCAAAACACTTAACTACATGCCGAACTACCACACTATTTTTCTTCCTGACAACCTTATAGGACCATGTAGTGTACTGCTTAGAGATACCAAGACAAAGGACTTTCAGCTCCTTTTTGTTTTTTCTGTATCAAAAAGGAAAAAAAAACAAAAATATTATTCTATAGAACCCTTAATATCTAACTTTGTTAAAGTTTATAGCTTTCCAAGATTTTTTTGATATAGCCTTTGTTCTCTTTTTTTTAAGCAGATGATAATAGTAGTCACTATATAGTTTATCTGAATCCATGGTCAGCACCATAGAAAAAGTATCTGCAAAACATTTTAGTCAGTATGTAGTTTTCTTCTTAACTTGTGCTCTGTAGTAGAAAAATAAGAATCTAGCCGACCAGTATTTAGTGAATACTCAAATATAAGAAAGATATCCCACTACAGGCATACCTCAGAGATACTGCGGGTTCGGTTCCAGACCACCGCAATAAGGCAAATAATGCAATAAAGTGAGTCACACAAATTTTCTGGTTTCCCAGTGCTTATAAAAGTTATGTTTACACTATACTGTAGTCTATTAAGTGTGCATTAGCATTATGTCTACAAAAACAATGTACAGACCTTAATTAAAAAATACTTTATTGCTAAAAAATGCTAACCATCATCGGAGCCTTCAGCAAGTTGAAATCTTTTTTGCTCGTAGAGGGTCTTGCCTCGATGTTTATCGCTACTGACTGACTGATCAGGATGGTGATTGCTGAAGGTTGGGGTGGCTGTGGCAATTTGTTAAAAGAAGACAACAGTGAAGTTTGCTGCATCAGTTGACTCTTCCTTTCAGGGAAGATTTCTCTATCAAAATGCTGTTTGATAGCATTTTACCCACAGAACTTCTTCCAAAATTGGAGTCAATTCTCTCAAAACCTGCTGCTGCTTTATCAACTAAGTTTATGTAATATTCTAAATCCTTTGTTGTCATTGCAGCAATGTTCACAAAATCTTCACCAGGAGTAAATTCCATCTCAAGAAACCACTTTCTTTGCTCATCCACAAGAAGCCACTCCTCATTCATTAGTTTTATATCAGCTTGCAGCAATTCAGTCACATCTTTAAGCTCTATTTCTAATTCTAGTTCTCTTGCTATTTCTACCACATCTGCAGTTACTTCCTCCACTGAAGTCTTGAACCCCTCAAAGTCATCCCTGAAGGTTGAAATCAGCTTCTTCTAAACTCCTGTTAATGTTGATATTTTGACCTCCTATGAATCATGAGTGTTCTTAATGGCATCTAGAATGGTGAATCCTTTCCAGAAGATTTTCAATTTGCTTTGCCCAGATCCATCAGAGGAATCACTATCTATGGTAGCTATAGCCTTATGAAATTTATTTCTTCAATAATAAGACTTGAAAGTCGAAATTACTCCTTAATCCTTGTGCTGCAGAATGGATGTTGTGTTAGAAGGTATGAAAACAACATTAATCTTCTTGTATATCTCCATCAGAGCTCTTGGGTGACCAGCTGCATTGTCAATGAGCAATAATATTTTGAAAGGAATCTTTTTTTCTGAGCAGTAGTTCTCAACAATGGGCTTAAAATATCCAGTAAACCATGTTGTAAACAGCTGTGCTGTCATCCAGGCTTTGTTGTTCCATTTGTAGAGCACTAGCAGGGTAGATTTATCATAATTCTTAAGGGCCCTAGGATTTCTGGAATGGTAAATGAGCATTGGCTTCAACTTAAAGTCACCAGCTGCATTAGCCCGTAACAAGAGAGTCAGCTTGTCCTTTGAAGCTTTGAAGCCATTGACTTCTCCTCTCTAGCTATGAAAGTCCTAGGTGACATCTTCTTCCAATATAAGGCTATTTTGTCTACATTGAAAATCTGTTTTCAGCAATTATCTTAGCTAGATCTTCTGGATAACTTGCTGCTGCTTCTACATCAGCACTTGCTCCTTCACCTTGCACTTTTATGCTATGGAGACAGCTTCCTTCCTTAAACTTCATGAACCAACATCTTCTAGTTTCAAACTTTTCTTCTGTAGCCTCTTCACCTCTCTCAGCCTTCATAGAATTGAAGAGGGTTAGGACCTTGCCCTGGATTAGGCTTTGGTTTATGGGAATGTTGTGGCTGGTTTGATCTTCTATCCACACCACTAAAATTTTCTCCATATTAGCAATAAGACTGTTTTGCTTTCTTATCATTTCACTGGAGGAGCAGTTTTAATTTCCTTTAAGAACTTTTCCTTTGCATTCACAACTTGGTTAACTGTTTGGCACAAGAGGCCTAGCTTTCGGCCTGTCTTGGCTTTTGATATGCCTTCCTCACTAAGCTTAAACATTTCTAGCTTTTGATTTCAAGTGAGAGACGTGTGACTCTTCTTTTCACTTGAACACTTAGAGGCCATTGTAGGATTATTAGTTGGCCTAATTTCAATATTGTCGTGTCTCGGAATAGGGAGATCCGAGGAGAGGGAGAGAGACAGGGAAAGACCAGTTGATGGAGCAGTCAGAATGCACACAACATTTATCGATGAAGTTCACTGTTTTATATGGGCGCATTTTGTAGCACCCTAAAACAATTACAATAGAAACAACAAAGATCACTGATCACAGATCACCATAACAGATAAAATAATAAAGAAAAAGTTTGAAATATTGTGAGAGTTACCAAAATGTGACACAGAGACATGAAGTGAGCACATGCTGTTGGAAAAATGGCACCGATAGACTTGCTCAACACAGGTTGCCACAAACCTTCAATTTGTAAAAACCACAATATCTCTGAAGCACAATAAAGTGAAGTGCCATGAAAACGAGGTATGCCTCTATATGCAAGTTTCTTGGTTGGTTGGATCAGACGAATGATGATTGTGCCATACTATCTTCTCAGAATTGGAAGGGGCCTTGGAAATAGGCAGTCCAGTCTCCAAGGCCATCCAGTAATCTCCTCTAAAGGAACACTGACGGGGTCAGCCTACCCCTGCTCAAATACGTCTAGTAATAGCATTTCTATTATCTCACAAAAGAGTCCTTTTCTCTACGATTGCTCTGATCATTAGAAAACCTTTCTCACTTTAAACTGAAGACTTCCTCCCTGTAACATTTGCCTCCTAGTCCTGGTTCCATCCTCTATGGTTGCCATTTGAATATTTGAAATATAAACATTTGAATATTTGTTATCTTGTCTTTTCTAATATCTTCTCCCCAATTCCTTCTACTATTCAGTGAGCATAACTTTTAGACCCAACAGCATTCTCTTCTGCCCCTGTCTCTCTTGACAAAGGTGTAATTGGAAAGGAAAGTATCCACTACTTTATTTAATATATTCAATAAGAGAGGAAATGAAGAAAGCACTTTGAAATTTTCAAAGTACGGAAAAAATTAAACCTGTAAAGCATTCTATTGAATAATATCTTTGTATAGTAGCGTATGTACACATATATTTTAATCTGTTTTTGTAATGTATGTGGATTGTCTTTGTTTGCTCAATTCCCCTTATTGCCTTTCACCTTCATCTGTTAATAGAGGTCACCCTAATTAGGGAGAGGAGCACTGGTGGCACAGTGGTTAAGAACTACAGTTGCTAACCAAAAGGTCAGCAGTTCGAATCCACCAGCCACTCCTTGGAAAGCCTGTGGGCCAGTTCTACTCTGTCCTGCAGAGTAGTTATGAGTCAGAATTGACTGGACGGCAACGGGTTTGGTTTGGTAATTAGGGAGAATCTCCCTTCTTGCATCTTTCCTATGCTGTTTTTAATAGTACACTACCTCTCAACCCCACCCCCAATCTCTGGCAACCACTAACCTTTTTACTGTCTCTACAGTTTTGTCAGAGTCCCTGGATGGCACAAATGGTTAAGTGCTCAACTACTAACTGAAAGGTTGGCAATTTGAACACACCCACCCAGAGGCATCTTGGAAGAAAGGCCTGTCCACCTGCTTCTGAATGATCACAGCCTTGAAAACCCAATGGAGTACAGTTCTACTCTCATACGCGTAGGGTTGCCATGAGCTGAAATTGACTCAATGGCAACTGGTCTGGTGTGGTTTTTACCTCCCCTAGCCACAGCGTTTGGCCCAGGGGTGAGTACATGAGCCAAACCACCCTCTTCCATAGCTGGAAGAGAGAAGCCCTTTCCTCTTTGATGAGGAAACTGTTCCCTGCCATGCAGAGAAAACAGATCCTCAGTAAGAGAATAAGGAGCCAAAAAGGAGAGAGAAACAGCTGTGATGAGAGGCCTGATTGGGTTCAGACACTGGTTACAGCCATTCCCAGTCTGTTCACCTGAACTAATTTCAGCTAATTACCCAGGCTGTTTGACATACCTGGAATGTTATTCCTCTCACCCACTGTTAATTCTATTCCTGGCAAATTCTTCTAATTTTATTAACTACTGTTCTGGATTAATTGGCCCTCTTAAGTTTCCCATAGTTCTTTGTGCATTCCATTCTCAAAGCTGTCATACTACATTAAATTGTCTATTTATTTGTCTCTCTTCCCCTTTAGACTGTGAGCTTCTTAATGGCGGGATCATTTGTAATTTATTTCGTGTTCCGAGAACCTGGAACGTAAAAGGTGCTTGATAAAGATTTGTTAAATTATTTCTATAGTTATTTATTTTAATCCTACCTAGAAGATACAATAAAAATAATTTACTATGTTGTTAATGGACAAGATTGTACTGAAATACAAATGTATAACCCATAAGATATATGAGCCATTTAATGTTAATGTCAATATATGAATTATCGTTCTAGTCTATAAGAGGAAAATAAAAGTTGAAATGTTTTATTTTTTGTAATAAAAATGTGGAAATAAACAACCCAAGAAGTAGCATTGTTTTTAATTATTGGGTCACCCCAATGAGTTTTAATTATTTCCTTAACAAGTTATATGAATAACTTCAGTGTGTGTGTGTGTGTGTGTTCTTAGTACTATTGCATTAAAATAATTCTTTGGATAAGGAGTTATAAGCTATGATATCAGTCTACACTGAAAGAGAAGTTTTGAAACTTAATGATAAATTTTATGGTATGGGCTTAGAATGAGCTGTACATTTATCAGGCCAAGCCATGAACATCTGAGAACATGAGTGGGTGGAGTAGAATGAAAGGAAGGAGTGCTCTTTCTTGTTAATAAAATAGCGAGTTTAAAAGTATGCAGTTTGTGAAAGATGCAAGATTGCAAAAGAGTATTAAGGAATTTCAATATTTTCTAATTTAATCAAGCATAAAATCTAGTACTTAAAAAAAATGTAGAGTTTTTTCTTTAGTTACTTCTAGTTTATAACCCAATCTTAGACTAGGACATAATCATGAATAAAATCTATATGAGATATAAACTTTAGAGCGTCCATGTATATTCAAGCTTAATTGGAAAAATATACTCCTAACCACTTTAGTTTCATCTTTGCTTGACTTTAGATAAGACCTCCTCACCAAGACTTCAAATGCCCTAATCATATTAATAAAACATAAGATGAGTAGTAATATTAGGAAATGGATTGGGAAGAAGAATACATAAGGTGGAAGATCACAACACTTCTTTTAAACTAGAGTTGGAAGGTCAAAAACATCAAATACATGAAATTAGATCAATAATAGACAAAGCTGATTAACTACAATAACTAACGTGTTGAGTGACTACTCTGTACCAAGCACTGTGTTCATAAGATGGTGCTATTACTCCATCTCATTTTACAAATGAAGAAACTGAAATTTAGAAAATGATCTTACTCTAGTTCATCACTGCTTCCCAACACCTAGATGCCAGGACTGAGGGGACCCATCTCTGTCTGGATGCCAGGAAAAGGGAGGAAAAAGGGAAAAGGGAGGGAGAAACTCTGAGTAGGGTTGCCAGAATTAGCAAGTAAAAATACAGGATGTTCAGTTAACTTTCAATTTCAGATGAAAAACAGATACTTCTTTGGTACAAGTATGTCCCAAATATTACATGTGACAAACTTATACTAAAAAAGTATTCATTTTTTAATCTGAAATTCGAATTTAACTGGGTATCTTGTATTTTGCCTGGCAAACTTAACCCAGAAAGACTAAGTAATGTGCTGAGACTGAGTTAACATGGAAATGTCTGGATTTCTTTTAATTGGCAAGATCGTCTTACAATGTGCCCCATACCTCTCCCAACTCCACACTCTACAGAACATAATATGGGAGCTGACTAAGTGGTGACATTGTACATTAACTCAGTCTCTTTGGAGGCCTTCTGTACCTACACAACATACAACACACCCATTTCTACTCTTCTGCAGTTACCTCATACTGTTATAGGACTTCCTTCCAGGATTCAGGTGGGACAGAAGTCTGTTCTGCCATGAAAGTCTTGAACATGTCTGGGTGGTTTCAACACTAGAGGAAGGCGGGGCAGGACTTCTCAGAGATGCCTAATGCGACACTCCTTTGTTCTTTCCTAATTCTCTTCTGTCCACCAACTGGTAAAAAAAATTCTCAACTTATTTTTGGATTGGAATCCTGTGCTTCGGTCATATCCTACATCCTTCCTATCTTATGGCAGTTCATTTCATAAGCACTGGTCCAGATGATTTAAAATTAATCTTTTGGAGTTCAGAAGACTCTTATCTTTCTCCAGTGTCTGCATCTTTACATCAGAAGCCTGACTGTGAGGATTTGTGTTTTTTCTATGCTTCTTTTTAAAAGTCTGTTTTGAAATTCAAAGCTGAGCTCTGACTCCTTTTTCTGTGAGGAGCCAAATCCACCCTCGTCACAAAGCTCCAGCTGCCTTACCTTCACAGGCAGAGAGCCGCAAAGAACCAAGAATTACTGGGGATGAAAAAGACAGTGGAAAACATTGCAAAAATATCAGCCCTTTCTATTACTATTATGCAAAGAAAGCTAGTTCTAGGAAAGGAAGGAAGAGGATAAGAACTATAAAGAGCAGCAGAGGTTTAATGAAACTAAAGAAGGTAACAGAACAAAGCACGGGATGCAAGTTAGGTTTCTGACAAAAGCACAGCAGCCTCATACTCAGCCCTACTATAAATGAAATCCAATTTTTTAGTAAACCCATTTTGCATTTTCCAGCACCTCCTACCCTGCCCAGTTGGGGCAGGATAGATGATAAGATAAAACTGAAACTTTATAAACCACATCAATTATGCTATATTTACCACCAACATTAACTTGTCAAGGAATATTTTTAATAATCATTTTCTGAGGCTTATTTTTCAGCTATGGGTCCTCTGAGTCCTGTAGGGAAGAAACGGGCTGCTGGTTTCCCATTTTGCTCATTTCGATTTAGTTTTAATATAACAAAATTATACTGTCTGTGATCATCACACAGTGAAAACTGGTAGAAACACGTAAAATCATTTTTTTTAAAAAAAAAGGCTTTCTAAAAATCACATTTGCAAATCTCTCAACTTAATGCCATAGTTGTTTGTTTATTTGTTTTTTGGTTTTGTTCTTTTGCTTACTTGTTTGCCTAATTAGCAGACTGGTCATATTTTTCTGTCTTTTCTTTATTCTCAGAGGTTAGTAATAAAAGGACTCTTTATACCACTGTTTTTTCATGTGTGGCCCACGGGTATCGTTTTGTCAGTTTAGATTATCTTTTCTCTCTTAGATGCTTTATTTTTAATTTGTTTTCTGTAAATGTTTTGTTTTGAAAATTTTCACACTTATTAGAAAAGTTGAAGAATAGTAAAATGGTATAATTATCTAGATTCACCAATTGTTTACTTTAGCTACCTTTGCTTTATCTCTATTTATTGACTGGATTTCTCATCCTCAGCACTATTGACATTTTGGGATGAATAATTCTTTGTTGGGGATGTCTTAGGCATTTAGGGTGTTTAGCAACATCCTTGGCCTCTACTCACTAGACGCCAGCAGCACCATTCCTCCCCACCCCTACTGTGACAGCCAAAATGTCACCTGGAAGGCAAATCGCCCTGGTTGAGAACCACTTGTCTATGTTATACTATTAAAACAACAGCAAAAACTCACTGTTGTGTTGAGCTGAAGTATTTGAAAATAAGTTTTCAGACCTCATGATATTTTACCCCTAAATACCATAGCATGTAGTTCCTAAGGACATGCACACACTTCTACACAACCACAGCACTATAATCACTCCCAAGAAATTTAATTGTGATACAATTATGACAGCATCTAATACCTAGTTCATATTCAAATTTCCCCCAAGAGGTTGCACAAAATTGTGTTTTCAGCTTTTGAATTTTTACCAATCTGATAACAGAAATACTGTCTCAATGTAGCTTTACTCCAACATTTTACTATGAAATTTTTCAAATATTCAGTAAAGTTGAAATAATTTTCTCAGTGTAAATTTAATTTGCATTTCTCTTGTCATAAATGAAGTTCAGCATCTTTTCATATGTTTAAGAACACATGTTTGTGTGTGTGTATATGTGTGTGTGTGAATCTTTGTTTCTCTCAATTTTTAAGAGTTCTTTGTAAATTAGAATACTTTGGTAAAAATAGATTAGCATTTTATTTTTCTCCCACATTGTCACTTGTCTTTCGAATTTACTTATTTTTTTTTCCTATGTGCAGGTTCTTTTTTTAATTTAATGTAGCCGAATATATCAACTTTTTCTGCTTTTGTATATGAATGATGATATACTTAAAAAGTGTTTCCTCACAGCAAGTTTGTAATCAAATTCACCTGTATTTTCTTCTAGTATTTCTGTCATGTATTTTTTTTTCCAGTTGGTGTTTTTTTCCTGCAGAATGATATATATTATGGATCCAAAATTATCTTCTTGGAAGGCTGTGCAGTTGTCCTAACACGATTTATTAACAAGTCTGTCTTTTCCCCACCTTATTCATATAATAAATTTCCATTTGTACTTGGGTTGGTTTCTGAATATTCAGTTCTGTTCCAGGTCTGTCTGTCTATTCATGTAATACTGTTTTAATTATAGAAGATTTATTGCATGTTGGTATTTAAGAGTTCTCTCTCCACATCGACTCTTTTTTTTTTTTTTTTTTTTTAAATAGTTACTCTGTATTATTATGGGGAGATACAAAGTCATTGATTTTTCTAGAGAGGTTGCTTATTCAGTTCTGTTCCAGGTCTGTCTGTCTATTCATGTAATACTGTTTTAATTATAGAAGATTTATTGCATGTTGGTATTTAAGAGTTCTCTCTC
>NW_004443940.1:14438467-14501037 GCF_000243295.1 Trichechus manatus latirostris
AAGATTTATTGCATGTTGGTATTTAAGAGTTCTCTCTCCACATCGACTCTTTTTTTTTTTTTTTTTCTTCCTGATGTTCCTATGTATGCTTATGGTTTATTTTCCCATATGAGCTTTGGAATCAATTTGTCTAGTTCCAGGAAAAACACTTGTTGAAATTTTATGAGGTAGTGTTAAATTGGGGATAATTTACATCTTTATTATGTTGATTCATCTTATCCAAGACAAAGGGATATTTCCATTTGTCTTTGAAGAGTATTTTAAAATTTTCTTCATATAGGTTTTGCATATTTCTTGTTAAGTTTATTTCCAGGTATTTTATCTTTTTAGTTGTTATTGCAAATGGGTTTTCTTTTCCTTTATCTTCTAACTGGTTATCATTTACACACACATATACACACACACGATATTGATTTTTGAGCATTAATTTAGTAGCCTGCTAACTTACTGAATTATTTTATTGTTCAGATTAGTGTTATCATTGATTTTATTGGGTTTTCCAGACATATTATCATATCAACTGCAAATGGAGAGACTTCTACCTCTTCTTCAATTCTTATGCCTCTATTTTTACCCTCGACTGAGTACATTGACTAATGCACCCAGTATGGTGTAACATAGTAGTGAAAGGAGTGGGCATCTTTGTCTTGTTCCTTACCTTAATGGAAATGCTTCCAGTATTTCTCCATGAAAATCTTCTCTGTCTCTCTCTCCCTTGTTTTCTCTATCTCACGCACACATAAATGTGTGTTTGCATATACACATAATCATGTTAAGAAATGTTTATTTATTCCCATTTTATCTAATGCTTTTATTAAGACAGCTGTTAAATTTTATTAAGGGGCTTTTCTGTAGTTCAAGGTATACATTTCTCACCTGAAAATTCTTAAGAAGTTTACAAATATTTTATTACTTTACACTTCATAACAGTAGCTTTGTTGTTGTTAGGTGCGGTCGAGTGGGTTCCGACTCATAGCGACACTATGTACAACAGAAGGAAACACTGCCCAGACCTGCGCCATCCGCACAATCTCTGTTATGCTAAAGCCCATCGCTGCAGCCACTCTATCAATCCATCTCGTTTGAGGATCTTCCTCTTTTTCACTGACCCTCTACTTTACCAAGCATGATGTCCTTCTCCAGGGACTGATCCCTCCTGATAACACGTCCAAAGTATGTGAGACGTAGCTAGACGTTGTAGACGTTGATAGGTGGATCTTCAATACATGTATATTTTCTCAGATCCAAAAACCTAACGATATTGAATATCATACTTTACAACCTTGGCTTTCTTCCCCAAAACTATCCTATAGTAACAATAGCTTCCATTGGTTAAGTACCTTCTATGTGGCCATTTACTCATCATATTGTCCTGAAAGGTAGTTTTTAGCGTTTATATTTTAAAGATGTGGAGATTGGGGCTCATAGAAACAAAGTAATTTGAGCAAGGTCAAATAGCTTGAACATGGCGGAGAGCGACCCGGACCTTAGGGGCTGGCAGCTGCTCTTTCTGCCACATCATCCTTGAAGTTTGGTAAATGCTTATCAGCTGCCAGCAGAGGGTGCAATATTTCCACTGAAAGCCAGGAAGAGACCTGAAGCGCAAGAGGAAAAGAGATTCTAATTCCAGTCATGTTTCCTAATTGGAAAATCTCGCAAGTCAGAATCTGTCCAGACTGTTTCAGTTGCAAATGGCAGAACTCGAAATCGTCCTGCCCATCTCGGGTGGAAGGGCTGCACTGAGAGTGGAAGGGGGTCTTTCCCCCCAGAGAACATAGGGATTAACACCAACTTGACCAATAATAGCCTGTGATGTCGGAGAATATAATATTCCAGTGAAGAGAATTCTCATCCCAATCCACTCACAGCCCTGGCCTGTTTTCTCAACAGATTTCTACTTTAGTCTCCAAAGGCACAATTAAAAACACTTTAATTCGGCCTTTGTGTTTTGTTTTGTTTTTAATCCAGAAAAGAGTGTCCATGTTATTATCCTGTGCAGATGTTTTTCCATGGGGGGATGATCTCATATTCTGCCTGTTTGCTCTCCAAATCTTCAGGCCAGAGTGTCTCCAGTGATATTGTAGTTCCTTGAAGTCAGGCTGTAAGTGTGACGTAATGGATGTGAGGTGTGAGGTTGTTGGTTACAAGAGCTGAGAATCAGATATTTATGGTTTAACAGTTGTTAAGTGTAAAGAAATTTCTCACCCCTTCACCAACACTGTGAAAAACTTCTAGCCCCTTATATGACAAGAATATAAAAGGAACTCATCCAAAGGTGAAAACATTTCTAAAATTACCTTTTATTCTTACCTTGAAACTCCTGTAGGCAGAAGGAGTGAGCCAAAAACCTTAGGGAATTAAGCAAGGTAATCAAAATTCATATGCAAGATTCCTTTCTTTTTAAATGCTGCTTCTTCCATTTCATTCAACAATAAACCTGTCACATGTAAATTTAAAAGTTTGTCTCCTGGATTACATTAATTACTACATATACAATATCTACGTCTCAAAATGGAAAGCAAAATACGCCCAAATATGATGTATAATTTTATCTCAATGTGACTTAGATTCTAAGATTCTTAGATTCTAATAATCTAGTAAGGCAATAGTTATGCTTATGTAAATCTCATATATTGAACATGTAACAAATAAACAGCAGTAGCAATATTTGGTCTCAAAAGAATAGGGCTTTTTTTTAGGAGCTTTATTGGGATATAATTCGCGTACAGTTCACCACTTAAGGTACACTTCAGTGCTTCTTAGTATATTCACAGAGTTGTGTAACCATCACCACAATCTAATTTTAGAACATTTTTGTCCCCTCAAAAGAAAGCCCATAGCCATTGGCAGTCACACCCAATCTCCCACCCCTGGTGTACGAGTTTTAGTGTGGACTTATGTTTGCATTTCTCTTCGGTACTTATCTAGTAGTGGAACGGCTAGGTCATGTGGTAACTCCATGTTAAACATTTTGAGAAACTGTTTTCCGAAGAAGCTGCATCATTTTACATTTCCACTAGTGATGTGTGAGGGTTCCAATTTCTCCACATCCTCATCAACGCTTGCTAATATGTGTCTTTTTGATTATAGCTACTCTAGTGGGTAGGAAGTGGTTTTGATATGAATTTTCCCGATGACTAAGGATGTTGACCATCTTCTCATGGACTTATTGGCTGTGTGTATATCTTCTTTGAGAAATGCTTATTCAAATCCTTTGTCCATTTTTCAATTGCGTTTTTTTTTTTTTTTATGTTTGAGTTGTAAGAGTTACTTATGTATTCTGGACACTAGACCTTTATTAGATATGTGATTTGCAAATGTTTTCTCTCGTTCTGTGGTTGTTTTTTCACTTTCTTGATAGTGTCCTTTGAAGCACAAAAATTCTTAACTTTGACAAAATCAAATGTACTTATTTTTGTTTGGCTGTTTGTGCTTTTGATGTAATATCTAAGAAAAAATTACCTAATTCAAGATCATGAAGATTTATACCTGTGGGTTTTTTTCTAAGAATTTTATAGTTTTCAGCTCTTATATTTTAGTCTTTGCTTCATTTTGAGTTAATTTTTGTATATGGTGTGAGGTAGGGGTGCAAATTTATTCCTTTGCATGTGGATATCCTGTTGTTCAAACACCATTTGTTGAAAAGACTATTCTTTCCTCCATTGAATGACCTTGGCTCCCTTGTTGAAAATCAATTGACCACAGATGTATGAGTTTATTTCCGGACTCTCGATTTCATTTCATCGGTCTATAGGTCTATCTTTATGCCAGTGCCACACTGTCATGATTACTGTAGCTTTGTAGTAAGTTTTGAAATTGGGAAGTGTGAGACCTCCAACTTTGTTCTTCATATTCAAGATTGTTTTGGCTAGTTGGAGTCTCCAGAGGATAGTCTTTTAACCTTACTTTAGATGGGAGGAGGGGGAGGGTTTGATAAGAGAAAGAGAGAAAACTATCCCAGAAGAAGAGACTTTTGAGTGATCAGGGTGTCTTCCCTGCCATTCACAGCCTGGAGTATATCTCTTTTGTAGCTAAAGTCATAGAAGATATTAACAACACATTCACATTCAAGGAATATTGTACCTCTTATATTTTCTGTATTGCACAGTTTTGTGCAGTATCAAATAGGAACAGAGATAGGGCAATAGAGATATTGTTGACACTAGTTAATAACGATGCTCAAAGCTGATTACTTGCTGTTGACCAACAGCCCTGCTCACGGCATTAAAGAGGCACTGTATGAGTCAGAGTCGACTCGACAGCAACAAGTTTTGGTAGTTTGGTTTGGTTCTAGCAGTTCAGGTCACCTCTGCCCTCAAGAAGTTCTACTAAAGACCCCAACCGGTGGGAACTACTTATCCCAGAGGTCACTCCTAGGAACTCATATGGCTTGTCAGCTTTGTTTGTTCCTTTTTAAATGATGTAAGCTTATTTTACAGGCCTTTTTTCCATAAACGTTTGGGGATTTGGCATTAATTTTAGCAAGTTTTCACATTCTGATTTTGTGCTTTTCTCCCTTCTTTGTCACCTCTCTATTTTTGTTCTCTATATTTATTCTTTAGCTTATTTTAGCTTAGTCAAGATTTTGACCCTCCTGAACTGTGGGGTCTAGGATTTTTTTCTATTCACCCTGTTAATTCTTGACTTTAAAATCTATATTTTTATCCTTTATATGTTATTTTTTATTTGACACTTAATTTGTGTTTCTTTAACTCTTTAGTTGTGTCTCTCAATTTTTTTTTTTTTAATTTTCTATTTTTAACCAAATCTATTGGTTTAATTTTGGAATCATTCTTGGCTTGTTTCCTCTCCCACCCCCTTTTTTTTAAGTTCCTTTTTTATTCTGTTCAAATAGTTTTCTTTTTAAATATGTCTCTTTCCTTCATAGTAATTTTTTATTCTTTTTTTTTTTTTTTTTAACACCCAAGTTATACTGGTGGGCAGGATTTATGGGTCTATACCTAACACAGCTGTGGTGAGGTCCATACCACAACTAGGGAACATTGGGTACTTTTTTCCTTCTAGCTCTCCCTGCACTTGCTTCTCTGGCTCTGCTTAGCAGATCATCCATCTCCTTCAGTGTTGATTTCAGCAAATTTTCACATTTTGATTTTGTGCTTTTTCAAAAGTAAGTGTTAACCTGGGTGTAAGGGATTGAACTGTGTCCCCCAAAAAGATATGTTGAAGTCCTAATCCCTGTACTTGTAAGTGTGACCTGTTTGGGTCTTTGAAGATATTATGAGTTAACATGAGGTTGTACTAGAGTAGGGTGGTTCCTAATCTGACCTGAGTGCTGTCTTTATAAAAGAGAACAGATACAGAGAAACACAGAGAAAAGGTGGCCATGTGAAGATACATCTACAAGCCAAGGAACACCAAGGATTGTACGGAGCCCCGAGAAAGTAGGAGAGAGACATGCAACAGTTTCTCTCTCCGAACCCTCAGAAGGATTAAATATGGCTGACACCTATTGGGACTTCTAGCCCCCAGAACTGTGAGACAATAAGTTTCTGTTGTTTAAATCCACTCACTTTGTGGTACTTAGTCATGGCAGCCCTAGTAAATTAAGACACTGGGTTACACCAGAGACTCAGCAAGGACAACTTCTTCCCATGGTTCTCTGCTTCCTACTTATGTGGAAAACACATACTGTATGATTTCTACAGTATATTGGAAATACTGAAATGAGAGTCCCTTTGTAAGGAGTTACATGTTCCAAAATCCCTAGTCTCTGACATATATCAGTTTACATAAACCAAAAAAACCTGTCGCCATGCAGTCTATTCCAACTCATAATGACACTATACAACAGGGTAGAACTGTCCCATAGGGTTTCCAAGGAGCAGCTGAGGATTTGAACTGCTGACCTTTTGGTTAGCAGCCATAGCTCTTAACCACTGTGCTATCAGGGCTCCATCAGTCTACATAAGAGGGACAATTTAGGAAGAAAGTGCCTTGTTTTTCTGTAGTTTTCCCCATTGCAATAAACCATGTAGCCAACTGTTCTCAAGCCAGAAACCCAGGAGGTCGCCATCAGCATGTCTGTCCATTCTATCTCCAAAATGTACGCCATATTTCACCTTTCTCTTCAACTTCACTGCCACACCTTATTTAGGTCACCAGCATTGTTCATCAGGGGTACTACCATTTTGTCCCATCTCTACTTTTAATTTTGACTCCCTTCTATTCATTTGCCATGAAGCAGCCAAGGTGATTTTTTTTAAATATCAGAACATGTCATGCATACGTAAGAATCTGTCAGTAGCTTTCCATTGCATAGTGGCATAGTTGACTGGTACTATCCAAGGTCTTTCTACGGCATCTGCTGCTAACATTCATCTGATGCACACATGGCCTCTTCTTTACAGCCCAGTCATGATGGTGGCCTCTTATGCTAATCAGGCCAACCCTTAACTCTTGCTTGGCTATAGATCTAAATCTCTTCTAAGTCCTTCATCAAGTTCCAGGCCAGTTGATCTCCTACTGTGGGGCAACTTGCTCCTACCAATGGCAGGTGCGATGACAAGATCCCAGCTCTCAATTAGAGTTACTATTTTTCTGGTCATGCCCACCAGCTCTCTTGGCTGTGCTGGTTCACCCAATATGCGCATGGAACCTCCACACAAAAGTCTTCTCTGAATCCCAAACTGTGAGCAGGGAAAGCCACTCTAGCTTTGATTTGTCTGACTCCTCACACCTTCTAGGCCAAGGCCTGGAGATGGACAACCACAACACACTTCTAGCCCTCCTTCTTCTTTCTTTCTACATTTTCTCACCACTGCAGAGCTAGAATGGGTGGATTTCTACCACCAGCATTCCTTTCTGTGCTCTAGCCTCATCACCTAGCCATCTTAGAAGGAGTATCTTCTTTAGCTTAAGGAATGAATTCTGTGATCTGAGTTTTAAGAACTCAAGAAATGTATACCTTTCTGTCTCCACATCACAGTACTGAAGCCTATTGCCTTGCTGTAAATCTCAAGTGAATGTCAAAAACTGAATATTTGGCATTAATTTTAGCAAGTTTTTACATTCTGATTTTGTGCTTTTCTCCCTTCTTTGTCACCTCTCTATTTTTGTTAATTTTACTCTTACATTACTTCTGTAACAGATCCAAGTCTCCCCCAAGGCTAACTAGAAATCTGGCTGAGGACTTGGAAAGGCAAAAGGGAAAAGCACAATAATACTTTTTTCAAAATATTACCCAGGGCGATGAAAAATATTTGAAAACGGATTGTGGTGATGGTTGCACGACAAGGTGAATGTAATTAATGTCATCGAATTGTACACTTAAAGCTGGTTACAATGACAAACGTTTTGTTATATACATTTTACCACAATAAAAGGAAAAGAAAAAAATATTACCCTTGTTAAATTCCATTTTCCCTATGTAATTTGTTACTTCTTCAATTTAGAACCAAAATCTCACACATTTCCTTCTCCACTAAGATGACATTGTCAGGTCATATTTCTTGTTACAGCTTACAGTGCAGAATTTAGCCTCTAGTCCTTTGACTGTGAGAGACATTGATTTTTATTCACAATGAAAACAGCTGGTCGCAAATATAGGTATGCCAAAATATGAGTACAATCTTTGCACAATGATTTTTATATCTATAGTAACTACTCTTAAGATTTTTGTAAAATCTGTTCTTTCAAAGTCACTTTATGTCATTTTCATGATCTTGTTTAACTACAGTTTAGTAACTGCTATTGTAGCAAATTTTTCACACTGTCAATATTAAGCTACCCAGGTACAAAGAACGATGTTAGCTCTTTTTCGTAATGCTTGAAATCAGAGAAACTTTTGAAAATTAGGTCTTAGCTTCACAGTTACACTTCAGACCATGACTTCTGTTTGGGGGAACCACCTTCAGTGTAGTAAAGTAGGTCAGATTATTATATTCCAATAGAGTTTCCTCAAGACACAGTTTTGCTAGGTATGAGTAGATTATATAACCTGATTATGTAACTACCTGTGAATGCCCATCCAGGGATATATTCAATCTGGGACAAGTTGAAATATCAGCCAAAAGACCAAGTCTTTGATCCAATCTTGCTGCTTATCTAAGTTAGGGATTTTTTTTTTTTTTTAATGGAGTAAAATAAGTTGAATTTCTTTTCACATTTAAAAAAAATGTCTTCATCATTTTGCAGAACTAAGTCATTTAAGTGCTACTAGCATGTTGTGCGGCCAATTAACTAAGCAAATCATACAACCGTCTGGGCACTAAGCAACAAGGCCTGCCTTATTTAGTTCACAGTGATTCCTCAATCGTGTCTTCCATTATTAAAGATAGAGTATTCATGGCGACTGTGTAATAAACTCACATATATAGTATATCCTTGCCAAATACTGTGTATTTGAAATTAAGTACTATAACAAGTCCAGCATTAAAATCAACCATCGAAGGAGCGTAATCATTTTGATTGGTTTATATTTAAAATCTAAAGACTTTTTGCAACACAGGATTAATTAGATAAATAAGAAGTCCAAGGACTGAGCCCTGAGATGCTCCATCATTCAGAGACCAAGGAGATGAAGAGGAACCAGTAAGGAGACTGAGAAGTCAGGTAGAAGGAAAACTAGGGAGTAAAGTGAAATGCTTTAAGGAAGTGGGAGAGATCAATGATGTCAAATGCTGCTGATTGATAGGTCAAATAAGATGAGAACTGAGACTAATTGAAATTGAAATTAACTGAAAACTGAAAGTCTAATTGGAAATACTGTTGCATAAGAGGTTGAAGAAATGCCTGAGAACTTATAGGACATGTTGCATGGAAATTTGTACTCACTTTAGGCATTTCTTTAGAGGATCCAAAATGACCTGGCCTCCACTATTGCTTGCTTTGATCTTCCCTTTGGATCAGGCCGTTTTCTCTCCCACCCCGCTTCTCATGCTTTGCTTTGCCATGCTGGGCTCCTTGATGGTCCCCAGGCATACTCCCACCTCAGGGCTTTGTACCTGCTGTTCCCTCTGTCTGGAATGCTTCCCTTCCCCCTACCCCACCTAGATAGTGACATGGTTCACTCTCTCTTTCTTCAGCCCTCTGCTCAAATATCATCTTATTAGAGAGTTCTTCCTGACTACCCTCTGTTAAAGAGCACCACTAGCCACTGACCCTCAACTCTTTGTTCCTATTACTCCATTTTTAAAATATAATAATTACCACCACATTATAATTTATCTACTTAGCAAGAATATAAACTCAACGAGATCAAAACCTAGAACAGTGCCAGCACGTGGTGGTTAATCAATAAATAGTCTGACTGAATATTAATTGAGTGAAAAACAACTGGCCAGAATATTTTGGTGGTAATTAGATACAGTGTAATTATTCATCTGCCAGGGCTTTCACGTCAACCAGCATTAAGGACATATTTTTAGAACCCACAAGGCAAACATCCTGTAAACGTGCCCCCCAACCCACTTTCACTTAAAGAGATGCAAATAACTACCCACCAGCATTCTCTTCAAAGTTCTAGTGTGCATCGTTTCCTGTTTTCTAAATAGATATTCTTCAGTAACAACAGGTATCTGAGACCTATAGGGTCTGACTGGATCTTGAATGAATCTAAAAGAATATTATATATAAGTTTTTATTTGCACAGTACTTAATAAAGAATCACACAATTATAATGTCTATATATTACTTTAAATTTACTTCCATTTTAAATATTAATTTGCCTGTTAACTATTTAATAAGCAGCATATACTTTATTTCACTTTGAGGTTTCACATTTTAAAGCTTAAGGCTTAGTAAGAAAGAGAAAGTACATAAAGCTGTGACGCAACCAGCACTTGCAGCCATTTTCCTGGCGTCTGGATTGAGCAGAATCTTCACTCTGTGTACACACCCTGCACATGGAGAAGGTGGACTCAGGGGCAGCACCCCTGGCTCCTTTGTTTCAGTGGAGCAATGACACACCAGAAACAGATCAGATAGGGGGACATTTGTATCTTTGCTGAATCATTTAACAGAGAAGTTCACAAGCAAATGCAGTTGAAGAAGGGGATGGAGAAGATGTGGGGAGAATCACCTATGAAGGTATTTTTGGACAAGATACTAGCAAAACCAGTTGTCATGAAGTTGATTCCAACTCATGGCAACCACATGTGTGCCAGAGTAGAACTGTGCTCCAGAGGGTTTTCAATGGCTGATTTTTCAGAAGTAGATCTCTAGGCCTTTCTTCCTAGGAGCCTCTGGGTGGAATTGAACCTCCAACCTTTCAGTTAATAGCTGAACAAGTTAACCATTTGCACCACCCAGGGACTTCTTTTGACAAGAGAGGGGACCCTTAAGAAACGCATATCGAAAGAGAGAGTGCTTAGAACAGAGATGCGTGACTGTATAGAGATAGCCACATGAATGTGTGTAAAATGTACAGGTGACAAGATAATTGAATATTCCTGATTCTTTTGTCTTCCTGAGAATAAAAACCTGTCCTAGCGATCTACCTTGCATAAGGAGAGCAGGGTGGGATTAGAATTACTAACAGATTGTAATTAGAGGCCATTATTACTTTTGTTTTGTTTTCCAACCTTGCTGTTGAAAGACTAAATGAAAGAACAGAATAAAAAGAAAAGGAACTTTCCATTCTAAAAGAGGAAAGGAAAGACCTTTCTACACCTTCTTGGGGATTGTTGTAGTTGTCGTTAGGTGCCCTTGAGTAGGTTCCCACTCACAGCGACCCTACGTACAACGGTAGGAAACACTGCCTGGTCCTGTGCCATCCTCACAATTGTTGCTATGTTTGAACCCATTGTTGCAGCCACTGTGTCAGTCCATCTCGTTGGGAGCTGTCCTCTTTTTTCCTGATCCTCTACTTAATCAAACGTGATGTCCTGCTCCGGGGACTGGTCCCTCTTGATAACACATCCAAAGTACGTGCAGATTATCCAAAAGCAAAAAAAAAAAAGTTGCCGTGAGTTGATTCCAACTCATGATGACCCCACGTGTGTCAGAGTAGAATTGTGCTCCATAGGCTTTTCAGTGATTGATTTTTTGGAAGTAGATCACCAGACCTTTCTTCGTAGGTACCTCTGAGTAAACTCGAACTCCCAACCCTTTAGTTAGTAGCCAAGTGTGTTAACTATTTGCACACCAGGGACTCCAACCCTAAGCAACAAGAAGAAAAAGAAACAGAAATACAAATTCCATCTTCAATAAGAATAGGAGGTGTATGACTGAATCACGACATGAAAGGAGAAAGTGGATGAAGGAGTGGTAAATGATTTAGTACAGAGGAGGCAAGTCAATCATAAGCGTCTGCAGGGAGAGATACCAAAGAGAATCTAAGTGAAATGCATTGTGGAACCCCAGAAAGCCTCAAGATTTGAAGGTACAAAGCATCAAGGAAGACAAATACAGAATTCCAGGTCAAAGATAATTTTTACTCTTAATTTTAAAGGCACGGTCCATTTCTTCTAGAGTCAATGCTGCCAGTGAGAAGTCCAATGCTGTTCTTATTCCCCGATCCTTCTGTATGACCTATTTTTATTTGTCTTTTTTTAAATCCCTGGTGTTCTTAAATTTCACAGTGATGTGCCTTGAAAAATCAATATTATGCCCTCTGCTTAAAAGCTTTTATATCATAAGCTCTTTTCCTTTTGAAAAGAAAGTGTAAGTCAAATCCACACCTAGAATTTCACCCTTCATCCCACTGCTTTATTTGTCATCAAGCTTCCTGTTGATTTTCTACCTGCAAATTACACAGGATTACAAAACTGCCAGGTTGTTCCATGCTCCGTAAACTCCAGCATCATAATTAGTACTCCACCAGTGGAACAAAAGAGGGAATCTGTACATTTCAGAGAATGAAGACTTAACAATTGATTTTTTGTTTAAAATCCAAAGCACTATACCAAAAAACCAAACTTGTTGCCATAGAGTCAATTCTAACTCTTGATGACCCCGCGTGTGTCAGAGTAGAACTACATTCCATGGAATTTCCAATGGCCATAATCTTAGAGAAGTAGATTGCCAGGCCTTTCTTCTGTGATGCCACTGTGTGGATTCAAACCTCCAACCTTTTGGTTAGTTGCTGAGCTCAAAAATTTGCACTATGCAGGGAAAAGTGATCTACACCACCAGCAAGTATGTTGTTTACAATTTGCAAGTTTGGGAAATGCCCCACATACACTGGACTACTAACACTAAGTAATATTTGCTGGTGTATCTCATGAGAAGAATGATATATTTTTGTTACATTTGGAAAGGTTCTTCCTCCTCAAAGGGTGATTAAAACTCCAAGGAAGGTTGATCTTGGAGTTTCTTGAGAAAAGTCACAACTCATCTCTTCTTTTGTTTTTCTTCATATACATTTTGCTATTTTCTCACAGAAACCTGTGTTTCATATTCTTCATAGATGAATTTTCTATTACATTTCAGGGAATTACCAAAGCAGGAGGTTGGATCATCATGGGGCATGTTATAAACTTGTGAGCACCAGGGTAAGAGGATTCTTTATTCAAGAACAATTAGTACTAGGAAAAGCCCATTGAAGGATACATCACTTGAAAATGGGATAAAAATTTTATAGTTAATGTAAAATTTTTGATTAGGACTCTATCTTGAAAACTTTCATTATAAATTAAGAAACTGTAGTAGAATAATAATTGTGGTGGGCAGAATACCCCCCCCCCAAAGATGTTCACATCCTAATCCTGGGAACCTGTGAATATATTAGGTTACATGGCAAGAGAGAATGAAGATTGCAGATGGAATTAAGGTTGCTTCAGGTAACCTTAAAATAGGGAGATTATCCTGGGTTTTTTGAGTTGGCTCAATGGAACCTCTAGGGACCTTAACTGGGAGAGAGGGAGACAAAAGAATCAGAAACAAAGAGACTGCATCAACCAGCCACTGCTGGCTTGGAAGATAGAAGGGGCTCCAAGCCAAGGCACGTGGACAACTTCTAGAAGCTCAAAAAGCCAAGAAAACACATTCCCCCCTAGAGCTTTCAGAAAGGAATGCAGCCCTGCTGACACCTTGATTTTAGTCCAGTGAGACCCATTTCAGAATGCCATAGGATAGTGAATCTGTGTTGTTTTAAGCCACTAAATTTGTGATATTTTGTTATAGCAGCCATACGGAACCATACTTTTTTTTTAATTAAAAGAAAGTATACAATTAAATGCAATTAAAAGTATACAGCTTGAAGATTTGTCTTTCACACTAAATGAATAATTTCTTTTATAAGGATCAGCACAAAGTTGATTTCTATGAGGTGGAGGTTAAAGATGTCCCAAATATCCAACTTTTCCAGACTGTTCTCCCACTCCATCATTTCTAACATCAACTATTCCTCCTCCCCTCAGTACTCTCCCTCGCATCTTTGGTTTCTCTATTTCACTGCAACATCTCACGGAACTCATGAACCATATCAAGGAAATAAATGGCTCACGCAGCTGTGGAGGCTGGTAAGTCCCAAATCATGGGTCAGGTGTAGGCTGACCCACTTGGCTGCAGATGCTGATGAACCCAAACTGGCAAGTCAGACCACCGGCTGCTGGCTTACAAAGCTGTGGAAGCTGCAACTCAGGACAGGCAATCGGCCGCCCGCACTCGGAACTGCGAAGCCAGTGAATCCCAGAATTGTCAAGTCAGACAGCAGGCCCCCGGCTCAAGTCCAAGAACCACAGGTCAGACAATCACGAACTGGATGTGGGATACAAAGTCAGAGAGAAAGAGAGAGAGCCTTTCCAGAGCATTGCTTTCCAGAGCAATGTACACACCCCAGGGAAGGGAGTAACTTGAGTAAGTGTGGGACTTGATCACGCCCTCCTGCAAGGCTGTGACTCAAGGTATACCCCACACTAATCCTGCCTCATTAACATATAGAAGTTAGGATTTACAACACATGATATGGAGGATAATTAGGATAATTTCATCGGATCACAAAATGGAGGACAATCATATAATACTGGAAATCATGGCCTAGCCAAGTTGGCACATAAACACAACCATCACAGGTTCCATACACCTTATTTGCATAGTCTCACTCAATCATTGTGTGTGAGTCATAAAGACTATGGCTAGAAGGGCCATATTAAGTAATTCATTGCCATATTAAGTATTCATATTATTAACTCATATTAATACACAAATGTATTCAACTCCCAGATTAAGTTATAGAACATTCTAGCATCTTTAAGACTTCTTTCTGCAACTTTCTAGTTTGTATGCCCCTCACCAAAAATAGTTACTATTCTGACTTTTATAAACATTGGTTAATTTTGCCTGATCTTAAACTGCACAAAGATGGAATCATATAGTTTAGACTCTTTGGGGGATGCTTTATTTTACCCAACATAACATCTATGAGATTAATCCATGAAGAATAATATTTGAAATATTATCAGAAGTACTTTTTATTTCTGGCAATTTCTATTACTCCTTTCACCCCTTCAGGGTGGTAAGTAGAACCCAGCCACAGGAAACAAAGTTCAGCTTTTACTTCCAAAATAGGCTTTTGATGCTCATTTCAGAGATAATGATTATGAAATCCAAAGTTTTCATTAGCGAGTGCCAGATTTTATTGAGAGAAGAAAAGAATTGTGTGTTCAAATGAGCCAAAGCTGGGGCGTTTTATAAGTTATCTAGACACTAGAGAAGTATAAGGACACAATGTAAGGACATTTTCTGAAATAAAGAAAAGACATTTAAAAAAATCTGTGCATACCAAATACCTCTCCCCCACTGCTGTGATGTTATGTAAGCACCACACCCTGCCCCCCTTCACTCCCCTCATATAACCAGATATCATCCTGAGCGGAGGAAAGAGAGGAGTCCCGAGTACTAATCTTGAATACTTAGAACAAATGAAGAGAGACATCAGGCTGATTCTTTTTTAAAGGCCCATTTTTTGTATGATTGCATACATAGTTTACTTTTTCACCATGAACATAAAGAAGGTGCCATGCAGAAATATTTGTGGTTTAAACATTTTGATATCCAAATTATTTCCTTTTGAAGTGCCTATCCCACATCATCCTTGCTGATTTGTATCTCTTCCAATATAGTCCTTATCAATAGTTTCAATGTTCTTTAAGCTGCTGTTAGCACACTTTTATTGGTTTCCAGGAACCTGCATCCTTTGCCATCCTTGCAATTTATTTTTACTCTGTCATCAGACATTTAAACTGGCCAATATCCTGAGTGATCAACAGTACACTCATGTGATGTGGCGGGGTGTTTGAGAGGGGCATGATTTTAGACAATCTGTTCTTCAGTAAAATTCTTGTATTATATTGCGTTTGCTTCCTATACAAACTTGTGAACTTTGAGATGGAAGTAACCAGTGTTTGAATAACAAGGACACCTCTGAAGTTTGCCAGTGCTGGGTCACAGAATTCCGGAAGGGAATGGTTAGAGATGAAGCTGAGGCTAGGGAGGTAAGTGGCGTTAACGCTTCAAGAGTTTGGGAGGAGTTTGGAGTTAAGCTAATTGACTCTTGTAGGCACAGAAAACAAACTAGAGGCCAATCATGGGGCGGAAAAATCAGTTAGGAGACTCTTGGAATAACTCAAGCAAAAAATGACGGGGAACAGGCCTAAAGGCAGAAATGTGTAGATGGAGAAAAGAGGACAGCTTCAGCGTATATGAAAGACTCGCTAACTGATGGGACTGGGGATAGCTCAAGAATGGGAGAGGGAGCTTAGAGGATGTGCAGTTATCAATGTATTGCCTCTCTGCTCCAAATTCACCCTTCATTGCTGGCTCTGTGAAAGCAAGATGGGCCATTTAAATAACTTTTCTTTGCTGGCAGGCACAGTGTTAAGCTTTATCAGAGATGGCAGTGGAAGAATATTACAGGAGGAAGGGGTTTCCTGTCATGGTTTCAGTGTGCCCTCTTGGCAGGCGCCTGTGACGTGCACGGCGTCTTCAGCACCATGGCTGTGGTGCGCTACAATCAGCAGTACCCTACGGCCACCAGGGCCCTGTAATTAGTATCCCCCATAAGTGGTTTTGTAGCAGAGCCCCTCTGGTGAGACATCTCCTTGTGAATAGGTTTCCCCAACACCTCAGAGGCCAGAGTTCCAGCAAATTTCACCAGTACAGCCCCTCAGTGACTTCTTTGACATCCAATGAACCATGGCATGAATCTCAGCCCTGGGGCCGGGGGGTCTTCCTAGAGTGCTCTATCTCAGCCTTAGGGGTAGCGGCTGCTCCTATATCTGCTATTCCTGTATTCTCATAGCGTTCTCTTCTTACTGGAGTCCGTGGGTGGTACAACCAGTTAATTCATTTGGTCGCTAACTGAAATGTTGCCAGTTCAAGTCCACCCAGAGATGACTTGGAAGAAAGTCTTGGCAATCTACTTCCAAAAAATTAGCCATCAAAAACCCAGTGGGGCACATTTCTACTCTGACAAACATGGGGTCACCATGAGTTGGAGTCAACTCCATGGCAATTGTTTTTTTTTTTTTGAGTTCTTACTAACCAATCCCTCTTTACTCTTAGTTAATTATTCTTTACATTAAGCTTTCCCTGTTCGAGTTGTGGTGTGGTTGCCCTCTTCTGATTGGACTCTGACTGATATAGAGTACTCAAAAGAAAGACCTGAGCTAAAAACATAGATTTGGGAGGGAACAAAATGACTACAGCTTTTCTACATTCTAATGAAGGATATTAGACTTAGTCTCAGGAGTAACGGTACTTCTTTTGTTTAAGAAACCTCATTACTAGTCCCTTGATTATGAAAGGGGAGGCCTCAGATCAACCTAAATGGGAGAGTTTGAAACCTGGTAAAGTAACAGTAATTTGGAAGTCATTCCTTGGTGAAAGGGAAAACAGGCTTTGCGAGGCCAAACATGGCTGCCCTCGTGCTTTTTGTTAATTCACTGCTGTTTTCCAAGCTCCTGTTATGTGACCTTGCTGAGGCAGTCTTACGTAACTCTCTGGCTCAGAGCCACCTTTGTGCTTGACCACTATAAAACCTCTGGCCACTGCTGCTGACTGCAGAGATCTTGCTGCCAAGGACCACTGCCTCGGTATGTAAAGCTCCCTAATAATAAAAACTCCTTCGCCACCACAGCGGAGTTGCCCGCCTCTTTCTTTGGTCTCAGCACCCTCCAATTTTGGAGGCAAATTTCAAGTTACTGGTCCATGCCCAGACACCTGGTAACTAGAGAATATAGTTTACAATAGGAAACAAGAGATGCTGGAAGAACAGCAGAGTTAGAGATAGCTGGCCCATGCAGGTGGTCAGCAGCCTGGAGCACAAGGAGCAAGCTAGGGAGAACATTCTTTCAGCAAAAAGAGCCAAGAAATATTTAAAACTTTAAAGCCTAAAATTAAGTTATTGTCTTATTAGTCTGTACTATAATTCCCCTCTATTATCCTTGAAACTTTGGCTTCATGGGAAATGTGGTGGCCAAGAAGGTGTGCTGTTCAGGTCTCCCTTCAAGAAGAAATTTGCCATTCATCTGCAAGGAGTGAAGTTAGCTTATAGCCTAAAATGGTTAGCATCTTCATGTCTACCTTAGCTCTTGAGCTAAGGCCCCACTCTTCCTAAGTAGCAAATAACTGATGATGGTGGGATACTAGGGCCTGGCCATTTCTGCCAATGTGGGACTCCACCTAGAGGCAATCTTTGCTTTGGAGCTCACCAGTGGGTTTGCTGAGACATTGTCAGATCTACATCTTAATCTGAGGTGCTCCCTGTCCAATCTTGCTTCCTCTCCCTTTTACCTTTCATAAGCATTGCCCCCAATAAACTTCTTGAATTCCTAACTCTGTCTCAATGTCTGCTTCACAGAGCATCCAACTGGCACCAATGGTACCAAGAATGGTCTGAGAAAGCAACTGGTAAGATGGAATTTGGAGACTGGATCACCCTTTGTCCAAGGGCTATGAGTACTTCATCCGGGGTGTTATGTGGGGCATGGATAACACCCTAGCACAGGTGGCAGCCCAGTTGCTTAAACTTTCACTGGGGGTGACTTGGGTGAATATTTCAGTAAAGAGGAATAGTCTGACCAATGAAATCATCCAGGTGTTTGTAATGTGTGGGGAGAATAATGTTGACAATGATGAAAATTAGCTGCTTTTTACTAAATTGCATTGATGACTTACAGAAGGGTAAGGAAAAGCTCAGTGCCTTTAACGAACAATATAAAACTGAATGTGAAGGCCAGAGGGCCTCTTTTGGTAGCTTATAAAGAGGCCTTTACATTCTGCAGGGGGAGAACAAAAACCCTGACAATGTAACTTAGATTAATAGTAGAATTGCTGGACTTCAGGAAGGAACTGCGGCAGGTCTGTTATGCCAGGATCGGGATCCTGCTAGGGAAAACCTGAGGTCCTTACACAAGGAAAGGGACAGCTAAGTAGACATAGACATAGATTTTTGGCTCTCCAGGCTCCTCTAAGATCTCAGAGACTGAAGAAGTGGCCCTATTAAGAGCTAGTTCTCCCTAGTGTGCAGGAAAACACTACAAAGGCCTCTCCTAAATAAGGCAACAAGGGCTTCCTTCAGGGTCTGCCCCCACCTCCTCCCCTTGTACCAGGCTGATAACTAGTGTTAAGTCACAGCATAACCCAGCCAGAGATGTGCTTTACCTTATATAGGAAGAAAGAGCTGCAAGGAAGAGCCAGCATATACCAGCAGGAGCCAGGGGAGGAACCATGGGACTGGTTTTCAAAGGGACTTGATGAAGAGTGATGTAACAAGACTGAGTAAGGAGACTTTATTGACTTGGAGCTACTTTCCTTATATAAGCGATTAACACACTGCTGGGATGGTTCCTAGAAGTCTAGAAAAGTCTCCTTTCCCCTTGGGAATTCTTGGGAAAATCTGAGGTCCCCAGATTTCCCCCAGTAAATTGTATGGGATTGAAATAATTGTATTCAGACACTAAACGAAAGGGTAACCATAGAGGCTGGAGGATCCCTGCTACAGAAGATGTTAAGCGAAGCCATGAGCTTGAATGATACACTCAGAAGAACGTGAGGAGTAAGAAAACATAGCCTACTGATATACAGACAAAATCTGGGTTAGAATCCCAACCCTGCTATCCTAATTGTATAACCTCGGCCAGTTTACTTCACCCTCTGAGCCTCAGTGTCCTCATCTGTAAAGTGGGGATAATAAAAGAAACTACTTCAGAGGACTGGGGCGAGGTTGAAATAAAACACTGTATGTAACGTGTTTAGTAAAGTTCCTGGCCCACGCTAAACATTCAGTAAATGGCTGTTGTTTTATTAAATCCTAGGAAACTCTAATATCACATGTGTTTCTCCTCAAGGAATAAACGAAAAAGCTCATTCTACCTCAGAAGAATTTCACATGCAATTAAAGCTTTACCCACCCAAATTGTACTATCTTTGCCCTTGCAAATAACTTTACCAGTCCACAATATAGCTTCAACACACCCACTTATCTCCCAGGGAAGACAAAGGATGTTAAAAAAGAAAGACAAGGGTTCTTCATTATTCTCCCATGCGTAGATACAGTATCACTATAACTCAGGTGGAATCCATAGTTAGAGGAACCTTCAAAAAGAAGGACATACTTACTAAATGCATTAGAATGTGTGTACTGTTTTTACCCTCCATGATGTGCCACATGGCATATTAACATTTCATGTAACCTTACTACTGTTACTTTGAACACTTAACATAGTGCTCCTTCAGTGCACATTTGAATTCGTAGCTATGTATGCCACGATCAGACAGCGAGGGATTTCCAAACTGATGTTATTTCCATCAGATGTTAAAAATAATGCTTACTCAGGCATCGTTGGGGGAACCTCATTTGTTTCCTGGTTTTTATGGTTTCTATTTGCAACTGTGATACTGCAATAGTATTTGCATTGCAGCTGTGGACTTTTATAACAAGAGGAAAAAGTATAATACCAAAGAAAAGTATTAGAGGCCCCCAGGAGAATCTTACTAGGATCTGAGATTTCACTCTGTTGCCCAGAAGTCCTCACATCTAAGTCCCCACTTCTTGCTCCCCTTTGCTTAGACTTCAGCTTCCATTCCCTGACCAGCTCCTTCAGATCAGGGATCTTTCTTGTCTCCTCAGTCCTCCGGGGTGCTCCTTGTGAACTGTCATGGTGGGTGAATGCCTTCAAGACAATAGTCTATACCCAAAATGACCCAAAGACCTCCAGGCAGGGACAGCTGTTACACTACTAAGTTTGCTGTGCTTAGTGATTTCTCACCTACCACCCACCTGTCAGTAACTTGCATGTTGCTGTGATGCTGGAAACTATGCCACCAGTATTTAAATACCAGCAGGGTCACTCATGGTGGACAGATTTCAGCAGAGCTTCCAGGCTAAGTAAGACTAGGAAGAAAAGCCTAGTGATCTACTTCTGGAAATTAGCCAATGAAAACCCTGTGGATCACAACAGAACATTGTCCGATATAGTGCTGGAAGATGAGCCTCCTAGGTTGGAAAGCGCTCAAAATACACGGTGGTTGCAACTGTGGGTTCAAGCGTACCAACGATCATGAAGATGGTGCAGGACTGGGCAATGTTTCATTCTGTTGTACATGGGATCGTAGTGAGTCAGAGTCGACTCAAAGGGAACTAACCACAGTGTCCTAATACATAATAGTAACATTTTTTGCGATTTTACTATGTGCCAGGAACAGTGCTAAGGCTTTATATTCAGTTTCAACGTAATATTTACATTATTAACCTTATATACTATTATTAGCATGTCCATTTTGCAGATAAAGAAATTAGATTAAATGTCTTGCTGAAGGTCACCTAATCAGGAAATAGCTGCTCTGCTATCAAACTACCTCCCAAGGAAAAAATCCCAGGGACAGACTAAACTTCTGGTCACCTTCATAGTCATTATCCTGCTCCTTCTACTGGAACAGTTCCTAAGAATGTGGCTGAACGTTTGTCTCTCCTTCATACATTTCTGTATTTTCTAAATCTAAAATGGGTGCACATTCTTTTTTATAGTCAGAAAAAGATTAAAGATATATTTAAAAGTAAAACATAGCATACGAATCTACAAGAAAGATTCTTCACAGTTCTTATTTTTTAAAAAAAAGTGGGTTTAATCTTTTAAAGCCTCGTGCCCTAGAATAGCACATCACAAACTGTAATACGTGTACAGTATCCCCTGGGGGTCTAGTTAAAATGCATGCTCTGATTCAGAGATTTGGGTTGGAGCCTCAACTTCTGCATTCCTAACACACTCCCAGGTGCTGCTGCTGCTGGTGGTCTGGGATCACACTTTTAGCAGCACTTTCACACCTGTATTCTGCAGCAAACACACCTCTCATCTCGCACACACCAGCATCCCTAACCCCTTAGCCCCACTCAGTACACTGAGGCCCTTTCTGGTTACTCCAGAGTCCCTGCCTGGATCCCACACACACCCTTAACCTGACCTACTGATAGGCCCGCAACCTACTCCCAGAGTCTCCACCCCAACCTGGGCGCTCAGGTCATATCCACTGAGTTCCTTGTTCTTGCCTTAGGATCACTAAGGCCTTCTGAAAGGGGTCAAGGACTTTCCTCACTCTTTGAGCTCCCTGCAGATCCATGCACTCTGTTCTCTACTACGTCCCCAAAACCATTCCTCTCACCCAAATTCCCCTCAGCAGGTGACCTCATCTCTTGCTTAAGCAGATGTCAACGGATGTTCAGCATAAGCTCTGTCCTCTTTCCTCCTCTCAGTCTCTAAAACCTCTATTTGTACATCCATCTTTATTTCCTTTTCACGTCAATGATGTCCTTCCTGCTTTTCATGATTAACCCTCCATCTGGACCATGGAGCCAATCCTTCACCTCCTCCAAAACCCTCCTTCCTTACTGGCCATCTTTCTTCTTCTCCCCAGCATATCCCTGCTCTCAAGCTGCAATCAAGGAATCCTGGTGGCACAATGGTTAAGCGCTCCACTGCTAGATGAAAGGTTGACAGTTTGAACCCACCCAGCGACTCCACCGGAGAAAGACCTGCAATCTGCTCCTGTAAAGATTACAGCCTAGAAAATCCTACGGTTCTACTCTGTCACATGGGGTCGCTATGAGTCAAAAATCGACTCAATGGCACCTAAGAACCAGCAACAATCAATCTACAATTGACAAATATTCAGTTCTCCACTAAGAGAAACAACTTTCACTTGGCTCTGACCACTCTGCTGAACCCCACCTCCACTTGGATGACTCAAACCACCTCACATATGAGCAAAATCACTGACTCTCACCACCATACCACACCCACCTACACCTCCCCTAGTCTTCTGATCTCAGCAAATGGTTCCACCATTCATCTGGTCACTCAGGCCAAAACTCTAGAAGTCACCCTTCATTTGTCTTTTCTCCTCATTCCCCACGGCCTTTAGCACATCCTGTTGATGATTCTGCCGCCAAAATATATCCCAAATCTGATTCCTTCTCACCATTTTCCGTGCTACCAGTCTGGTTTAAGGCACCCTTTTCCCTTGCCTGAATTATTCAGCGGCTTTCCATCATGTTTCCAAGCATCAGCTCTTGCCGTCTTTAGTTCATTATTCACAAAGCAACCAAAGAGACCCTGAAAGTTGTAAATCTAATCATGTCACTTTTCTGTTTAAAATCCACCAATGACTTCTTCCTCTTGCACTTAGGATACAACCCAAATTCCTTCCCTGACTCTCTGACATATCCTAGCATTCTTCCCCTAGTTTATCATGCACCAGACAAATTGCCTTCTGTTTTGTTCCTAGAACACGCAGAACTCATTCCTGTCTCAGGACCTATGCACTTTCTCTTCCAATAGACTGGAGTGTGCTAATCCTGTGCCTTCTTTTAATTCATCATAGCACTTTCAATACCTGAAATTGTTTTCATTGTTTTCAAACTATCTCTCTCACACTAGAATGTAAGCTCCATAATAGTGGGGACCTTGCATGTCTTATTCACCTAGCAGTGAACAAGCCCTTCTAATAAATATGGCCTTAGTGAATGAATGGAGTCCCTGGGTGGTGCAAATGGTTAATGCTCTCAAGTACTAACCAAAAGGTTGGAGGTGCTTTGGAAGAAAGGCCTGGCAATTTACTTCTGAAAAATCAGCAATTGAAAACCCTATGGAGCACAGTTCTACTCTGACACACAAGGAGGCACCATGAGTTGGAATCAACTCAACAGCAACTGGTTGGTTTATTGAATGAATGAATGAATGTGTGACCCTATTACTCCTGGAAGCTATAAATCCGTTTTCTATCACCGGGACAAATTTCTGGGATGTCTACAACCACTGCTTCCCCTTTCTCACCACCCCCACTTTCTCTGTACTGTTACTTTTGCTCTTCACCATCCTTCTGAAACTGCCTGACCCCTTAAAGGTCACCATGGTGCTTTAATAACAAGACCCAGCCACCTTTCTGAGGACTCAGCCTCCTTAAGTATTATGCATTTGACGCTGTTGACCATTTCCCTTTTCTTGTGAAATCTTTTCTTGAGCTTCGGAGACATCTCTTCTGTCAACCACATCTTTGCCATTTACTTTTCTGCCTTCTTTAACTGCTCCTGATCTCCATTCATAGGTCTTCCCACTTGTCCTGACTTAAAGCTGTATCTATTTATTAAATCTGCATACCCTCCGCTGGTGAATAAATCTCCTAGAGCTTCAGCTCTTACTTTTTTTTCTCATGATTCCAACCATAACCCTGCATCCTCACTCTCTGGATACCTTCAGATTCATTATAACCTCAGACTCATGTTTGGAACTGAACTATACATTTCATGTCCCAAACCTACACTTATAATTTGACTTCCTTATTTCTCATAAGGAACCACCATTCCCCAAGGATCAAGACATTAGCGTTCTCTCTGTATTAATTCTCACTATCTTATTCAGTCACTATGATCTGAAGATTCTTCTTTTGAAATAGTTTTGTTCATCCTTAGTGTCCTATTTCTTCTGTCAACATCCTTATTACCTCCCATGCAGCTAACTACAATAGTCCACTAACTGACCCGTCTCTTGGGTTATCTTCCTCCAAACTAGTTACTACATTAAGGACGCCTTTAGCAAGATGGTTCCCCATTGCCTAGAGGGAAAAAAGGAAAAGCTCATATTCTTTAGTTATTCTTTCAACACAAACGAAGACTTAAGTTAATTTTTGAGATTTTCCTCACTGTTTCCACTTTCTTAGCTTTTCAGGTATGTTCTAGAAATGGAAGTATATCCCGTCCTTGTTACATTTCTGGTATGATTTTGGTCACCCAGCCAAGATACTTTCTCTCTGCATTTCCATCTCCTTAAATTCTACTCATCTCTCACAATCTAAGTTTAATTGTACATTACATATAAAACATGAGACTATCCCAGTGCGAGATCATTTTTTTTCTTTTGATCTTGTATAGAGTTCATCTATAGAGTTCATTGGCATTACTCTTTATAAACAGATGCTAAGCTTCAGAGGGTATGATTGGATCTTCACTTTTCTGCACTGGTATAGCTCCCAATTTGGGAGATGGTCAATTACAGTTTGTTGAATTGACTTTTTTGAGGCTTAAGTCTTCTAAATCCATTTTTTGGGGAGCAGAAGAATCAGATAATGGACAGGATAAGTGAATGGTTACATTAATCAACATGATTTAAACTGTAAATTTTATTATAACAGTATTAACACCTATGTGTACAATCTATTGAAATTTTTAAGTTACTTTTCTTTCATTGACAAAAAGTTTTTTCAAGTGTAGATGAAATTCAACTAAGTTTTTAACTTCAGAAAGCCCCATTTTTTAAAAAGTGCTCTCTCACCATCTAGTTACCACTTACCACTTTCCGGGCACAAGCAAGTTTTTTGGAAAGAAGAGTCTACAAGAAGAGTCTTTAAAGTCTACACTCTTCTAGGCTAATTTCACCATGTCTTCAATGACCACATAGTAGGCCTTCAGATTGGGTGACAGAAGTCAGTGGAAACAATTAAGAAGTTATTTCCCACAAATACAGCCCACGTTTGCATACAATACTCTGAAGCATGTAGAGTTAAGGAGCCTACCTCTAAGGGTTCAGTCCTGCCAGTCTTGAGAAGCCTGCAGTGGGAAAGGGTGCCCAAGGTGGTAGGTCCTTTCTATTCCCCTTTCCTGTGCCTCTACCTCTCCTTCCTCACTTAGTAATCAGTCTCCAGTTCTCCAGAAATGAAATAGGATGGGGAAGAGGGGAAATGAGGGGCAGGAAATGTCTCACCTTCCTGGTACCAACCTAACCTGGCGTTGCTTTCCTCTGGATTTGTGAATGTTCAGATCTGTCTCTTTGTCTGTTGGAGGAGGGGGCTTGTGGGTTTTTAGAGGACTGTCCCAGCAACCTTAAGATGCACAACCCATGACACAGGCCATGTGTGTTCCTACGGCTGGCCGCCTACATTTTCTCCCTCAGCCTTTGGGAGTCCTGTGGTCTATCCACTTTGTTGAGCTCAGAATCCTCCTGACCAGGCAGTCCTCTCTCCCCTGTGGTCCACACTGGGAAACACTCACACATCCTTTGCACCAACAATCCAGAAGCACAGGCTGATTCCAGTGCAGCCACCTCTCCTTCCCACTGCCGCCAAAGCAACTGGCTGTCAGCCCCAGCCTCTGACCTTTAGGCTGTTTCTGGGCATGGTCTGCCATCAGCACCTTGGCCACACAGATTCCAGTGGACACAGGTCAAGGTTGGAGTCCTCTTGAAGCCCCTCACGGTCTGCCTGAGGTGACATGAAGCCCCCTCACACTACCCCCATGGAGGGGAAAGGAAAATTCTGTTGCACTGTAACTACTTCCTCCAAAGCAATGAGCTCCCTGATTTCCAACCAAAGCTTGTTCTCGCCACGTTCTTCAACCCTTTTAGATCTTCCCAGCTGGAGGAGAGTTAAGGTGACAGAACTGACTTTGGGCCACCCCTATGAAGGCAGGAGGAGTCCTGGTGGTGCAGTGGTTAAGTGCTCAGCTGCTAACTGAAAGGTTGGTGGTTCAAACCCACCAGCTACTCCTCGAGAGAAAGATGTGGCAGTCTGCTCCCATAAAGAGTACAGCCTTAGAAACCCTATGGGGCAGTTCTACTCTGTCCTATAGGGTGCTGTGAGTTGGAATCAACTTGACAGCAACTAGTTTTGGATATGAAACCAGGAGCCTTGCCTCACAACTTCAGGGTGGTTAAGATGAAGAGTTGATATTAGGAGGGCACCTGCTTAATATTCAAAGAACAGGAAATCTCAGTTAGCCTGAGCATGTGTGAACAGGAAATCTCAGTCAGCCTGAGCATCCAGGTCCCAAAGCATTCTAGTTTATCAGAATTTTCCTCACAGATGCTGCTCACCTCACCAGGGAAAGAGACCAGGGATGATGCCTTAAAGTCTGCTGACTTCTGCTACAGCAGCCTCACAAGAATGCTGAGAGCACTAGGGCTCAGCTACCCACACTACCTGGACTTGTGTCTGCCAAATCCCAAATACAAACCCTCATATGTGCAAAGCATAGCTTTGTTGTTTTTGTTGTTGTTGTTGTTAGGTGCCATTAAGTCAGTTCCAACTCATTGCCACCCTATGTACAACAGAATGAAACATTACCAGGTCCTGCACCATCCTCACAATCGTTGCTATGTTTGAGCCCATTGTGGTACCTCTGTGTCAATCCAGTTCGTTGATGGTCTTCCTCTTTTTCGCTGACCCTCTACCTAACCAACATGATGTCCTTCCTGATAATGTGTCCAAAGTAAACAAGACAAAGTCTCGCCATCCTTACTTCTAAGGAGCATTCTGGTTGTACTTCCTCCAAGACAGATTTATTCATTCTGGAAGTCCACGGTATCTTCAATATTCTTCGCCAACACCATAATTCAATGGCATCAATTCTTCTTTGGTCTTCCTTATTCATTGACCAGCTTTTGCATGCAATATGAAGTAACTGAAAATACTGTAGCTTGTGTCAGGCACACCTTAGTCCTCAAAGTGATATCTTTGCTTTTTAACACTTTACAGAGATCTTTTGCAGCAGATTTGCCCAATGTGGTATTTTCTAAACAATTTTATAAAGGTATAGTTAACACACAATAAACTGCATATATTTGAAGTGTAAATTCGCTGTTTATGTATCTACCTATGGAACCATCACCACAGTCGAGATATGGACGTACATATGCATCACTACCGAAAGTTCACTTTCCCCTTTGTATTCAACCCTTTCACACATCCCTCCCTACCCGCTTCCCCATCCCTAGGAAATCCCTGATCCATTCTCTGTCTCTATGGGCTAGTTTGTATTTTCTAGAATTTTGTATCAGTGGAATTATGCAGCATGTACTCTTTCGTTTGGTTTCTTTCACTCAGCATACTTATTTTTAAATTAATCTGTGTTGCATGTATCAATAGTTCATTCCTTCTTATTGCTCAGCAGTGTTTGATTGTTTGAATACACACAGTTTGTTTATCCGTGCACCTATTGATGGGTGTTTAGGTTGCTTCCAGTTCTTGACTATTAGCAGACATTCATGTATGAGTCTTTGTAAGGACATATGCTATCATTTCTCTTGGGTGAATACCTAGGAAAGAAATAGCTGTTGTATGTTTAACTTTTTAAAAAACTACCAAACTGTTTTCCAAAGTGGTTATATCATTTAATTTTTCCATCAGCAGTGTATGAGAGTTATCATTCCTCCAGATTCTACACAACTCTGAGAATGGTCAGCCTTTGTAATTTTGGACATTCTAATAGCTGTCAAGTAGCATCTCATTGTGACTTGAATTTGTATTTCCCTGGTAACTAATGGGCAAAATATTGAATGATACAAGAAGCATCAAAAGAAGATGGAAGGAATACACAGTGTCACTGCACCAAAAAGAATTAGTCGATGTTCAGCCATTTCAGGAGGTAGCATATGACCAAGAACAGATGGTATTGAAGGAAGACGTTCAAGCTGCACTGAAGGCATGGCAAAAAGCAAGGCTCCAGAAACTGAAGGAATACCAACTGAGATGTCAAACGGATGTAGCACTGGAGGTGCTCACTCGTCTTTGCCAAGAAATTTGGAAGATAGCTACCTGGCCAATTGATATTCATATTTATGCCCATTCCAAAGACAGATGAGCCAGTAGAATTTGGAAATTATTGAACAATATCGTTAATATCACACCCAAGTAAAATTTTGCTGAAAATAATTCAAAAGCAGTTTCAGAGTGCATCGACAGGGAACTGCCAGAAATTCAAGCCGGATTCAAAAAAGGATGTGGAATGAGGAATATCCTTGCTGATGTCAATGGAACTTGATTGAAAGCAGAGAATACCAGAAAGATGTTTACATGTGTTTTATTTACTAGGCAAAGGCATTCGACTGTGCGGATCATAACAAATTATGGATGACATTGTGAAGAATGGGAATTCCAGAAACATAATCGTGCTCATGAGGAACCTATACATAGATCAAGAGGCAATTGTTCGAACAGGACAAGGGAATATTGCATGGTTTAAAATCAGGAAAGATGTGCATTAGGGTTGTATTCTTTCACCATATTTATTCAATCTGCATGCTGAGCAAGGAAACCTGGTGGCACAGTGGTTAAGAGCTTGGCTGTTAACGAAAAGGTCCACAGTTTGAATCCACCAGCTGCTCCTTGGAAACTCTGTGGGGCAGTTCTACTCTCTCCTACAGGGTCACGATGTGTCAGAATCCACTTGACAGCAACAGCAAGAAGAACATGGCATCAGGATTGGAGGAAGACTCATCAACAACTTGCAATATATGGATGACACAACCTTGCTTGCTGGAAGTGAAGAGGACTTGAAGCACTTACTGACGAAGATCAAAGACTACAGTCTTCAGTATGGATTACACTTCAACATAAAGAAAACAAAAATCCTCACAACTTGTTGAAGCAACATCATGATAAATGGAGAAAATATTGAATTGTCAAGGATTTCATTTTGCTTGGATCCACAATCAACGCCCATGGAAGCAGCAGTCAAGAAATCAAACAACGTATTGCATTGGGTAAATCTGCCTCAAAAGACCTCTGTAAAGTGTTAAAAAGCAAAGATGTCCCTTTGAGGACTAAGGTACACCTGACTCAAGCTATGGTCTTTTTTATCACCTCATATGCATGAGAAGCTAGACAATGAATAAGGAAGACCAAAGAAGAATTGATGCCTTAGAATTATGGTGTCGGTGAACAATATTGAATATGCCATGGACTGCTAGAAGAATGAACAAATCTGTCTTGGAAGAAGTATAGCCAGAATGCTCCTTAGAAGTGAGAATGGCGAGACTTTGTCTCACATATTTTGGGCATGTTATCAGGAGGGACCAGTCCCTGGAGAAGCACATCATGCTTGGTAAAGTAGAGAGTCCGTGAAAAAGAGGAAGATGAGATGAATTGACACAGTGGCTGCAACGATGGGCTCAAACAGCAACAATTGTGAGGATGGTGCAGGACCAAGCAGTGCTTCGTTCTGCTGTACATAGGGTGGCTGTGAGTCAGAACCAACTCAATGGCACCTAACAACAACAACAATGACTAATGATGTTGAATATCTATTTGCCACCCATACATTTTCTTCGGTAAAGTGACTTTTTTTTTAAATGTAGTTTGTTTTCTTATGATTGACAAAGCGTGGCTTTTGTTCACACAGCAGTTTTTCCTATGAATGTACTCAGTGTGCTTACTTATCATCAGTAATGATAGAAACGTTTTTAAAACATATACAAGTGCACAAGTGTGTGTGTATACAAACACACATACACACACATATATATACATATTGAGTGAACAATTTCTTTTATAAGAATCAGCACAAAGCTGGTTCCTATGAGGTGGAGATTAAAGATGTCGCAAATGTCCAACTTCTCCAAACTGTTTCCCACTCCATCATCTCTAACATCAACTCCTCCTCCTCCTCTCAGTACTCTCGCTCCCATCTCTGGGTTTGGTAATTCACTGCAATGTCTCACAGAACTCAAGAACCGGATCTCAAGGAAATGGTTCACTTGGCTGTGGAGGCTGGCAAGTCTCAAATCCATGGACTAGGCCTCAGGCTGGAGGCTTCTCCTGACTCACGTGGTTGCAGAGGCTGACTAACCCAAACAGGCAAGTCAGATGACAGGCTGCTGGCTCACAAGGCTGTGGAAGCTGGCAAATCAGCTCAGACAATCCGTTGCTGGCTCAAGCTCCAAGAACCGGAGGTCAGATTATCACCAACAGGATGCAGAATCCAGAGCAAGATAGAGAGAATTTCCCCAGAACATTCGCACGCATTTGATGCAGACCACACCCTCAAGGAACACCCCCCTACTTGAGAAGGCAATGACTTGAGTCATGTCCTTCAGTAAGTGTAGTGACTAGGGTAAGGGTGATCACTTGAGTCACGCCCTCTAGTAAGATAGTGACTCAACATCCCTAATCCTGTCTCAGTAACACAACCACAGGCATTGAGGCTAGAATTCACAACACATCACAAAATGCAGGACAACTATACAATACTAGGAATGATGGCCTAACCAAGTTGACACATAACCCCAACCATCACAGATTTCATACACCTTATTTGCATAGTCCCACTCAATCATTGTGTATGAGTTACAAAGACTATGGCTAGAAGGGCCATGTTAAGTAATTCATTGCACTACATATATATGTGTGTGTTTGTGTATGTATATACATGTATATGTGTATATATATATAATGAGTTAACCAGTTGCCATCAAGTAGACTCAGACTTTTGGTAACCTATGTGTGACAGAGTAGAACTGTGCTCCATAGGGTTTTCAGTGGCTGATTTTTCAGAAGTAGATTGTCAGGCCTTTCTTTAGAGGCAACTCTGGGTGGACTCTAACCTCCAACTTTTCACTTAGCAGCCGAGCACATCAACCATTTGCACCACCCAGGGACTATATATATACATATATAGTTGCTATGAGTCAGAATTGACTTGACAGCATCTAATAAGACCACCATACATATATATATACATATATATACAGTGTGCATATGTGTATATATAGACACACACACTAATCAGCTTTTGGAAAATGTTTTGTGACAATATGCTAGAAAGTAAAATCCCCAGATGCCTCAAAACCAGTATCAGCAGGGTAGAGCTATGCATGCAGTGGTATATAACCACAGGGGTTTTCCTTTAAACAACGAAAAGGCTACAGCCCGTTACAGTTGGTGCTGTGGCCTGCAAGGGAAATTTTGCTGCAGCTGATAGGACAAGAGTGGTGGGTGTCAGTAAGCTGGGTGTTCCCATGATAACAAAACAGATCGCCAAAAGATAGTAAGAACCAAATATATCCACAACAGAATAAAGTGCTTGGGTGCATGGATTCCGAAGCCAGGCTGACCTAGGTTTACGTCTCCTTGGGCTACTAACCCGGGCTCTGGGCAAGCTGATTAGCCTCGCTTTCCTCCTTTGCAAAATGGGAACGAAAAGAGCTGCCTCACATGATTGTTGTGAAAATTAAGTGAGGAATTAGTACAGTATGTAGCACAGTGCCTGGCACTCAGGGTCAGCACCAATTAAACTGCAGCTTCTTATTATGTAGGGGAAGTTTAACGTGGGGGTTAAAACTAAGAACTCTAGGGCCAGCCTGATGGGGATAGAACCCCAACTCTGACAATTCCTGGCTGTGTGACCTCAGACAAGTCACTTCACCACTTTGCGCCAGAAATATCCTTGTCTGTAAAATGGGAATCATATGGTACAAATCTCTGAGGGTTGTTATAAACATTAATTGAGCTTGTATCTGCAAAGTACTTAGCATGGTGGTAGCAGGCAACGTTTGCTGTGATGGCTGCAGTGATCCCACCAAGCTCAAGGTAGGATATGAGGGGCTCCTTATTGTGACCAGTAAGACTTCATTCCCATCATTCAACCAATAGCTTTTCATAGAGCATCTACTATACATAAACACTAAATTAGGTGTTGTTATGAGTGATTGAAAAAACTGTAAAACATAGACACTTCTCTGATCCTAAAGACCACAAATCCTAAAACAGGAAATATGGTTGATAACATGAGCCAACATGGTATGTGACTATTGCCGAATGCCCATGTAAACAGATGGCAGAGAAATTCAGAGGCAGAGGACCATGGGAGTGGGGGAAAATATAAGGAATGAGAGGAGAGCTAAGGCATTAAACTGGACCTTTAAAGAGGAGTAAGAATGTGAGGAGACCTGGTAGTGCAACAGTTAAGCATTTGGCTGCTAACCAAAAGCTTAGTGGTTCGAACTCACTCAGCAGCTTCCCAGGAGAAAGACCTGGCAATCTGCTCCCACGAGGATTACAGCCTAGAAAGCCGCAAGGGGCAGTTCTGCTCTGTCACATGGAGTCGCTATGAGTCGAAATCAAATCAACGGCACCTAACAACGACAATAAACAATGTGATAGTCTGAGAGACAGGGAGCAGAGATTGTTCTAGACTATGAGGAGCATGCTGGCTGTACCTCTTCCAAGACAGATTTGTTCGTTCTTCAGGCAGTCCATGGTATATTCAATATTCTTCACCAACATCACAATTCAAAGCTATCAGTTCTTCTTTGGTCTTCCTTATTCATTGTCCAGCTTACACGTGCAAATGAGGTGATTGAAAAGGCCATGGCTTAGTCCTCAAAGTGATATCTTTGCTTTTTAACACTTCAAAGGGGTCTTTTGCAGCAGATTTGCCCTATGCAATATGTCCTTTGATTTCTTGACTGCGGCTTCCATCGGTGTTGATTGTAGATCCAAGTAAAACAAAATGCTTGACAACTTCAATCTTTTCTCCATTTATCATGATGTTGTTTATTAGTCCAGTTGTGAGGATTTTTGTTTTCTTTATTTATGTTGAGGTGTAATCCGTACTGAAGGCTGTAGTCTCTGATCCTCATCAGTAAGTTCTTCAAGTCCTCTTCACTTTCAGCAAGCAAGGTTGTGTCATCTGCATATTGCAAGCTGTTAATGAGTCTTCCTCCAATCCTGATGCCACATTCTTATTCATATAGTCCAGCTTCTCAGATTATTTGCTCAGCATACAGTTTGAATAAGTACGGTGAAAGGATACAACCCTGACACACATTTCCTGATTTTAAACCACAAAGTAGCTCCTTGTTCTGTTCAAACAACTGCTTCTTGGTCTATGTACAGGTTCTTCATGAGCACAGTTAAGTGTTCTGGAATTCCTATTCTTCCCAATGTTATCTATAATTTATTATGATCCACCCAGTCAAATGCCTTTGAATAGTCAATAAAGCACAGTTAAACTTCTTTCTGGTATTCTCTGCTTTTAGCCAAGATCCAGCTGACATCAGCAATGACAGTCCCCATTCCACATCCTCTTCTGAATCCAGCTTGAATTTCTGGAAGTTCCCTGTCAATATACAGCTGCAACCGCTTTTGAATGATCTTCAGCATAATTTTACTTGCATGTGATATTAATGATATTGTTTGATAATTTCCACATTCAGTTGGATCAGCTTCCTTGGGAACAGGCATAAATACGGATCTCTTCCAGTCGGTTGGCCAGGTAGCTGCCTTCCAAATTGCTTGGCGTAGATGACTGAGCACTTCCAGCATTGTATCCATTTGTTTTAACATCTCAGTGGGCATTCCATCAACTCCTGGAACCTTGTTTTTTGCCAATGCCTTCAATACATCTTGGACTTCTTCCTTCAGTACCATCAGTTCTTGATCACATGCTGTCTCCTGAAATGATTGCGCATTGACCAATTCTTTTTGGTACAGTGACTATGTGTATTCCATTCATCTTCTTTTGATGTTTCCTGCATAGTTTAATATTTTATCCGTAGAATTCTTCAATATTGCAACTGGAAGCTTGAATTTTCTCTTCAGTTCTTTCAGCTTGAGAAATGTTGAGCGTGTTCTTCCTTTTTGGTTTTCTAACTCCAGGTTTTGCACATTTCATTACAATACTTTACTTTGTCTTCTAGAGCCACTCTTTGAAATCTTCTGTCCAGCTCTTTTACTTCATCATTCTTCAGTTCGCTTTAGCTGCTCTATGTTCAAGAGTAAGTTTCAGAATCTTTTCTGACATCCATTGTGGTCTCTTCTTTCTTTCCTGTCTTTTAAATGACCTTTTGTTTTCTTCAAGAAACCCTGGTGGTCTCGTGGTTAAGGGCAGCGACCGCTAACCAAAAGGTCAGCAGTTTAAATCCACAAGGCACTTCTTGGAAACCCTATGGGGCAGTTCTACTCTGTCCTATAGGGTCGCTATGAGTCAGAATTGACTTGAGGGCAACAGATTTGGTTTTTTGGTTTTTTGTTTTCTTCATGTATGATGTCCTTGATGTTATTTCACAACTCATCTTATATTTAGTCATCAGTGTTCAATGTGTCAAATTTATTCTTGAAGTGGTCTCTAAATTCAGGTGGGTTTTACTCAAGGTTGTACTTTGGCTCTCATGGACTTGTTTTAATTTTCTTCAGCTTCAGCTTAAACTTGCATATGAGCAATTGATGGTCTATTGCACAGTCATCCCCTGACTTTGTTCTGACTGATGATATTGAGGTTTTCCATTGTCTCTTTCCACAGATGTAGTCAGTCTGATTCCTGTATATTCCATCCAAATGTCTAGTTTCCATTTATGTTGTTAAAAAAAGATATTTGCAATGAATAAGCTGTTGGCCTTGCAAAATTCTACCATGCAGGGATGTGGCTCCCAAGCCACGCAGTACAGCCTGGCTAGGAGGGGTGGAGATGGTACACAGCACCAGGTCTTCAGGAGACAGGAAAAGAAGGTAAGTAGAGAGAGATGAGAAACTGAGAAATGAAGAAAGACAAAAAAGAAAAGGGAAAAATATGTATATAAATAAAAAAGAAAAAAAATGCGCTCAGGGATTCCACCAGCATGGCTGTGCAGACTGGGGATATGGCTCCCAAGGCTCAAAGTACAGCCCAGCTAGAAGGGGCAGAGATGGCACATGGTGCCAGGTATTTGGTAGACACAAAAAGAAGGTTAGTAGAGAGAGACTTGAAACTGAGAAATGAAGAAAAACAAAAAGGAGAAAACAAACAAACAAAAAGGCCCCAGGAATCCAACCAGTGTGGTGGCAAGGACCAAGGAAACAGTTCCCTAGCTGAGTGACACTTCACAGCCTGTCAAGAAGAAGTAAAGATGGCACACAGAGCCAGGTGTTCCAGAGAAAGGAAGGGGAGGAGCTGAGAGGCAGGGAAGAAACCAAAAGAAGCTGAAAAAAGCAACACCAGCAACAAAGAAATGGCGCTGAAGGAGCCAGATGGTGTGCGCAGAGTGAATCCGTGAGACACGGAGCTGTCACCTCCTGGTCCAAGGTTGCTCAGCCTGCTGGAAAGAGGTGGAGGCTGAGCAGAGGGAAGAAGGGTACAGTGTATCACTGGTTACTGGGTGCTCTGTCTCCTGCTGGGAGCTCCCTGATGCTGCTTTCCCGTACTCCCTGTCTGCCTATCTCCGGCAGGAGTCCAAGATGGTGAATCCATGTAGTGTTAGCTGATAGGAGACCTCCGCCGGTATCTCTCCTTGCTCTCTGTTCTCTGTCAGTTTCTTATTTCACTCAGTTCTTGGTTGAGTTCTTTATCTCTTCATTTGATGCTTAGGCTTCCAGGATTGACATTTGTCTCTGTTTTACTTAGTTTTTCAGGTCTTTGCTGTGGAGGGACAGCGTGGTGCTTCTGTCTATAGCACCATGTTGGCCCCATTTCATTTTTGTTGGCTTTTAATTCCCCTTGATTCATGCTTCCACCACTCGTTTGTTAGTTTGTCATATGTGGTGGCTTGTGTGTTGCTGTGATGCTGGAAGCTACACCAGCAGAATTTCAAATGCCCACAGGGTCACCTATGGTGGACAGATTTCAGAGGAGCTTCCAGAATAAGAGAGACTGGGAAGAAGGACCTGGTGATATACTTCTTAAAAAAATGGTCGGTGAAAATTTATGAATAGCAGTAGAATATTGTCTGATATAGTGCTGGAAGATAAGCCCCACAGGTTGGAAGGCACTCAAAATACCACTGGGGAAGAGTTGCCTCCTCAAAGTAGAGTCTACCTTAATGATGTGGATGGAGTAAAGCTTTCAGGACCTTCATTTGTTGTTGAGGCACAACTCAAAATGAGAAGAAACAGCTGGAAACATCCATTAGTAATTGGAACGTGGAATGGAGGAAGTATGAATCAAGGAAAATTAAAAGTCGTCAAAAATGAAATGGGACACATAAAGATCAATCTCCTTGAAACTTACTGCAGCTCAAATTAAGGAAAGTAGTACATGTGATATCATAAAAACTGACTCCTCCCAGTCTCTTTTCTATCCTCCAGTGACTTCTAAATTTTACCTTCCTTCACCTTGAACCTGAGCCAAAACCACTGAGAGCTATAAATTTGAACTAAGTTTATTTTTTCAACAAGCTAAATTAACTTTCGTGTAACTTTATTTCTCTTTCCCTCACCCTTCACTCTCCAACTTCTCCTCAACTAACCTTCTTATTCTAAACAGAGCACAAAATAGGCCTGAAATATTAATTACTTTCATAATTTTCTTTTTATCCTCTGGGAGGTGTGGCGGCAGCAGGGAGGGTTTTGTCTATACCCCAGCCTTCACACAGACTCCAAAGAAATGAGATTGATACTTTGTTCAGCTTTCTTTCTAATGACTAGTAGCAAACACTACTGAGAAACTTGGTTATTTTAATGTAAGCAACTTCTTAGTTCTGCTTTTGAAAGCCACCCTCTGATGGTAGAATTTTAGCTACTGTGTGTGTGTGTGTGTTAATATCTCTCTTTAAATCTGTATTTTTCACCTATGTGTAAGATTCTAATCTTTAGTTTATACATGCTTCTGTCTATGCTTTTTTCCTCCCAATAAGATGTAAAGATTTTTTTCAGATTGAATGCTTTATTTTTCTGATTTACTGTCAGTTACATGGAGTAAGAAAACATTTTCCTCCTTTATATATACTTTCTTAATTCCTCCAAAATATTTCCTAAACCCTGTTCTTATTCTTTCCCCTATTTTTATTTTTCCCTAAAATAGATTGACTTTGTCATAGAAAATCATAAAGCCATCGGGATGATTTGCAAGGTAAGAGGTGGTGTTATTCTCAGTAACTGAAAGTGAGTTGTAGAAAAGGTGAGTCTTTAATGAGAGGCAAAACATCAGAGTTATCACATCAAAAGGACACCAAAAACAGTCATGTTTATTTCAAAACATAAGATTGACTCCATATTAATAAATACTTTTAACACTGAATGTAGGCAAATACTGTGCATGTTGTAAGAAGAAAATTTATGAAATAACCAGGAAAAAAGAAAAAAAAAAGATAATCCTGTATCTCTAGGCCACCAATAAGACAATCTGGGAGTAAGTAGAAATAGCCTCAGGAATGTCGTGTGGAAATGAGCAGGGGAAAGAAAAGAGCCAACAAAATCAGGAGCAATGTTCTCCATGGGTGATTCAAATGGTTAAGCACTCAGCTACTAACTAAAAGTTTGGAGGTTCAAATCCACTCAGAGGCACCTCGTAAGAAAAGCCTGGCAATCTACTTCCAAAAGATCACAGCCTTGAAAACCCTATGGAGCGTAGTTCTACTCTGACATACACGTCGTCACCATGAGTTGGAACTGACTCATTGGCAAGTGGTTTGCCTGTTTTTCCTCACTGTGGCCTTAAAATTTAAAATCTAGAGTTGAAAAATATATCTTCACCCATATAACTGGTTCTATGGGTGCCATCTTCCTCAGTTTTGGAGAAGAATCACTAGTTTGTAGATAAGATCAACAACTGGAAAGTAGTCCTGAATTTGAATCCAGGTCAGATCATTGTGGCATGTCAGAAAATGGGGCCATGGGGCCCCTCAGAGCCCAAGAAAAAGCTGTTATAGCTAGTGCTTAAAAGCTCAGGTACAGACCACAATATCACTAACCGGAGAGTCGAAGGTGCTCCACAGGCTGATAGCCACCACCACAAACTCTGTCTAGAGTCCTTTCAGTACCATCTTTGTATAAACTCAGCATCCGGTCAGCTGACCTGCAATCTAGTCTTCTACCCTCTAGGGCTCGGGGACACATTAGCCAGCCAGATGCTTAGGCCCCTCACCCATGGAGAGAACCCATCTGGCTTTTTTTTCCCCCTAAACCCTCAAATAAGACAGAATCCCGCAGATTTGAGGTCCCCTCTCTTAATGATAATGAACTGTAGAGAAATGCTCCCAAAAGGGACAAAGAGAGACCCCCTCTTAGATCAGCCTCAATAGAAGTGGAATATGAAGTGCTCTCAGTGGCTTCTACATGTGGAAAAAGACCCTCACTACTTCTGGCTTCCTCGGGTCTTTTTCTCAGAAGACATGACTTTTCTAGCTAAGGTAAGTGACCAAAAGTGTAAACCTAAAACCCATCACTTCAGTGTTGGCTCTCAGGAAGTTTCTTGGTAGGATGAGGAAGGAAGAAGAGAGTTCTCCATTTTTTCATTTGATCCTGCGGCCAAGAGTCATGGCCAAGAGCAAGTGGAAGACAGCTAAAGAGAGCAGAGGAGGTTTATGCCTAATACTCTTAGTGCAGATCTGCAACATTGTTCTAAAGGGAAGAGACCCACCACCAGTACTACCAATATAGCCTGAACTGGTATGTATCAAGGGCTAAGTTAGAGTCTCTGAAAAATCAAAAGGCAATAAACTAGCCAATACTGTGACAAGACTTGAAAACGTGTTCTGGCACAGGTGGAGACAGGTTAAGGCCAAAACTTAGCCAAAGAAGGGCCCCAACAGGACAACTGGAGGCACTTAACCTCCATGGGTATTAGAATCATAGGGCATTTTGTCTTTTAAGTGGAAGGACCTCAGAGATCTCCCAGTTCAACTGCATTTTTCAGAAGAGACTTGAGTCCTGGAGAGGGAGAGCAGCCCACCCAGACCACACAGCCTGCTTTTTCTGCTTGGGGCACATGAGGAGGGGCAAAGAGTTTCGGTGAGCAATGCTGTGCAGGTGAACTTCCAGCACATGGTTAATTACATTCAGAATCCCCTGCAGGAGATAACTTCCCACCCCTGGGCCCTTTCTCATTGATTCTTCACAGAAGTGGATAGCTGCTGGAGCGAGGGTATCTGGGAGGTTCCCTCGGGGTGGGTGAGGAGAAGCTGCAGGCGTGCCCTCACTTCCCAGTCCGGGAGGCCAGCTGGATGGCTTTGATCCATTCGATGCGCTCCTTGGAGGTGGCCGCTTCCAAGAAATAGTGCACCTCATCAGCTGTGATGATCTCAAAAAGGTTCTCTTCATCACTCTTCTTGCCTGGTGAGAGAGACAGTGAATGATAGTGCCCACAGATGCCCGAGGGCCACCTGGTCCACCCTCCCTCTGCAAGTAATGAAATCCTGGTTTCTCAAATGCTCTAAGTACATTAACTATATGGTTTTCAAGAGCACATACTGTATGATTTGGTTTATATAAAGAACGAAACCAAGCGAAGCCAGTTGATGCTGTTAAATGTCAGGAGGAGGGATAGTGGCTGGAGGAGAGCACAAATGGGGCATTTTGGTATTGATGATAACCCATTTCTTGATCTTCTAGGCCTGGTTATACGAGTGTGTTCACTTGGTGAACATTCATGAAGACATACTGTTACAACATGTACTATTTTCTGCATGTATATTGTACTTTGATCAAAAGAAAAAGAATGTAATAAGAAAAAAATTACGTGGTTTTCAAATGTATGATCATATCTATTATATGTATGTATGATCATATTGTATGATCATATCTATTATATGATTATACATATATATAGCATTCATATAGATAGCTAAGATGATCATATATACCTAGATTTTTATATATATATGTAGTTTTCAGAAATCAAGTAAAACCCTCAAGGAGAAACATTTTCTTTTCATAATTTATTAGCAAACTTATAAACTTAAACACCAATAGTGTTTAACAAAGTAACCCCCTTCTTTCTCTGCTAATACTCTAAACCAAGAGCTAACCCTAATACACTGGGGATGGGGGAAGCCCCAGACCCCCCACCACTGCTATCATTATAGCCTGAACTGGTTTTTATCAAGGGCTAAGTTAGAGTCTCTACTAAAATGTAAAAGACAATAAGCTAGCTAATACCATGACAAGACTTAAATGTTTACTTCAAATTAAAAAGCAATATGCTCCCTTTCCCGAAACTAAAACATAATCCTATGGGAAAGGGGTGTGGGCAGAATCAAGGGTTCTAAAACTCCAGGCTTTTGCAGCTCCAGCTCCACCTCTAGAACACCAACCAAAACAAACGCATTGTCATCAAGTTGATCCCAACTCATAGCAACCCTATAGGACAGAATAGAACTGCCCCATAGGGTTTCCAAGAAGCGGCTGGGAAACTCCAACTGCCGACCTTTTGGTTAGAAGCCCAAGCTCTTAACCACTACACCACCAGGGCTCCTACAGAACACCATACACCTAACATAGCATGACGAAACCAGGGTTTGGAATGTTTAAACCACATCTCCCCAGCAATACCACTTGTCACCAGCACCTGAGAAGTCAATCTTCATAAACATGGTTATTCCTTGCACCAAATCATAGACTGGTGCTCTGGAAGCGACAGGAAGGTCCTCTAGTGCCACCCACTCATTCTTAGAGGAGGAACGAAGGCCCAGAGGAGTCAGGTGGTTTGCTTCATGTTGTACAGCTAACTTACTAGCACAGACCCAACTCTAACCCCGGTGCTCTTTCCACCCACAAAACTGCCTCACTGCACCAAAGTTCCTTTTGTCTTGGGAGATTTCCCGGCCTGGGTATGTAAAAGACCTGCTTTAAAGAATGCAGCTGCTCAATTACAGAAGTCAGGAGATAATAAGCTCTCCATCTAAACCAGTTCTGAGGTGATGGGTTTTTCTCAGCATTGCTCAAGGATTTACTCAAGGTATCCACAAAGCCACTCCAAATCCCCCAGGCCTAGAGAGCCAGGAGTTGGGACAGAATAACTCTTGATATCTCCCAGGTTTTCAGACAGTAAAGTTGTTCACACTGGTATCTGATTGACTGCTGTTGGCTCAGAATCCCTACTTGCGAAAGAAAGTAGAAACTTATTCTTACCATCTGAGTTGCTCTCCACTGAAGTCACCACACATCCTCTCAGGTGAATCGCTCCCAGGGGTTCTTCCCCCTAGAGGAGAGAGAGTTGTTCCTCATGTTTCAATGTACAGTGTATGGATATACCTCATCCTGTTGGTGCAGAAGCCACACGGACCTACTCTGGTATAGATCAGGCCCCCAGAATAAATAAGAGCAGAAGGAGATCAAAGGAAACCTGCTCTAGATCTACAGTCCTTCCACATCCTCAACGCTCCACTTTAGTGGGGTCAGGGAGGTAGAAGGAGAAGACCCAAATCAATCTGGGCTTCACATCTGGAGGAAATAGCAGGGGAGCTAGAGAGGCTGCAGTCACCACATCCCATTAGCCCGCTAAAAGACAACTACATGTTTTCAGATCTCTTCAGTTCCATGCAACTGATATAGCAGTATAATCCTCCTAGGAGGGAATCAAAGAGCCCTGCGCTGAGAGCAAAGGCTGAGAACCCGACTCAGACAGAGTCATCTTTACGGAGTTGTCTTATTTTGTTGAGGAAAATCCTGCTACTAAATAATCAAAACCCAAAGGGCAGTCTTAAGTAAGCAATGTGCTCATCCAAATTGGCCTGGGAGAGGAATTCATCGCTTTTGTGCATATTAAACTAAGAATAAGTGTTAAGACTACATAGTACCCCTGAAAATATCAGATTGGGGCAAACAAAAAAAAAATTGTGTTGACTAAACAAATTACAATACAGTGGCATTTTCTTTCCTACATGAGCTTATGTTGGCCTCAAAGGCCTAAGATCTCGGCTCATTGCAATGAGAAGGGAGGAGGGGAAATTAAGAAGTGGGAGGGTGAAAAGTGAAAAAGGATATCAGCAGAACAGAAAGAAGAATGGTAGCCCAGCTAATAAATGCAGTGGAGGCTTCTAGTTGAATGAATTTGTCGACCACAGAATCTCACCCCTGCAGGGTCGTAGTAGTGCAGGTATGCAGGATCTTCTCTCAGAACGAACTTCCTCACTTTCCAGTTTTTCCTCCTATGGCCCTGTATCCAGGATCAACAAAAGGAAAGGAATGATGAGTTCTTAACGTCACTTTGTCATGTAGTTGCTATATAATATTCTTTGCTGAATTGAAAGAAAAGACGAAATATAACTTCAGGAGAATCAAGCCTCAACCCTATGTACAACTGGAGTCCCGAGTGGTGTAAATGGTTAACATGCTCGGCTGCTAACCGAAAGGTTTGAGGTTTGAGTCTATTCAGAGGCAACTCAGAAGAAAGACCTGCCAATCTACTTCCAAAAAATCAGACACTGAAAACCCTTTAGGGAGCACAGTTCTACTCTGACACACATGAGGTCGCCTTGAGTCAGAATCAACTTGATGTCAACTGGTTCCTGGTTATGCACAACATCCCATGTGAGGCAATGCGAAGAATACAAAGAGGTTTAAGACATGGCCCTGCTCTTCAAGAGTTTATAATTTATGTGTAAATATAAAATAGCAAATGCTAAAATCAAATAATCTGTATAAATAATGAGTTTCAAAGGAATTAAATAAGGGATGTGTAATTGTGGGCTTTGGTTGTCAAAGAAAGCTTCATAAAGACCTCCACTAACCCATGTGGGACACACAGGATTTAGACATGCAAGAAAGAGGAGGGAAGACAATTGATAACCAAAAAGCAAAATTGGGAATGCACAAAGCAAATTCAGACGTTGATAAAGAAGACCCGTCTGGCTAGAACGTGGGGTTGATGAAGAGCAGCAGAGCAAGGCTAGAAAAGTGGACAGGGGCTTAGCAAAAATGCAAGAAGGGCTTAGCAAAAATGCAAGGTGGGGGAACTGCTGATGGCTTTTGAGTGGGAGTGGCATTTATTAATTATATGTAGATTAATATGGCAACAACGCTCGGGACCGACCACCTGACTAGACTGAAGGAAAACCAGGGGCAAGACAATAAAGGAAAAAGGAGGTCAGTAGGGAATTATTACAGCAATCCAGGCATAAAACTATCAGGAACTAGCCTCAGGTAGCAGCAATGGAAAACGGAAGGAATAGTGGCTGTAACAGACATGACGAATGAAGAACAGAACTTGGTCCTTCTCAACAGCATTCAACACGGACATCATCTAGACTGTGAGTGTCGAGGACTTTGTGTCTTATTTATCTTTATTTCCCCAGTGCCCTACACCGTGCCTAGCACCCGAAAGCTGCTTAATATCAGTCAGTAATCGCCTTGAGCTACCTAGTTATTTCAATTATCTTCTAGCAGTTTTCTAAAATGACACAACAAGCCTGATTCTATGATTTCCCACAGACAAGTCAAATAATTTAAATAACTCCAGAAACCAAAAAGTAAATTATTAGACAAGAAGGCATAGAGTTTCTACCTTGTCAATAGGAAGAATATTATTTGTAATTTCTAAACCACCACATACTGACAAGCACATACACAAATTTTCCAATATTTTTCATTGTGCTTGTGTAGAAAGCAATGAAAAAACTGTGATGTTAACAAACAGTGCCTTCTTCATAATGCCAGCTCAGAGGAGTTTAGAGGGAGCTTTCAAGAAGGAGCCGAAATTATCTTGTCAAGCATTTGGTCACTTCCAAAGAGTCTTTTACTTGCCTAAAGAATGGAGCCAGGAAGCTGCCCTGTAGAGTCATATGGCAAAAAAGAAAATATTTCTATCTGCTGTATCATGTTCAAAATGGCTTTTACAAAGCCACACCTTCTAAAAGTGTGAACTCCTGCTCTTTGCCTTAGCTAATATTGTCCATAAGATAAAGACACTCAAGCTTCCACCCCACAACATTTCCTCCTGACTGGCAGACACACATTTCCTGCTCTCTTATGCAATCGCTGGAAACCCTGCTGATACAGTGGTTAAGAGCTACAGCTGCTAACCAAAAGATCAGCAGTTAGAATCCACCAGCCTCTCTTTGGAAACCCTATGGGGCAGTTCTTCTCTGTCCTATAGGGTCACCATAGGTCGGAATCAACTCGATGGCAAAGGGTTTCTACAAGTGTTTATTGCCTACTGTAGACCAAGGAGGATGCTGAACTCTGCAGCAAATGTAAGAAAAGTGTATACAGTACATTGTCCCTCCCCCTCCCAGAATCTACAGTGTGGCTGAGAATTAAACAATGAGATATTTTATTCATTGTCATAACAGAATGAATTATATAAAAAAAGGATTTTATTGAATACAGTCCAATTTCATTCATTCTCAAACTTGCTACGTTCCCCAAGTAGGATTATTTCTCCTGAAATAGGGAGGAGGAAGAACTGGGAAGGACTGTCCTTCCATTGGGCCCAGCAACTTCCCACCTGTGTGGTACGGAGCACAGGCTTCCTTTCTCATGATGAATGCACCTTCCATGCAGGTGACCTATGGCTAACTCCAAGCAGGAGTGGTTTACTTTTTGTGGAACGTAAAGAGGAAATTTTTACAAATTCCCTCAAGTGATTTTGATATGAGCCAGGGTAATAAACACTGAACTAAGAGATTGGAAACATTAAAAAGGAACATCAATTCAATGAGAATTTTGAATTCTCTCAAAAAAAAAAAAAAATGCAAAGGAAAGACTATAGAAGAACGAAATTCCCAGCTGCACATGAATCTGTTTTCTTTATGTAACAAAGAAGCTTATCATGATGACTATTTAAATAGTTGTATTTTGATACTAAAACCAAAACCAAACCCATTGCCATCGATTGGACTCCGACTCATAGCAACCCCGACCCTATAAGACAAAGTAGAACTGCCCCGTAGAGTTTCCAAGGGGCACCTGGTGGATTCCAACTGCCAGCCCAGCACTTAACCACGCTGCCGCCAGGGTTGCCATTTTGATACTAGGACAAATTAAACCCGTTGCTGTCAAGTCCATCCCGACTCATAGCAACCCTATAGGACAGAGCAGAACTGCCCCGCAGGGCTTCCAAGGAGCAGCTGGTGGATTCGAACTGCCAACTATTTGGTTAGCAACCGAGCTTTTAACCACTGTGCCACCAGGGCCCTGGGACAAATTAGCCTCTAAGAAAAAGATTAGCTCAAAGTTTCTCATCTGTGGCTGCACACAGACCTCTTGGGAAGCTGTAAAAATACCGATGCCTGGCTCCCACCCAGAGATTCTGATTTAATTGGCCTCAAGAACAATTTTAACAGCTCCCAGGGGATTGAATGCGAACCAACGGGGCTAGCTCAGGCTAAATTGTACCTATCAAAGGTCAAGTAAAATAAGCTAAAGGAAAACTCTTACGTTTATTTCCAGTCCTCATTATCTCAGGCACCCATTACTCTCAGCCCATTTTTGGCCATCCAGGGTCTCCCACTGGGGAACTTTACCCAGACATGGCTCCAGTCCAGCCCAAACTTTAGACTCCTCCTTTTCAACCTCTATGCTCAGTTTTCTCAGGGCCCCTTTCTAGACTAGGCCTTGTCTGATCGACTAATTCAAGAACAGGCATTAATGGCTGATAACAATATAGAATTATAGAAGGGATCAGTAAAAATAAGGAACTAGTGAAATCCCCTCCCGGTTACTCTTGTCTTACAGCCACCTTCTGGCACCTTTAACGCAAAGAGCCAGGAATGTAGGAATGTTTGGCAGAGCCAATGAGGGCAAACTTTGTCCTGTGGGCAACTGCCAGAGCCTGTCCTATTACTGTAAATAGGCAGTCCCTGCCCCTAGGGTTTTTCCTTTAATCTAGTCAACTGGTCACCCTGTCATAAAAAGATATTCAGTGTTGTCCATGAATTTTTTCTAAATTGTTGCTATATATTTCCTAAAATCTGGAGTTCAGGTATTTTCCTCACTAATGTCCCTCTTCCCCAGTGGAACCCAAAGTCCGTATCTATACCTAACCTTAACGAGCCCACAGCCCCTTTCTAAATGGGAATATATGCTCTGCTTTGGTTCTTCCCTCCTGGCGCATCTCATCAATCACGAAGACAGAGAGCAACCAGGTTCCCTCTGTTATATACAGTACATCGCATTGCCAGGAAGGCAAGACCTTGGCCCTGTAACGCAGCCTTGGCCTCTGTGACACCATGTGCCATCAATTTGTTTCACCCTGAATACTCCCATGTCCTCCTGCTACTTCTTCCTCTAACCAGGTGCTGGCCCTAGCTTCATCTCTCATTTCCAGCCTTTGTATTCCCTTACCTCTTGGCATTGCATGCCTTGGCACCTGGTAACTGACTCAAGCTTTCAGCTCACCCCAGCCCTTGCCTCCCAGACTGACAGTAACATGTACCTGCGGACACCTGGCTATTGCCCTTGACTTCCGCCCAGGATGATGCCCATGCCCTCAGACTGGACTTGACCTTTGCCTGCTATTCCCGCAGAGTTGGCCTCAGGCATACCTGGTTTGGGTCTTGCCGCACCCTACTCACAATCTGCAATGTCACTTCCTTGCTGTCAATGGTATACAGCTTTTCTCTTTTGTGTGTTGCCTATTCCTGTTTCCTGGTTATTTTACAGGAAGGCGGGACGGGCAAAAAACGGAAGTACATTTACCATCAAACATCTGTCTTTTGGATGGCATCTCTTAACCAGTTTATTTCCTCCAGCTAATGAGAAGGGCAATAGCTTTCTTGAAACTCCTCTTTTTCCTATGATATTGATAAAAGGGGAGTTTTCTTATTTTTCTGCCTGTCTCAGTCCTCCTGACCTAATGCCACTTTGATCATCTGCTTCTCTATTTTCCTATCTTTCACTCTGTGGGTCTCACGTTCCAGTTGACTGTTGGTTAAATTGGTTCTGTTACGTATAAGGTCGCCATGAGTGGGAGCTGATTCTACGGCAACTAATAACACAACGTTGGTTAAACAACTAAATACCATTTGGTCATTTAGAAATAAAAAGGACATGATAAGGGAGAAAGGCTAGAAGGGAATAGTGGTGGTCACTCACCTGCTTGAGTAAACATCCCTGCTTGATAATGATCCCTCTGAATTCTTCTTTGAGAATCACGTCATCATCACTGGAATTCTCTTCACAGAAAAACCCACTGTCTGGCTATTGGGAAACCAAACAGCAAGTTCACTTTACCAGTCTCGGGTGTATTGCTACATGTACAAACTCCCCCTCACCCTCCCCTCCAGCCACCATGTTCGACTCCTCCTTTTCTTTCCCCCGCTTTTGCATAGCCCAATCTGAATGTTAAGGGTTATCTTTGGTTAGCAAGTTTCCCCTTCCTTTTTATTTTTACATGCTGCTCCACTCCTCTCTTCTCTCAGGTGTGATCTCATCAACATCCCTTCATTTTCTTGGGTTTCTCAAGCTATGCTCTAACTCTAGCTCAATCCTCCTGGTGGTGCCTATTTCCACTCTCAAAGCTTTCTTCCTCTTAGGACCTCATGTCTGGATCCTTGAGAACAGAGGGAACTAATCCATAAGACACGATGTAATTCCATCTCTATTGCCACATTTCGCCCCTTCTCCTGCTTTGAGAAGACTGAGAGCAGCTGTCCATCCTCGTCCTCTGAGATCAGGAGGCAATCGAGACCACCTAGCTATAGAAGGGGACGCTGGTGGCACAGTGGTTAAGTGCTATCGCCGCTAACTGAAAGGTCAGCAGTTTGAATCCACCAGCTGCTCCTTAGAAACCGTATGGGGCAGTTCTACTCTGTCCTACTGGGTCGCTGTGAGTTGGAATCAACTTGCTGGCAATGGGTAACAGGTAGCTATTGAAGAGGAACCACTGTGAGGGCTATTTTTAGGATCTTCATTTAAATGGCTATATAAGACCAGACGGAAGGTCTAACAAAACAACAATAATACTGTTAGTAAAACTTCCCCCAAATGAGAAATGAAAGTCTCTGGGGGATATTCACTTCTTTGTGGTAGGAAGGCTGGTTCTCTTAGATTAAGCAGCTTCCTAATTTCTATCCTCTGATCCAGAATAGAAACAAAACTAGCAAAATCCCCTGAGATAGCTACTGCTGTGGGATTTCTCATGTAGCCCAAGATTAGATCCGTATTGTGTAACTCAGTGTTTCCCAACCACAAGTAAGCATACCATGGGAGGAACACAGATGATGGGAGGAAGTAACTCGGATGAAAATTTTTGTATTAATAGTTGTGTATTTTTATGTATATTTGGGGAAATACAACTAGCACATCACACTTGAGATTTTATGGATCCTCCTCTAGAGAGGAAGCTCTGTGGGGGCCTGGGCTTTTGCTGTTTTGTTTTGGGGTTTTTTGCTTGTTTGTTTTATTTCCACTGCTCTTATCTCCTTTGCCTAGGAAAGTGCATGGCGTGGACTGTTGTGTTGTTGTTGGGTGCTATTGAGTTGATCCTGACTCATAGCAACTCTATAGGACAGAGAAGAATTGCCCCATGGGGTTTCCTAGGTTATAATCTTTATGGGAGCAGATGGCCAGGTCTTTCCCCCATGGAGCTGCTGGGTGGGTTTGACCCACCAACCTTTCGGTTAGCAGCCAGGTGCTTCACCACCAGCGCTCTTTTGGCATGTAACTAGGGCCTAGTAAAGTTTTATAAATGAATTATTGCATAGGACAAGAATAGATACATTCCAGTTTAATAAGTAAGCCAATTTAAAGATAACATAGAGTAAATAATAATTTCCTTTAAACTAATTCGTTTAAACGTGGCAGGCACTGTGGAAGGGGACAGCTGCTATGTCTGCGAAGCATTGGTGTAATTGAAGCTCCGAATGGGCCTTGAGGTTTCAGGCATTTCCTTTACCTCCCTGGGCAATCTCTTGACTCCTTGCCATCTGTAACCGCTCTCTGTAGGCCCTTTCTTTCGCGTGTATGTGGATAAGAACGGAAATCAATCTAGCATCTGCCCAGGCAGCCCCATGACACCAAGAACACATGGGTAGCTTTTCTCACTTACAAAGTAGTAGAAAGCATCAGGGTTGTCCAGGAAAGGGTTTTCAGAGGTGCCATCCACCGCAGTCTTGGACAGGTCTCCAGCGGGCTGCAGGTACCCTTCATTGAGCAGTGAGGAGGCAATCATGAGACCTTCCTGGCGATTCCGAACAGACTGGTTGGATACCAGCCAGTCAATGACACAGGTACCTGGATGGGACCATCAGAAGGAAGGTTAATTCTCCTTAGCAAAGAGCAAGACCCTGACAATCACCCCTCAACTGGCTCCAGGGCACCCAATCGTCTCACTTGCCTCATCTTCCCTATTATTCCAAGAAGGAAAGAGGGAAATCAGTGAGCTAGCTACCTGCAAAAAAGAGCAACCATGTAAAGGGTTTTCTAAGCATCTACATGCCACTTACGGAGTCCCTGGGTGGTGTAAGCAGTTAATGTGCTTGCCTAGTAACCATAGGTTGGCAATTCAAGTCCACCCAAAGATGCTTCAGAAGAAAGGCCTGACAATCTACTTTTGAAAAACCAGCCATTGAAATCCTATGGAGCACTGTTCTACTCTGACATACATGGGGTCACCATGAATCGGAGGCAACTCGACGGCAATTGATTTTACATACCGCTTAAGGAGGCAATGCATGCATCAAAGAAATAGTTTGTACTAACCCATTCAATTCTTCCACGAATGAACAAAGATATACTGAGCATCTACTAGGGGCTAGGTACTGTGATGGGTTTCGGGATACCGCACTTAAGGAATCTAACAGGGAGAGACGGGTGATAAAGAAGGAAGTGTTCCAACAATTGCTCTACTCTAGATGGATACAGTGGAGCTGCTGGGTCAAACCTGCAGGGAGGCATTGATAGCGGCAGTGGTGAGATGGGACGTTGTGCGTCCCCTGTCAGGAAGAAATTCATAGAGGAAGTGACACTGGGCTGAGGCTTAAAAACTGAGTAGGTGGTTGCCAAGTAGATGAAGCAGAGGCTGTGAAGAACCAGCACAGGCTGACGGAGCAGCATCATGAACAGATGCACGGGGGCATGAAGCAGCCCCATGGGAGAGGAGGCAGAGTCGGTGGAAAGAAGGCAAAAGGGGACAAGAGGGGGAGGAAGGCACAGGGTTGGGTGGGGAGAGCTCCAATGGCACATTAAGAAATGTGGCAATGAGGAGCCATGGCAAGTTTTTAAGCAGAGAAGTCACATAATCATAAAAAAGAGTTGCCATCGAGTTGATTCTGACTCATGGCGACCCCACGTGTGTCAGAATAGAACTGTGCTGATTTTTTGGAGGTAGATCACCAGGCCTTTCTTCTGAGGAGCCTCAGGCTGGACTCAAACCGCCTACCTTTTGGTAACCAGCTGAGCGTGTAAACGGTTTGCACCACCTGGGGACTCCTGACATATCATATGTGTCCTAAATTAAAATTGGAGGCCATCATTTGGAGTCATCATCACACCTTCGCAGGTCTAATGGGGACTTGAGAAGTCATTTAATTGACCTTCTGCCTCGAGATGGGACCGTGAAGAGAATGAAATGAAGCTGACCCATCGACTGAATTATAGCAGGCTCCCATTAGGCTCTGTATGAAAAAGGGTGTGTTCCTTAGAAATGTAGCCCATGGGGAAGCCAACAACATACTAGCCAGCGAGCCCTGGGTCATCCAGGCAAGAGCAGTAAGGTTATTACCAGCCTCAAAACATGCTGAGAGCAATTGGTTGGTGAGTCTTCCATGAATTTCACCTGTGGAAAGCTTTTGTGCACTTATCTTTCTCTATCACGATAACTCATGGACACTGCATTACAGCTTTTATTTCTTACAACAACCCTGTAAACGAGGTAGGGCAGTAGTTACAGACCTCATTTTAAGGATGAGAAAATTAAGTCTTACAGAGTTTAAGTGACATTAGGCCATAAGTGACACCTACAACAGGCCTTAACCCTGGATTCCACGCTTATGCAATTAGACATGCTGAAGCTTGAGAGACAGGTTCAGCCTAGTCTCCCTGTTACCTGACACTCCAGGTCCTCTGTCCTGTGTCAACACTGCCTGGGGCCCAGTCTCTGCCGCAGACTTCATCTCCCTGCTGAGACCACCTGACTTTCACAAGAAAGCTCCACAGCACCTGAATTTCTAGGACCCACCCTGCCATTCAATGGAAAGGACTTAAGAAATTCTCACCCAATACCCTGGGACTACACATTCAAACTTCCTCCTTTGGCCTTCCTTTTGCCTGAGGCTCTGTCCTGGTGTTGGGGTCCTGCCTTGCTCTCGCCAGTTTCCCTTACCACTGCCCATAGCTTGGTATTTTAATCCTAAATCTCAGTCCAGACTTTCCTGATACTAACTGGCTGCTGCCTTAACTCTCTGAGGCTGAAATCTCATGGGGTGCTACTCTGTTACCCCGTATCATGCTCTTTGCCCCTTCACCTTCCTGACCCTGACTGGACCATTTTCATGGATTATCTATTGACTGAATGTCTTCACATTCTGTATCTGTTGTATCCCTCTCAGAGTTTTCTCCCTTTACCTCTCTTACCAACCTAAGTAAGCCCTGTCTGGCTTCTAACAAGACTGGTCCCAAATTTTACCTCCCATTCTGCCCCTTAATGAACCACAGAGTCCCTAAGTGGCCCAAATGGTGAAAGTGCTCATCTGCTAACAGAAAGGTTGTCAGTTTGAGTCCACCCAGAGGTGCCTAGGAAGAAAGGCCTGATGACCTACTTCTGAAAACTCATCCTTTGAAAACACTATGGAGCACAGTTCTATTCTGACACACAAGGGGTCATCATGAGTCGGAATCGACTTAACGGCCACTGTTGTTTTAATGAAACATCAGTCCTACCAGGCTGGCTGATTGCTTTACCTGGACACACATCCTGCCCTTCTCTGCCTCCACAACTTTGGCCTCACCATCCTTGCCCTGCCTCCTTATCAGAAATCTTCTTTACAAATATTTAATGACATTCTGTCCATCTAAGCACCACTCCTTTTCCATCCTTTTTTCTGAACTCACAGAACTGACTGTGCAGACATACGGCATCTTTAGTCATAACAAAAACATTGCGTGTTTGCGCCATATCACACTTACTTACTACCCACCAGGCACTGTTCTAAGCACGTTGCAGTAAGCCGATAAGGTAGGTGCACTATGATTATCCCCATCTTACAAACAAGCAAAGCAAAGAAAGGTTAAGTAATTGACCCAAGGTTTTATACCGAGCAAATTGAAGAGCCAGGATTTGAACCCAGGCGGTCTGGCTTCAAAGACCATGTTTTTAACCACTATACCATACTGCCTAAGCACATAATATTTAATGCCTGACCCTGTGCAGCCATGTGACGTCCCTAATATTGTTATTTAAGTCTTACATGTTATGTCGTAACCTTTGTTTATAGTAGTAAGGATCACATCTTACTCAACTCTGTGTCTGCTGCCAGCAATTCTTACCATAATACCATTTATTGAAAAAAATGACCCTTTGAATGCTATATCTGGAACTTCTAAAACTTTATCTTGAACAACAAAGTTCATTGCTACCCTTCTGTCTGTTTCCACACCGAGGGAATTTTAATTCTCACATCCACCAGTCTGCAGACTGTGACCCTGTCCCCCCATCGTGCCCCACGCCCCCTTCCTCACACACAAGGCCCAGGCAGAGCTCCGTATCACCTTCCCCAGCTGCCCATTCCATGCTTGCAAGGTCTTTTACCTGTGAAACAGTGATTGAAAATCTTCTTGTCCTTCTCAAGCTTCAGTTCTTTTACTCCTTTTTCAGCATCTTTCATGGACAAATACAAGGCACTGCACAGAGATGAAAACAGACAGGTGAATGGAGAGCATTTCAGAAGGGCTTGTCCTCTCTGGGAGTCGTCACCTGGGAGAGGCCGGCTAGGAGCACAAGCTCCCGCCTCCCCAGGTGACCCTGAGCCTAATCTCCCCACCACATCGTAAGTCGTTAAAGGACGAACGGAGTTCATATGCCGTAACTCTGCGGTCTGCACAGCACTTAGCAAAATGCACTAGGAAGGTACTGCGTGTATCTTGAATTTATTAAGCTTTTTGGTCACTTAATTCCTGTTGTCTGAGGAGAGTTGTCCCCAGTTAGGTGCCAAATATTAAATGTTCTTGGGGCCAATTTTCCATACCCAGTCAGAGCCTGACATTCTCATGTTCTGGATCCTTCAGGGCCCTCAATCCTCATGTCCCAGTTCTTTAAGGGTCTTCAAGTGTAGACATTTGAAGGTGTAGACATTTGCCTCCAAGGTGAACGTTTTGACTGAGCTTACCTCTTACTCTAAACATAATAAGGGCTAAGGCAAAATTTTTGTCCGTGAAATGATAAACCAAAAATAGCTTTATCCACACATTCCCAAGCAATAAAAGCATGCCACTTCCATGTATCCTGTGGTTCCACGTAGCCAGAGCATCGTTCCACTTAGCCCTGACAGCTGTGGCCAGGAATGCTGCCAGCCAGCAGATGCAGCTGGACTAGGTGCCGCCTAGTCTTGGTTCTTCACCAAGAAACCTCCATGGTGAGGGAAGTTGCTCAATCTCGCTAAGTTCAGTTCTCAAAATTTATCAAATTCCCGAAATATACCATACCCTGCGTTAGGCTTATGGGAGGGGTGTCTTCAGTCCCCTCTCAGGGACCACCCCCCACCAAGTAAACAGAATCCCTGCTGGACCTTTGAAGCAGCCAGCATGGGCTTCTTCCTGACAAGGCTGCTGTTTCCGGGTATGCTTGACAGAAAAGCAAAACTAACAGGAAGAAAAGAGGCTCCTAGAAAAAGGGGTTCACTGACAGGAGAAGATGCAAGATATGAAAAATGCAGGGAGGAAGGGGCCCTGTTCCCAGCCCCTGTCAGACGCTGAGTTTACCTATTTGCCTCTGATTACCTTTAGGCTGCAACTCTTACCTGCGACTCCAAGACAGCCAACACCAAAAACTAAACCAAACGCACTGCTGTAGAGTCAACTCTGATTCATAGAGACCTTACAGGACAGAGTAGAACTGTCTCCTAGGATTTCCAAGGAAACAGCTGGTGGACTCGAACTGCCAACCTTTTGGTTAGCAGCCGAGCTCTTAAGTACTGCACGACCAGGGCTCCCAGCCAAAGCCAGGGGCCATTAAACTAGGTCAGGACTCAAACAGACTCCGCCTACGATCATTGTTGACCCAGTGGGCCCTTGCTGACTGGGTGAATGCTTGAACTTGAAACTTTGTTTGCTTGGACACGCAGCACCTGCCTTTTCCTCACTGTGTAGAGATCCTGGAACTTGCTTTGCAGACTAACTTTTTATGGTTGATTCATAAATGCGATATAAGTTGCCCCCCCTCCCCAAAAAAAGCCAAAGCCATTGTCATCAAGTCAATTCTGACTCATAGTGACCCTATAGGACAGAGTAGAACTGCCCCATAGAGTTTCCAAGGAGTGCCTGGGGGATTTGAACTGCTGACCTTTTCAGTTAGCAGCCATAGCACTTAACCACTCTGCCACCAGGTTTCCTGAGTTGCTCAAGTTGCCCAGAACAAGGGAATTTATACTCCATTAGCCTCTTTGCAGCAGTTAGGCCATAGAGAAGCCACATTTACTCCTGTAGACCCAGGTAAACATCTTAGTACTGCCAGTTACTAAGGTAACTGCCAGTATCAGCCGGGAAGAGTGAGTACAGCTGACAGAAGTGGTCAAAGCAAGCCTTGGAGCAGGACCTGCTGTGAGATTTCCTCAAAGGAGAAAAGGGAATGGACAGAGAGAAGGAAACAGAAAATCACCTTAAGTCAATGGTTTCTGGTAGTCGAATGGACCTCCTGGTGGATTTCCTCACAAACTTCTGGCCTCCTTCAATACATTTAATGGCTTTCTTGGTGTCCCGAACCCAGGCATCTCTCTCCTCCAGGAAGGCTGCCTGGAAGAAGTGGTCCTGCTGTTTGGTCGTAGTGATCTTAAACACAAACTAAAAATCAAAACACACCCATTAGGAATGATGCCTTCCAAGGGGCTGAGGCCCCTTATAAAGCAGACCAGTTGCCCCAACCTTGTTCTGGAAGTGCTTGGTTCTCTGGTTCCAGATCCAAAGCCCAGGGCAGAGTGTGGTGGGAACGACTGGTCCAAGGAGCACCATTCACACTGCAGGCTGTGCCCTTGTCACGTCAGCGCTTGCCAAGGTGTTCCCTGTGGCTAGTGATGCCAACTCACCATTCTTTTGCCGAAGTCCTGACAAGGGCTAGTCAGAGTGCTTCCCTTCAGGGGGATCATTCCTTTGGGGCTGTTGTCACTTTTCTTCTTATAGAATTCAATTCCATCTTCTAATAATACAACCCACATGGGCTTCCAGGTGTTGAACACACTCCCCTGAAACGACAACAAAAAGAGCTGACATGGGTGGAGGCTCTTTGTAAACTACATTTTCTTCCTCAATGGAGTGATTCTGTAGTTTCTTAGAGTCGGCTTTAAAAATGTTTCATGACATCATCTCCTGCTGTTCCAACATAATCCTCTCTAATGGGTGACTTCTTGAGGTGCCCTTCTAATTTCTACATCTGGCCGTTTGCTCTAGCTGTCCCCGCTGTCTGAAATTCCCCTTGCCAATGCTACCCCACTGCTCTTTCTCTCCTTGAACTTTCTGCATCCTTCAAAAAAAAAAAAAAAGGCCTATTACCATCGAGTCAATTCAGACTCATGGCAAACCTATGTGTTATATAGTAGAACTGCTCCATAGGGTTTTCTTGGCTATAATCTTATGGAAGCAGATCACCAAGTCTCTCTTCTGTGGCACCACTGGGTGGGTTCAAACCACCAATCTTTAGGTTAGTAGTCAAGTACAAACCATTTGTGCCACCCAAGGACTCTCCACATCCTTCAGGGCTCAGCTTAGCCCAACTCATTTGTGAAGCCTTTCCAAACTGCACCAGCCCATCCTCATCTCCTGGGGATCACTGCCTTCTTTTCTTATGGGTTGTGCCATGTATTCTGGAACTTTATTATATGCTACATTATAAAGTTCTTCAGTTGTCTTAAGTGAGGTCATCTTTTCTCCTCTGTGGCAATGACATCACCAGATACTTTCATTTGCTCATGGTATTGAGCACATAGTAGATGTTCATTAAAATCAAGGGAAAGATTATTCCCCAAACTGCCAAATGCTAGCTGCCATCACACTTCACTGAAAAAAGTGACAAATCCTTCTCATTCTCTAATTAGCCCCCACTCAGACCCTTCCCTGCTATAATTTCCCTAAGCCTGCATCTCTCTTAGGTCACATGGTTCGCAGCACCAGGAACCACAAGGAACCATCTAGCCATAAAAGTCTCACCCCTTGGTGATGTGTAAGAACTGTTAGCATGTCTTCCATCTGGAACTAGATGCTACCATAACTTTAGAATATGGTTCATATATTTTTGTCTTCATTTAGTTTGAAAAATATAACTGGTTTCTTTCAGGGGAGAAGAAAAATAGAAAAATGGATAATCATTGATGTTTGGTTGGAAGGGTTTTTTGTTTTTAGGAAATTTCGATTTTTGAGAGTTTGTCAGAATAGATGAAAGAGACAAATATTCTAAAGCCAAAAATGTAGTAAGGTTTCTTTTTTTACTACTACTTCTCACAATATAGTCTACTGACCAATTGACTCACTGAATGTGAATGTATTTAAAAGGTGGCCCCGTCCCAAATCTGCCTTCGCTTCTAACACTCTGGTTTGGCTGCTGAAATTGTTGACTCTTAGAAGACCTCATTCAGGTTCTAGATCTTCTGCTTCCGTACTGCTCAAACTTGGGCAAGCCACTTACCCTTTCTGAGCACAAGGTCCCCAGCAGTCAAATAAAGGAAATAGTGACCATCTCAGACATTTCTAGCACATTTAAGTGCAATAATGTGGACAGAACTCTGTAAGTTCTAATGTGCTCAACAATTTGAAAGTTTTATTATCAAATATCTTGAGAGACAGCCACATATGAATGTCTTCAATGCTTTGAGTTTCCAGCACAATCAACAGCTACTCTTTCACACTCTATGTATTCCTGGAAAATGGTATTGAATGGGTATCACTAGCATCGTGATAAATGAGGAAGAAACTCAAGAGCACTTAGCCACTTGTCACTTAGAGCAAGGAATGAGAAAGCTGAAGGCTCTGCAGGAATGTGCAATGGAGGGAACAAGGCGCTTCTCTTTGTTTTCTTTCCTGGTGGAATGAAGTTTGGGGGTCTTGAGGGATCTGGCCGGCACCTGGACCTGCATGCCTCCTTGGTCACTGCATGGAACGTCAGTATGTAGGAAGCCTGGAGATATGGGATGACTTGGGGTCAAACCTAGAACTTGGGTTTGAGACTCATGTTGACCACTTATTAGTTGTAATGTCCTTGGAAAAAAATGTTCAATTTTTCTGAGTCTCAGTTTTCTCTTTCGTAAGAAGGAGATAATTCTATCTTACAGGATAGTAACAGGTATTAAATTCAGTTTAGAAAATGTATAAAGTGTGCATATATAAATACATAATGTATATATTAAATGTATAAGAAAACACTCTATCAACTATAAATTGCCACATGTCCCACATATATACGTGGCTATCGCACCTTTATATCACCAGGGGTTAAATAAAGTTGTGGGAAAAAAGGTTGCAATTAAAATCACATTGTGTGCTAATGGGTAGATAAAACTGAGTAAAGAAGATATGAAGAAATGGCCAATATAAGAGTAGAAATAATAATGTGTAACAATGTTTTCTAAAACTATTCTATAGATGCGTATAGGGCTTAGTAAATAGCCTAGATTTGGCCAGTGTGGAAGCAGGTGACCCACTTTTGTTTGGTCAGATTGCTCAGGAAAGCAGCATCTAGGGGAGAAGGGGACTGCCATCCTAGCTGGAACTTAAAAAAAAAATTAAAAATCAAGTATATACATATATATATTATCAGCCCATTAACCGCTCGGTGGGCCATTACCGAAGGAAAATATTATGGCTGCTCCACATTCCCTCTTGTGCATATCTGTGGTTTATTTTCCCTTCCCAAGCCTGCCGATTGTGTCCAGTCTAACTCAGGAATGACAAATCGATTCTATGTCAAGTGCCAACTCAGAGTGAGTAGGAGGGGCTGCTGAGGCTGGACTCACTGGCAAACCATCATGGTCCAACAACAGGGTCTACCATGGGCATGGAAAACAAAATGGTGGCATGTGAGCTGCAGTTGTTTCCATCCCTGGTCCAATCAGATTTCATCTCAATATCAATGTCAAGTATACCTTGTGTGCAGGCATCACTAGGTTGTGTGAAAATGGTCTATAACACCAGAGAGATGCTACCCACAACAACGTGGCCCTTAGGAAAATCCTCACTTAAAAAGTTTTCAGTTTGGTTTAGTGCCAACTGCCCCTTTAGCAATAAGTTAACCATTCTGACTAGATGGAGGGAATCTGTCATTCTGGTCTATGTTCTGGGAGGGCTTTGGGAAAGGAAAAGAATGGGTTCTCTGCCTCTCCGCATCTCCTGATGTGTGATGTCAGCCGTGTCATGACTACCACAAAATGAAATTATCATTCAGTTCCCAGGAGATCCTGCTGCTTATCTTAAAAAAAAAAAAAGGGAGGGGAGGAGGGGGCAGCTATATAAAGCTTCAGTTGCTTTGTACAGGAAAGAGAGACTATTTGTGTAAAGCAGATAAATACAAACACTCATGGCACTATCATTCTACTTGTTGAAATATTTCCTCTGTTTTAGTTACTAAAAAAAAAAAAGAATAACTATCCAGACTAACACTGGATTCTTACCCTTTTTAGAAAATGGACAAGTCAGACATTCTATGCTACCACATAATATCATTTCAATTAAAAGCCTTTCTGTTTTTTTACTGAGAGAGACTTTCAGTGAACTTTCTGTTTTATCTGAGAGGGACTCATATCCAGTATATAAATACCCCTTCAAATCAATAAGAAAAATACAAACAATCCAATTTTAAAATAAGTAAACCAGTTGAACAGGCACTTCACTAAAGAAGCTATCAAATAAGTCTACGAAGGAGAGCTCAACTTCATTATTCATCAGGGAAGCGCACAGATTAAAACCCCAAAGAGGTACCTCTCGAGCCCTGGTGGTGCAGTGATTAAGAGCTCGTCTGCTACCAGAGGTCGGTGGTTTGAATCCACCACCTGCTCCTTGGACGCGCTACAGGGTAGTTCTACTCTGTCCTATCGGAGTCAGAATCGACTCGACGGCAACAGATTCGGTTTTTTTGTTTGTTTGAGGTACTTCTACACACCCACTAGAACGACAAAAATTAAAAGAGACTGAGAAGGCCAAGATTTGGCTCGGATGTGGTATAATTGGAGCTCCCATATGGCTGGAAGGAATAGAAAATGGCACATCCAATTTGGAAAATTATTTGGCAGTATACACTAAACATTTACCTGCCCTGTGTACCATCAATTCCACTCCTGGGTATGTATGAGAGAAATGAGTGCATCCATCCACAAAAAGTTACATACAAGAATGTTTACAGCAACTTTGTTCATAATAGATGAATATGGATAATAACTCAAGTGCCCGTCAACAGGAGAATAAATAAGTACATTGTAGTATATAAAATGGAACACAACGTAGCAATTAGAAAAGAAGAATGACCCACTGGTACACTTAACAACATGGATAAATCTCATAGATACTAGGTTGAGTGAAAAAAAAAGTAGATCTAAAAAACTACTTAAGACATGATTCTATTTATATGAAATCAGTAACAGGCATCACTGATGATGGCCTGAAGTTATCCTAGCGGCTACCTAGGGCGAGAGTACAGACTAGGAAGGGGCACAATGGAAACTTACGGGGTACTGGAAATGGTCTCTGTAACGATCTGGGTGTTGGTTACACAATTTATACATATGTAAAAAATCATGGTGCACCTTACGTACTTTATTGCACGTGCATGATCCCTCAATTTAAAAAACGGATGCCGTTCTACATAGGTAGAAACACAGGTGCTTGTAGTTAACTCCACGGAAGGGATGCACGTTGATCACAGTAACGTCACCCTTCACGTTGCTTCTGTAGAAGGGAATTACTGCACCTCATGTACTTCTCTCATTTGCTAACTTGAAAAACAGTATATTTGTGCAATGCATGGTACTTGATTGAATTGTGGATTAAAAACAAAAAAACAGCTATGCAGGATATTCTGGGAAAATTTAAATGTAAAATGTTTATAAGGTAGATAACAGTATTGTATCACTGTTAAATTTCTTGGGTATGACCACGGCATTATGACTATACAGGAGAATGTCCTTGTTCTTAGAAGTTACATATGTTGGAATGTTTAGGGATGAAGTAGCATGATGTCTGCAACTTATTGTTAAATATTTCAGCATAACTACATACGTATGTATATCTACATAGAAATACAGAGACGGAGAGAGAAAGCAAACGCAGTCATGAGTTAACAATCGATGAAACTAGGTAAAGGGTGTATGGGTACTCCTACTTTTTTTTTCCCCATGGGCTCGAAATTTTTCAAAATAATTGAGAAATTTTAATAAATAAATTAACAACACATGACTGTACTGTGTATTAAAATTTGAGGTAAACTTTTAGAGAAATGTATAAATGAAACGTTAATAAAAAATTTAAGTAATTGAATATAAGAAAAGAAAGACATATTCACACAGCTTGGAGTAGAAAGTTGGACTGGATGACTGCTTCAAATCCCTTTCAAATCTAAACTTTAATAGTCTACCTAAGGCATATCTAGGATTCATAACTGCCACAGTCACTCAAGGCTTTTGGCCCCAGAGCTGGGATAAATTGGTTGAGGTCAGCCAGCACTGCCGTCCTCATGTAGACAATGCAAATAAAGCTACTGTGGAGCCAACTGTCCAATATGAGTTTGTGCTTTTCTAATTCAAATATCGCCTTAGGGGCTCTGTCAGCTAACTCAGAGAGGTGTGCTTCATTTGGGATTCAGGGACATTATGCACATTGAGGAGACTGCGACTCTGTAGAACAAGAGAAATCAGACCATTTATAAAGCTTAAAATTTCTTCCAGGCTTGGTAGTGGTCGAGTTAGGTCACTGTTGTTGTGTGCTGTTGAGTCCATTCCAACTTACAGCGACCCTATATGACAGAGTAGAACTGCCCCATAGGGTTTCCTGGGCGTAATCTTTGCGGGATCCTATAGTCAGGTTTTTTATCCCACAGAGCAGTTTGGTTAACAGTCGAGGGCTTAACCATTACACCACCAGGCTCACACCATCAGGGCTCCTTCAGGTTAGGTTACCCTGTAAAACCCATTAAAGTCGAGTGGATTCCGACTCATAGCGACCGTATAGGATATAGAGTAGAACCGCCCCCACAGGGTTTCCAAGGCTGTAAATCTTTATGGGAGCAGACTGTCACATCTTTTTCCTGCAAAGCGGCTGGTGGGTTTGAACGTCCGACGTTTTGGTTAGCAGCCAAGCACTTAACCCCTGGCCACCAGGGCTTCTATCTCAGGTTAGGTAGGACTATGGAATTATAGGCGATTCCTCTTTTCTCAGCCATTGCTGCAGGGGTAACCTGTCAGCACGTCCCTTCAGCTACCCCTATATTTGTTTCTCTCTTTCTGTCCCATTCCCTCTTATCACTCACCCAAGAGCAAATCTGGAAGTGCAATTACAGACTCCCCAAGCTAGAAAGGAAGTTAGGATCATCTGCCAACACCGTCATCACAGATAAGAAAGGTGAAGCCCAGTGAAACGACTCAGCCTGGGACACCTGACCAGTTAATGTAGAACTGGAACTAGAATCCAGGTCTCCGGACTCCCAATTGTATGCTCTTTCCTTTCCCCCTCAGATGCTATCACCTACAAGCCAAGTAATTCTGGAATCTGGATCAATTTCTTAAGGCCACTTAGTTATTTCACATTAATGGAAATTACATATATATAAAACCAAAAACCAAACCTGTTGCCATCGAGTCAATTCCGACTTACAGCAACCCTACAGGACAGAGTAGACCTGCCCCATAGGGTTTTCAAGGAGCACCTGGTGGATTCGATCTGCCAACGTTTTGGTTAGCAGATGTAGCTCTTAACCACCAGGGTTTCCTTATACACACACACACATCTGTTTTTTCCTATCTAGACCAAAACTTATACAATTACCATGTCCACAGTGAGAGGGTTTTCGAAGCTGAGTCAGGTTTAAAGTTTCCTGGTGAATAACTGTTCATCATCATGGGACTGATATAGTTTAGTGCACCAGAGTCTGACATTGCATGACACCAAAAGAAGAAATCGTAAAGGAAAGATATTTGACTATACAAAAAAATTGAACTTCCAAACATTAAAAAAAAAAAAAAAAAAACCTGTGAGAACTGAAAAGCAAATGAAAATGGGAGGATATTTATATTATCACACGATTAAAGTTGAATATCCTTAATACGTTTTTAAAAACTCAACTCTTCACAGCCAATTAAAAAAATATATAAACACTCTCAATTTTTAAAACGGGCAAGCCATATAAGCAGGCAATTCTAAAGAGAAGAAATACTTGTGTCCAATAAACCTAAAAATGTACTGCCTCAACAGCAATCAAAGAAACAAAGATGAAAATAAAAATGAGATAAAAGCTTTTTCTTTGATAAGCTTTTTTTTTTTTTTTTTTTTAGCTTATAAAAGATGTATTGGTGAAGATTTAGGGCGTGTGGGGTGGGGAAAGGAGCTCTATGAGTCAGAAGTTTGATGTGGGTTGTTAAAAAAAAACTAGTCATTGT
>NW_004443940.1:14501137-14534490 GCF_000243295.1 Trichechus manatus latirostris
AAAAAAAAAAAAAAAAACCTGTGAGAACTGAAAAGCAAATGAAAATGGGAGGATATTTATATTATCACACGATTAAAGTTGAATATCCTTAATACGTTTTTAAAAACTCAACTCTTCACAGCCAATTAAAAAAATATATAAACACTCTCAATTTTTAAAACGGGCAAGCCATATAAGCAGGCAATTCTAAAGAGAAGAAATACTTGTGTCCAATAAACCTAAAAATGTACTGCCTCAACAGCAATCAAAGAAACAAAGATGAAAATAAAAATGAGATAAAAGCTTTTTCTTTGATAAGCTTTTTTTTTTTTTTTTTTTTAGCTTATAAAAGATGTATTGGTGAAGATTTAGGGCGTGTGGGGTGGGGAAAGGAGCTCTATGAGTCAGAAGTTTGATGTGGGTTGTTAAAAAAAAACTAGTCATTGTAGGCCTTATAAATAGAAACGTAAGGTCTAATGTGAGAAAAGTGATTTTCTAACTTTAAGCAGGATAGTCAATAGTTGAGACTATGGGCTCTGGAGTGCAATGATCCAGGCTCAAATCCCAGGCTCGAAACTCTGCCACTTTCTAGCAATGTGACCTTGAGCAACCTTTTAAACTTCACTTTCTACATTGAGTAAATGGGCGATAACAAAAATACCTACTTCTCAGGGTTGTTGTGGATTACATAGAACAATCCGTGTAAATTGCTTAAGGCAATATCTGGCACATAGTAAGTATTCAATAAATACTACCTGTGTCTGGTAATACTGTGTTTATCAGGTGCGCCTAGGGAGCTACACTGAGCTCAGGGACCCCTGAAGCTGCAGATAAACTGGAGCCCGTTCCAAAGAGAGAGACAAGGAGAATCACTCATCCTTGGATGTGAATGACTGGGATGAAATATAATCTCTCCTGGGGGATTGTTGAGGGAACTGGCTAGGTTTTCACCCCAAGAGGGACAGGCAGAGCAGGTGAGAACTGTCTTCAAGTATGTAAAAAGCTGTTGTAGACGGTTTGAGAAGTCCCATTAGGTAGAGGGCTCAGAAAAACTTTTCTGCATGATTTAAGGGAGAAAATTAAATTGGTGAGTCCCCTGACACGAGAGGTATTCAAAATTACTTGGTAACGATTAGTGACGGAAATGCAGGCCACAGACAGGAAGTTAAATACTTATTTAAAGACTTAACATCCCTACCAACCCTAAGATTCTACACATCTATGTTGCTATGATGTTAAACAGGTTTCAGAAGAGCTTCCAGACTAAGACAGACTAGGAAGAAAGGCCTGGTGATCTACCTGTCACCAGTGAAAAGCCTATGGATGACAATGGTCCAATCTGCAACCAATCATGGGGATGATACAGGACCAGACAGCATTTTGTTCCATTATGCATGGGATCGCCATGAGCCAGGGGCCACCTTCACAGGAGCTAACAACAATCCCCCCAAAAGGTCTGCTGTCCCTACTTTCCCTTTACAGTTCTCCTATTTCCAGATGTCCCTGCCAAAGCTTGAGCCTCACCTGCAAGCCAAAAACTAAATCTTAAAAACATATTTAACACGACCATCTAAAAATGAATGTACCATCTGAAATCACTTTTCTTAATATTTAAAAATTACTATAATGTGGAGCCTGGAATCCTCAGTTTCTATCGGTATTTCAGACCCATGTCTTTCTTCCAGATGTGTTCATTGAACAAATAATCATGGAGCAGCTCTTGTGTCAGACACTGGCCTGGGTATTGGAGAAATAAAAATGAACGAGGCCCAGTCTCTGCCCTGGAACAGCTCACGGTTTAACAGGGGAGGGTGTGACTTGGTTCAGTTTGGTGTGAGGAAGGCACAAATCGGGGCATAACTTCCTGTGTATGCCCAGCTTCACTGAAAGAAGCCACAACTGGGAGCTGCGGGTTGTGGCAGTTTTATTTTTAATTTTAGAACCCCTCCCAACACCTCACACGGAGTGAAGACACCTCCTTTAACTTCCCCTTTCCCTTGAACTTCTCGTACCGTACACCCACGTATGGCTAGAATTCAAAGGAAAATTGCATTATGACCAAAACTACGTATCTAAGTAAAGCAGAACTGGGAGTTACTGTCGCCTTCTCTCCCACAAACGTGATGCGTGTTATTATAAATCGCTGTTGCATCAAGTTAAGCTCCTATTTCTGCTACGTAAATCACATCACTCAGTTTTCCAACCTGACACATGAGATCGCTTATATAACATCACAGACAAATGGTTATTCTGTGCCTGTGGCTAAGCACTCAGCTGCTAACTGAAAAGTTAGGGATTCAAGTCCACTCAAAGGCACCTTGGAAACAAGGCCTGGCCATCTACTTCTGAAAAATCAGCCATTGAAAGTCCTACGGAGCACAGTTCTACTCTGATGCACGTGGGGTCACCACGAGCTGGAAAATCAACTCAATGGCAACTGGTATGTTCGTTTTTTCTAATTCTTTGAAGTCAAGGTAACTAGTCTACTCATTAGTATAATTTTTAAGTAAGTAAACTCTTCCAAGTTGGACAATGTCTCAATAAAAGCATTTTAGGTAAACAATCAGAAATGGCATAGAGTGCTTAACAGCATGACTTCAGGAGTCTGAGGGGTTTAAATTCAAGTCTCGGGTTTGCCTCTTCTGGACTGTGTGGTATTTAATTTTTCCAAACATTATGCTCCTTACCTGTACAATGATGATAATAAAGCACCTATTTCCCATGGGTGTTGTAAAGATTAAACGAGATAATATACTTAAAACATAGCACAGGGGCTTGCTTGTAGTAAGTGCTCAAAAAATGGTGACAATTTAAACAGATAAGATTACACAGGTACTGTAGAGTCATTCTTGCCTAAGATTCTCCTGGGTATGACCCATTACAGCAACAGTGCTTTGGAAAAGAAAATCACTACAATACGAGCCCTTGAGGGCCCAGGTGAAGTGGTTAGGCATAGCTCTGAGTGACACTGGGGTCATTCCTGGCTTCCAGCCTAGCTCTGTCACTTGCTAGCTATGTGACCATAGGCAAGACTCTTTGCCTCTCTGTTCCACCATTTCCTCTTCTATAACGTGTGGATAATAATTGTGTCCACTTTGTAGGGTTGCTGTGAGTATTAAATGCATGAATGCCTTAAATGCTTAGAACTACCCCTGCCACAGGGTAAGCACCACATATGTTAGCCATTACGATGCTGATGAATCAACAGGTGCAAACGGCTGGGGATTATTTCATGGTGACTTCCTAACGAGAACCACACAGAGACAGATCCTGGACACTCAGTGTGGTAGCTTCATGAGAGAATTCTTGGGCTGGGGACACTGGCTCTCCTGCTTTCTTTTTCTCCAGGTTTTTCCCCTCTACCCCATGCCAGTCTTCTGCAACCCTTTTCTTTCCCGCCCAGGCTCCTTGTCCTTCTTTTCCCACCACCCTGATCCCTGTGCTTTCTACCTGCCTTACAGGCCACACAAATCCCTGACCCACAATTTGGGTCATCAGTCCTGCTCAGCAAATTGCATGCTGGGTTGGTCGTCATGGAAACAACAGTTTGTTCCAGAAACCTCTAGGTATAAGGTTGGTTTGGGACAGGACTTGGTGCAGTTCTACTCCATCACATGGCGTCGCTATGAGTCGAAAGCGACTTGACAGCACCTGACAACCACAGGTTATTTTTTGCATGTAATCTGCTCCTCTCCTCTCTCTTTTTTAAGTCATAATTATAAACATACCCAATTCAGTAGTTTTCAAGGACTCCAAAATACAATTATTGGGGGAGAAAATAACCCCATATCAGAGATATCAGCGATAAAGGGAGGTAGGATTACTAAACCTACTTTCGCCCATCATACAATTTGCCCAGACCCCACTCTGGCTCTGCTGAGTTCATCCGACCTCCCTGTTGCTGGCTTGTTTCAGCCTGCCTTTCGGAATGCAGCATGGGACCAACGAGACAGCGTGGGTTTTACCATCAGGCCAGCCTGGGTTTGAATTCCAGGTCATCCTCTTATCGGATGTTTGACCAACGGTCATGTCTTCTCGCCCCTGAGCCTCAGACCTCTCATCTGTAAGATGAGGATAAGGATACTGTCTCACAGCGCCGTCAGCAGGGAAGGAGATCGTGTCTGTGCAGCAGCTACTGCTACAGGGGAGGCTCTCAATGCCCTTTTTTCCCCCTAATTTGTTTTTATTTAGTTGTTGTTGAGAATATACGCAGTACAACATGCACCAATTCCACCGTTTCTACATGTGTAATTCAGTGACGTCAATCACCTTCTTCGAGTTGTGCAACCATCCTCACTCTCCCTTTCTGAGTTATTCCTCCCCCATGAACATAAACTCACTGCCCCCTAAGGTTCCTATCTAATTTTTCAAGTTGTCGATGCTCTTTTTTTAAGTTAAAAGTGAGGAGGCTATGAGGCAAGGAAATCTGGATGTCATTTAGAAACAGTTGCAAAATGATAGTCACGTGTTGCCCTCCTCCTCTTAGCTCTCCTCTCTGTTTGAAGACCTTGGTCAGGAGGCAAAGGAGGAGACCTGAGCTGCGAAACGTGGAAAGTTACCCTGCTCAACAGAAAAGCAGAGATAGCCTATAGTCATTGCCGTTGACCTGTCGACCCGGATTTTCAACTTGACAAAATCCCTGCAAGAGCGTTTTCTAATATTACATTCTTTCCACCCAAAACATCTTAGCTCCAATGAAATCAGTTCATAAAGCAAGACATAAGAAGAAACATATTCTTTATGCCCACCCAGGTATCTTAAACAGATAGCCTCTTGAAAGAGAATAGTGAACGGGGAGAGATTCGTGTAGTATTGCTTCTCGTGCTTTAACATCCACAACCCTAATCAAGGCATCCAACAGCCTTGTCGGAGAAAGATTATCATGGGTCTTTCTTCACTATTATCTTGTAACCAACCCCAGAACTGTACATAGCACCATTAGCGCCTAGGATAGGATCCCCTATTTATTGAACTGTATATTGATACCATTACTATCATCACTAGCATTCATGTAGCACTTACTATGTGCTAGGTTCCTGATGTATATACTTTTTAATCCACAGATATGAGGAAACTTGAAGAAATTAACATCTAAAGAAGAACTTTAGTACCTTATAGGGGAAATTCTGTCTTCAATTTCAGCTCTGTAGCAGATGAAGGGAATATTTCTAAACCAAATGTTTCTTTAGAACGGCTCATTAGAGAATCATAATACATTGCAACAAAGAATGTTCAGAGGTTCCAGAGGTAGATGAAAAAATTATGGAAAATATAAAGTGTAGACATGAAAAATATGGAAGATGTAAATTGTGGAAATGTCACTATGAAATTTTACTTTTTTTTTTTTTCTAGGAACATTTTCTACATCGGTATTTACAGGCCATAATATGATTAATATTATGCTCACTGATTAAAAACAATTTATTAATTTAAGCCCATTTGCTACTCAACTCTGACTCTGTTATACCCATTTTCTAGTGAAGCAGGCTCACTTATTAGAAATTCGTTCTTCTGTATTTTGTAATTTAACCCATTGCCATCGAGTTGATTCCAACTCATAGTGACCCTAGAGGACAGAGTAGAATGGCCGCATAGGGTTTCCAAGGCTATAATCTCTATGGAAGCAGACTGCCTCATCTTTCTCCCTCAAAGCAGCTGGTGAGCTCAAACAGCCGAGTAATTAACCACTGTGCAACCAGGTCTCCTTTTTGTAATTTGGGGATTTTAAAATATGAGTATAGAGGGCAGTGGTGGTTCGCTGGTAAAAATCTTGCCTTCCATGCAGGAGACCTGGATTCAATTCCTGGCCAGTGCACCTCAAGCTCAGCCACCGCTTGTCTGTCAACGCAGTCTTGCGTGTTGCTATGACACTGAACAGGTTTCAGTGGAGCTTCTAGACTAAGACAGACTAGGAAGAAATATCTGGCAATCTACTTCCAAAAATCAGCCAATGAAACCCCTATGGATCACAGTGATCTGGCCTTGCTGTGCATGAATCAGGGGCCAACTCAATGGCAGCTAAATTGGAGGCCAACTCAATGGCAGCTGACAACAGCATCAACAAACAATGAGCATACAAACTGAATAAAAGCAATGTTTTGTTGCAAGATATTTTTAATTATAAAAAGAAAACACACCTTGCAGAAAAAATCTCCACCCACCTTCCTTTCTCAGGATACTAGCCCAAGTGATAAGGAAAGAAATAAGTCAACATTAATTACCAGTATTTGTTCTTAGAGTATTGGTGCCTGTTGTAAGATATCCACATACACCTCTATGGTGTGTTTTTTCCCAAAGGATGTTTCCAAATACGGCCAACTAGAGAGAATATCGACTGAGGGCTCATTTATTCTCCAGCATCTACTCGTAACTCTCACACCAAACATATTATAAACCCTAGATTAAGGAGCCCTGGTGGTGCAGTGCTTATGCCCTTGGCTACTGACCAGAAGGTTGGTGGTTGGAACCGAACAGCTGCTCTGTAGGAGAGAGATGTGGCAGTCTGCTTCTGTGAAGATTACAGACTTCGAAACCCCATGGGGCAGTCCTACTCTGTCCTCCAGAGTCACTATGAGTTGAAATTGATGGGAACGAGTTTTTTAACTTTGGTAACTCAGATTAAATTTGATTTTGAAAAGATCTTAGGGTACCAGACCAAGCTCAGAACCACCTAGACCCAACTCTGATCTTGAGTAATCACTGAGCCTTGGGACTCAGCGCACTATTGTGTAAAAATGAGGGGATTAGGCCAGATTAGCCAACGGCCCCTTCCAGCATGAAATCAAAACAGAATCAGGCAACAATGTGTGCTATCTAACCCTTGAGAAGTAGAACATTTCAGACTACAATGTGAAACGCAGCTGCCTCAGGTGCTGGTTTGATTACAACACTGGGCGTCTGGAGGAAAGTGCTGAATGCAGTTCTCTGACCCCCAAGCGTGCTGAAGTCAGTGTGACTGTACTTGTCACAAAGGTGCTGCCCACAGGATGCCAAGCAGATCCTGCGTGTGAACTTTCTACCGTGGAGAGTTTCACAATGACTTGGACATACACCCAGCATCCAACTAAAGACCAAGAGTGCTAACAAAATTCAGCTTTCCGGGGCGCCTTATCGTGAGACTAAGCTTTCTTGAATAAACTTATCTCTCTATTTCCTAATCTCTAAAAAGGGGCATCTTCCACCTTAATGGCATGTTATACAAACTCACCAAGAGTTGTGAGTGAAGAGATTTCAGCTCAATAAAAAAAGATAAAATTTTTTATGCATCGATTTTAAGATTGCCCAAGAAATAAACTATAATTATTGTATCATCATGTCAACTCATCTTTAGTCTTTCTTCTTTCCCTATTCCTCTCCCCCCACCCTCACCAAAAAAAAAAGGAAGGGAGGAATTTAAACAGAAAATGAATAGGCTCTCCAAGTAACCTTGATAGCAGAGGAGTCTCCTGAGAGAACTCCGTGTGGCTCTAGAAAAGAATGGCAGTTCCCTGAGGCCCCCATCTTCCAGGCCTTATAGTCTGGGATTCTCAGTCCCACAGATGAAGCTCTGTGCTGAGGTCTGAGTTGGATCTGTTCTTCTCTAAGAAACAGAATGCAGTAGAACATGTACTATCTCCTCCCGCCCCACGAACATCCTGCCTGCTGTGATGCTCTTGTATTTCAACCCAACAGGTTCAGCATTAAACATTCCCAAAATGAGTAGGGAGTGCAACGCTGGACACTAATCCTCCCCTACCCAGCCTTCTGTAATATCCTTTTCAGTGGATACTTTGACTTACCCTCTTCACAAGGTAGCCCTCCCTGATCCGCTTTGGTTCCATGTCGGATGGACAGACAGACGGAAACACTCTCAGATGTCCTCTCAGAGCTCGAGGTCCTCTGGGAGGCGAGGCGATTGTGTGTTGCCTTTTCTAGAGCAAGGCCCCTTTCACAATTTCCCCTGTGCTAATAACGATCACATGATCACATCCTCTTCCCCTCAATAGGGTGGAAGATTAGAATAAGGAACTGCAGAGCAGCTAAATAGCCCGTTCTTTGCTAATGTTGGAGACCGTATTAAAAAGTACGGTAAAGATTAACTCAGGTTAAAGATGACCTGATTACCATAAAGACAATCGTTTAGAGGAAAAAAAGTGAAAGGAAGATGAGCAACAAGGCCTTATTGATAGAAATTGTCCTACGTAGGAATTATTCTTCGGCTCCTGGAAATGTTCAATAAAAATGTCAAATTCAGAACCTTCTGGTTAGCATAACAAAGGTAACTACTACGAAATGAATGCGTTTTCTATGCCAGTTACTATACTGGGTGTTCTTCAGGCTATCTCGTTAAATTTAGTCCTCACAAGAAACCCATAGGGGAAACTATATTATCATCCCTATCTTAAGAAAACTCAGCCTCAGAGGAAAAAAAAAGTCTCCTCTCAAGGCACACAGCAGGAACCAGAAGAGCAGGGAGTGACCTCACCAGGGTGCTGCTGCCTCCCCTTCAGTGTGAGAGCCCTATGTCTCAGAGAACGCTAATCCCACACAGTACCTATAAAAAGAAGGCCTTATTCAAACATGTTTAAGAAACTGTACATTATAGTCCTATCTTGGGGATTCCCCTTGCACATTAACAAATTAAAGACCCATCTTTCCAGAAGTACTACTGCAGAGAATTCTGTTGTGATTTTAATCCTGTGCTTCCCAAATTTATTTGAACACAGAATCCTTGTCAAAACAATTCCTATCATCATTCTGAAAAACGAACATTCTCCAGAACCAACTTTAAGATATGTTAATCTGGCTCTGTAAAAACCAACAGGTTATTTAATCATTCTTTCTTTTTTTTTTTGCAATATAGTTGCTTTTTTTTTCTTTTTTTATTGTATTTTAGATGAAGGTTTACAGAGCAAATTAGTTTCTCATTGAACAATTAATATATGTATTGTTTTGTGCCATTGGTTGTCAACACCTTGACATATCAACCCTCTCCCCCTCTCAACCTTGGGTTCCCTGTTACCAGCTTTCCTGTCCCTCCTGCCTCTGGTCCTGCCCCTGAGCTGGTGTGCCCATTTAGTCTTGTTTTGTTTTATAGGCCTGTCTAATCTTTGGCTGAAGGGTGAATCTCAGGAGTATCTTCAGTACCGAGTTAAAAGGGTGTCTGGGGGCCATACTCTCAGGGTTTCTCCAGTCTCTGTCAGACCATTAATCTGGTCTTTTTTTTGTGGGTTAAAATTTTGTTCTACGTTTTTCTCCAGCTCTGTCTGGGACCCTCTATTGTGATCCCTGTCAGCAGTTGGTGATGGTAGCCAGGCACCATCTACTTGTGCTAGACTCAGTCTGGTGGGGGATGTGGTAGGTGTGGACCATCAGTCATTTGGACCGATCTTTCCCTCTGTCTTTGGTTTTCTTCATTCTCCCTTGCTCCAGATGGGGTGGGACCAGTGGGGTACCTTAGATGGCCACTCACAAGCTTTTAAGACCCCAGATGCTACTTATCAATATTTAATCATTCTTTACCTCGATTTTCTCATTTGTAAAACAGGGATAGTAATACCGAAGATCAAATAATACATGTAAGTCTTTAGAAGCGTGTCTGAAATACAGTTAACTGTCCATAAATGTTAGTTTTTCCTCATCTTCAGGGCAAGTCTCCATTATCCTAGGGCTGATCCTTTTCAATGATGTTAAATTCAGCAGAGATTACAGAAGTAATCATAGGACTAGAGTTTTGACTTGTCTCTTTTCCTAATTATGCCAGTCAGTGTTCTTTGTCTGCAAGCAACAGAAGCCAACTCTGGCTAATATAGGCAAATAGGAATTTACTGGAAGAGTGTGGGGTGTCTCACAAACTTGAAGAAAAAATGAAGATTCAGGTCTCTGGAACCTGGACAGAAATCAGGGCAGATGTGGAGTTACAAGTAGCAGGAATTAGTGGACAGTCTCTTTAAGACACCAAGATGAAAGAATTTCAATGGTTCTCAGGCTTTGCGGCAGTCTCCAGGGATGGAGGTCTGATTGACCTAGCTTGGCTCATTGTGTGCATCTCAAGCATGTGAAGTGGGAGCACCTGAACTGACAACCCCATCAGGTCAGCGCTCAGTAGGGGAGGGATATTCCCCAACTAAAATCCAGGTGCTGTTAACAGTAGGAGAGGGTAGGTCCTTCAGTAGGCAAAACAAGAGACGTCCACTTAAGTTATCTGACAGGCCAGGAAGGTTACGGGGCTCCGTTTTTGGGGTTTTCTGAGAGCCTCCTGATTCACTCTCCTCCTTCCTTCCAGCTATGTATGTGCTCAGTAGTCACTGCCCTCTAGTTTTCACTTTTTATTTTGTGCTAATATAAACCAAATCAAACCCATCGCCATCAAGCGGATTCCAACTCATGGTGACCCCATGTGTTACAGAGGAAAACTTCTCCGTAGAGTTTTCTTGGCTGTAATCTTTACCGAAGCAGATTGTCAGGCCTTTCTTCCACAGTGCTGCTGGATGGGTTCAAATCGACAAACTTTCGGTTAGCAGCCAAGCACAAACTGTCTGCAATACCCAGGGACCTTGTGCTAATGTACTAAAAAAAACACAATGCCATCAAGTCAATTCTGACTCATAGTGACCCCATAGGTTTCCAAGGCTGCAAGTTTCTGTGGAAGCGGACTGCCACATATTTCTCCCTCAGAGCCACTGGTGGTTTGATACCACTGACCTTTCAGTTAGCAGTCGATCGCTTTAACCACTGGGTACCAAGGCTTCTGTGCTACTTGTTATTAGGTGCTGTAGAGTCAGTTCTGATTCATAGCGACTCTATGTATAACAGAACGAAACACTGCCCGGTCCTGTGCCAACCTCACACTCCTTGTTATGCTTGAGCCCACTGTTGCAGCCACTGTGTCAATCCACCTCCTTGAGGGTCTTCTTCTTTTTCGCTGACCCTCTACTTTACCAAGCATGATGTCCTTTTCCAGGGACTGAATCCTCCTTTTAACATATCCAAAGTATGTGAGACGTAGTCTCACTACCCTTGCTTCTAAGGAGCATTTTGGGTTGTACTTCTTCCAAGACAGATTTGTTCATTCTTTTGGCAGTCTATAGTATATTCAATATTCTTCACCAACACCATAATTCAAAGGTATCAGTTCTTCTTCAGTAATATAGATTATATAAAATTACAGATTGCTGGACATCAATTTCTCATTGCACCAAAGTTGGTTGCAAATTATTAGAAAATATTGTGGGATCAGGGGAGGCAATCCACATGTGATGGCACTTGAGCAAAATGAAAACAAATGAAGGGATAATTTTCCGTGTCTACTTTCAAACAAGTATTTTGTTACATCTGTATTTGTATGAGCAATGGAAACAGTTCATACAGTTACCAGTAGAAGTTTCCCAATTCTGATTTCCTGGCTAAATTTATCTCCTTTAGTTAAATTGACCAAGTCACTTTAATTTGGAATTTTTTTCCCCCTTCATCCTAGTAAGACTGGAAGGCTTAAAGAATTCTTACTCAGAGATGTCATGTTTTTTTGATGCCTATAGGACGCCACGGAGCCCTGGTGGCACAGTGGTTAAGAGCTCAGCTGCTAATCAAAAGGTTGGCAGTTTGAATCCACCAGCCTCTACTTGGAAATCCTATGGTGCAGTTCTACTCTGTCCTATAGGGTCGCTATGAGTCTAAATTGATGCAAGAGGTTTGGTTTTTCAGTTTTACAGGACGCCATGAGTCAGACCCGACTCTATGGCAACTAACAGCGCAGTGTAAAAGTACTCCCTGCCTTCTGAATGATTCATTTCAAGAAATACATATTGAGTGCTTACTATATACCAGTCCCTGGACTAGGTGCAGAGGTAAAAAAGTCTTGCTACCAAGGAAGTCCCCAAATTTGAGAATCAGCTGAGCATTACAAACGATGAATCCCTTAGGAGTTGCCTCTCCTCTTTCCTCTTCTGCCATAGGTCATCACGCCTGCTTAGCAACACCTAGTGGTCAGTAGCGGGAACTGTGAATTAATGACATCACTGAGGACTTCCTCTCTTCTCTTACCAAAGTTTGATCAAATGCTCCTCTGCTCTTCAGACTCCATTCCCAGATCGGATAATTAGAACCTCTTCCAATATCTTCTTTGTTGTTGTTGTTCAGTGCCGTCAAGTCAGTTCCGATTCATAGCAACCTTTTGTATATCAGAATGAAACTTTGTCCGGTCCTGCACTATCCTCACAGCCATTGCTATGTTTGAGCCCATTGTCGCAGCCACTGTATCAATCCATTTCATTGAGAGTCTTTCTCTTTTTTGCTGACATTTCTTTACCAAGAATGATGACCTTCTCCAGGAATTGGTCCCTTCTGATAACATGTCCAAAGCAAGCAAGACAAAGTCTTGCCATCTTTGCTTCTAAGGAGCATTCTGGCTGTACTTCCTCCAAGACAGATTTATTTGTTCTTCTGGAAGTCCATGGTATATTCAATATTCTTTGCCAACACCATAATTCAAAGGCGTCAATTCTTCTTCGGTCTTCCCTATTCATTGTCCAGCTTTCCCATGCATATGAGGTGATTGAAAATACCATGGCTTGGGTCAGGCACACCTTAGCCCTCAAAGTGACATCATTGCTTTTTAACACTTTAAAGAGGTCTTTTGCAGCAGATTTGTCCAATGCAATTCGCCCTTTGATTTCTTGACTGCTGCTTCCGTGGGTGTAGATTGTGGATCCAAATAAAATGAAATCCTTGACAATGTCAGTATTTTCTCCATTTATCATGATGTTGGTCCAGTTGTGAGGATTTTGGTTTTCTTTATGTTGAGGTGTAATCCACACTGAAGGTTGTAGTCTTTGATCTTCATCAGTAAGTACTTCAAGTCTTCTTCGCTTTTAGCAAGCAAGGTTGTATCATCTTCGTAGTGCAGGTTGTTAATGAGTCTTCCTCTAATCCTGATGCTACCTTCTTCATATAGTTCATCTCCTCAGATAATCTGCTCAGCATACAGATTGAATAAGTATGGTGAATGGATACAACCCTTACACACACCTTTCCTGATTTTAAACCATACAGTATCCCCTTGTTCTGTTCAAACAGCTGCCTCTTGATCTAGGTACAGGTTCCTCATGAGCACAATTAAGTGTTCTGGAATTCTTATTCTTCACAATGTTATCCATAATTTGATATGATCCACACAATTGAATGCCTTTGTATAATCAATAAAACACAGGTAAACATTTTTCTAGTATTCTCTGCTTTCAGACAAGATCCATCTGACATCAGCAATGATACCCCTCATTCCATGTTCTCTTCTGAATCAGATTTGAACTTCTGGTAGTTCCCTGTTGAAGTACTGCTGCACCACTTTTGAATTATCTTCAGCATAATTTTATTTGCATGTGATATTAATGACATTGTTCAATAATTTCCACATTCTGTTGGACCACCTTTCTTTGGAATGGGCACAACAGGCATCTCTTCAGTTGATTGGCCAAGTAGCTGTCTTCCAAATTGCTTGGCATGGACGAGTGAGCGCTTCCAGTGCTGCATCTGTTTGTTGAAACATTTCAATTGGTATTCCGTCAATTCCTGGAGCCTTGTTTGTCGCCTGTGCCTTCAGTGAAGCTTGGATTTCTTCCTTCGGTACCATTGGTTCTTGATCAAATGCTATGTCCTGAAATGGTTGAACATCGACCAATTATTTTTGGTACACTGACTCTGTGTCTTCCTTCCCACTTCTTTTAATGCTTCCTGCATCATTCAATATTTGCCCATAGAGTCCTGCAATATTGTAGTTCGGGGCTTGAATTTTTTTTTCAGTTCTTTCAGCTTGAGAAACGCCGAGTGTGTTCCTCCCTTTTGGTTTTCTAACACCAGGTCTTTGTACATTTCATTATAATACTTTACTTCGCCTTTTCAAGCTGTCCTTTGAAAACGTCATTTCTTCCATTTGTTTTAGCTACTCTAAGTTCAAAAGCAAGTTTCAGTCTCTTCTGACATTCATTTTGGTCTCTTCTTTCTTTCCTGTCTTTTTAGTGACTTTTGCTTTCTTCATGTATAATATCCTTGATGTCATCCCACAACTCGTCAGGTCTTCGGTCATTAGAAATCACTGTGTCAAATCTATTCTTGAGATAGTCTCTAAATTCAGGTATGATATACTTAAGATTGTACTTTGGCTCTTGTGGACTTGTTTTAATTTTCTTCAGCTTCAACTTGCATTTGCATATGAGCAAGTATGATCTGTTACGCAGTTGGACCCTGGCCTTGTTCTGACTGATAATATTGAGCTTCTCCATTGTCTCTTTCCACAGATGTAGTCGATTTGATTCCTGTGTATTTCAACTGGCGAGGTCCACGTGTATAGCTGCCATATGTGCTATTGAAAAAAGGTATTTGCAATGAAGAAGTCCTTAGTCTTGCAAAATTCTGTCATGCTATCTCCAGTATCATTTCTATCACCAAGGCCGTATTTTCCAACTACTGATCCTTTTTCTTTGTTTCCGAATTTTGTATTCTAATCATCAACAATTATCAATGCATCTTGATTTCATGTTTGATTAATTTCAAACTTCAGAAGTTGGTAAAAATCTTCAATTTCTTAATCTTTGGCATTAGTGGTTAGTGTATAAATTTGAATAATAATCATATTAACTGGTCTTCCTTGTAGTTGTATGGATATCATCCTATCACTGACAGTGTTGTATTTCAGGATTGATGTTGAAATGTTTTTTTTTTTGACGATGAATGCAATGCCATTTCTCTTCAATTTGTCATCCCCCGCATAGTAGACCATATGATTGTCTGATTCAAGATGGCCAATACCAGTCCATTTCAACTCACTAATGCCTAGGATATTGATCTCTGTACATTCCATTTCATTTCTGATGACTTCCAATTTTCCTAGATTCATACTTCATACATTCCACATTCTGGTTATTAATGGATGTTTGCAACCGTTTCTTCTGATTTTGAGTCATGCCACATCAGCAAATGAAGGTCCCAAAAGTTTTATTCCATCCAGGTAATTAAGGTCAACATTACTTTGAGGAGGCAACTCTTCCCCAGTTGTATTTTGAGTGCCTTCCAACCTTAGGGTCTCACCTTCCAGCACTATATCAGACAATGTTCTGCTGCTACTCATAAGGTTTTCACTGGTCAAGTTTTTTAGACATAGATTGCCAGGTCCTTCTTCCTAGTCTGTCTTAGTCTGGAAGCTCTGCTGAAATCTGACCACTATGGGTGACCCTGCTGGTATTTGACATACCAGTGGTATAACTTCCAGCGTCACCGCAACACATAAGCCTCCACAGCACAACAAACTGACAGACGAGTGGTGGCAATAACTCTCAGCTTGAAAAAAAAAAAAAGTCCAAATCACTCTAATAATCATATAACGCTAGTCCAATATAATGAAAAACATCCCAAACATTTTTTTCAATGTTCAGCTTTTCCTCACCCCCTATTTGAAACCTGAAGTGGATGGGGAGCATTGTGATCAGCCTCTTGGTGCTGTTCTAGCTCCTTCTCCAATCTTATTTGCTAGCTCTGGTTTTCTGATCTCTCTAAGGTCTTAGGGAGAAGGTCCAAACCAAAAACCCAGTTGCCATCAAGTCAATTCGACTCACTACAACCCATGTGTGTCCGAGTAGGTCTGTGCTCTGCAGGATTTTCCATGGCTGATTTTTTGGAAGTAGATGACCAAGTCTTTCTTTTGAGGTACCCCTGGGTGGACTCGAACCACTAACCTTTTGGTTAACAGTGAGTATGTTAGCCACTTGCACCTCCCAGGGACTCGATACGGTGAAAAATACATCATCAGACCTGTCCCTTGGGTAGAACGTCTGGAACAGTTGCCTTAGTTCCTATGTTGGGAGGGCAGGGAGTGTAGTATTTTAGGCACTGTGCCTTATTCCTCTTTTCTAAACATCATTAACACTTAATTTTAAAATGCCTGCCTTTCATTTAACCTAAGAGTCCATGGAAAATGCCCTACAGTGCAGCTCCCTTTCAAGTGGAATCAGCCCCACTCATTAAGCTGCCCCAGGCCAAGAGCCTCCTATGGTCAGCCCTGGACGTGCTGTTGCCTGGCTGGAATAGTTCCCAGCTGGCATTGATGCACCTGCATTGCAGGTGCACCATGGCTGGTTCCTTTCCCCTGGGATATGTGTACTGTTGACTCCACTGGAGACAATGATGACAATTCCCTGCATATCTACAAGGTCTCCACCACCACCCTGCCACCAGCTGTTTGCTCACCACTCCCATCTCAGCTTCTGAAATTCCAGCAAAGTCTCTCTATCAGGGGTTGCTTTACCCCTCCTGATAGTCCTCTTGGGCAAGGATGAAGGGTCTGCATTTATCCCCAAAACCCCGTTGTTGGGTCCCCGGACAGTGGGAATTCAGCTTTGTTCCAGTGCAGCCCCAGTCTCTGCCTTCTGGGTGGGGAGAGCGACCATTCATGTGCTCCCTTCCTTAAGCCTTTCAGATTTTGAGGTCTCTGAAAGTCCCCTTGAAGCTTCTCTCACTTGACCTGGGGTGAGTGGAGCATGCCTTCAGATGGAGATAGGAGTGGGGAGTTCAGCACACTGATCCCTCTCCACAGAAATCCTCTTCCACCTCTTTAGGCTCAATACGTAGGCAGGAAGTGGGCATCTGGCTAATGCTTGTAAAACCTGTTGGCGCCTTCTACAAATCCTGCATGAATGGTCTAGAATAGAGGTCATCAAACTACGACCCTCAGGCCACTTCCCACCTGTCACCTATTTTGGTACGGCCCACAAGTCAAGAATGGTTTTTCCATTTTAAACTTTTTTTTTTAATCAGAAGAATAATACTTTGTGGCATGTAAAAAATAATACGAAATTCAAATTTCAGTGACATAAGTACAGTGTTGTTGAACTACAGCCATGCTCACTTGTTTCCGTATTGCCTGTGGTTGCTATCCCACTATAAAGACAGAGTTGTGTAGCTGTAACAGAGATCACATGACCTACAAAGCCTAAAATATTTACTGTCTTGCTTTTTACAGATAAAGTGTGCCAACTTCTAATCTTGGACCTCACTCAGCTGGGTGATGCAAATGGTTAACACACTCAGCTGTTAACCAAAAGGTTGGAGGTTTAAGTCCACCCAGAAGCACCTCAGAAGAAAGCCCTGGCAATCTAGAAAAATCAGCCATTGAAACCCTTAGGGAGCACAGTTCTACCCCGACACACTCAGGGTCCCCACGAGTCACAATTGGCTCCACGGCAACCGATTAGTTCCTTTCTGGTTTTGGAGCCTCTGAAAAAACCCCAAGATAGTAAGAAGAGTCTAGTTTAACGTGTGGTTACAAGTTCAGTAGTTCAAAAGAACAGCAGATGGGAGCTGCAGGAAACCAAACTGATGAATCAGAAAACTAGCTACAAAATCTCCCCAAACTCATAGCCAATTATGTAAAAAGGCTCAAAAGGACACGTTCGTGCATTTAAGAACTTGGAAATTACACACATACATATTTTTGGGGGGGAGAAAAGGTCTTGATGAAGTATATGAAACAACCAAGAGATGAATCAAAATAACCCTAACTGTCTGTAGGAATGGACAGCAGTGAGAAGCCCAGGGTACGGGCTGTGAGGAAAAGTATTTGGAAGTGTTTGTGGAAGAGGTGCATCCCACTCTCCCAGCCAGCACAGCCCAGTGATACCCCATCCCTGCTCCAGTAGAAGGCAGATTCATTTTATAGAGCAGCCGCTCTCAGACATTTTAGTCTTAGAACCCTTTATACTCTCAGCAATTATTGAGGACCCCAAAGAGCTCTGGTTTATGTGAGCTGTGTTTGAAATTTACCATATTAGACATTAAAACTGAGAAATTTTTAAAAATATTTACTAGTTCATTTTAAAATAATGATAATAACCCCATTATATGCTAACATAAATAACATATCTTTATAAAAAAAAGTGTTTTGTTTTTTTAAAAATTAGTGGTAAGAATAACATTATTTTCCATTTTTTCAGATCTCTTGAATGTCAAGCTTAAGAAAACACAGCTGGATTCTCATACCTGATTCTGTTGTGCTATATTTGGTGGTTGAAGTAGGTGAAGAAATATGACCTCACACAGATATGTAGTTGGATATAGAAGCAGTATTTTAATAGCTCTTTTAGATAACTGTTGATATTCTTCTTGTTCTTGACAATCAAGTAGCTAAAGCGAACGGAAGAAATGATGAAGTAAAAGAGCTGAACAGAAGATTTCAAAGGGTGGCTCGAGAAGCAAAGTAAAGTATTATAACGACATGTGCAAAAACCTGGAGTCAGAAAACCAAAAGGAAAGAACACGCTTGGCATTTCTCAAGCTGAAAGAACTGAATCAAAAATTCAAGCCTTCAGTTGCAATAGCGAAGGATTTTCTATGGGCAAAATACTGAATGACGCAGGAAGCATCAAAAGAAGATGGAAGGAATATACAGAGTCACTGTACCAAAAAGAATTGGTCAACGTTCAATCATTTCAGGAAGTAGCATTTGATGAAAAACTGATGATACTGAAGAAGTCCAAGCTGCACTAAAGATATTGGTAAACAAAACAAAACAAAACAAGGCTCCATGAATTGACGGAATACCAATTGAGATGTTTCAACAAACACACACAGCACTGGAAGTGTTCACACATCTATGCCAAGAAATTTGGAAGACAGATACCTAGCCAATCAACTGGAAATTATCAAACAATGTCATTAATATCACATGCAAGTAAAATTTTGCTGAAGATCATTCGAAAGTTGTTGTAGCAGTACATCGACAGAGAACTGCCAGAAATTCAAGCCAGATTCAGAAGAGGACATAGAACGAGGGATATCATTGCTGATGTCAGATGGATCCTGACTGAAAGCAGAGAATACCAGAAAGATATTTACCTGTGTTGTATTGACTAAGCAAAGGCATTCAGCTGTGTGGATCATAACAAACTATGGATAACATTGCAAAGAATGGGAATTCCAGAACAATTAATTGGGCTCATGAGGAACCTGTACATAGATCAAGAGGCAATCATTGGAACAGAACAAGAGGATAACTCATGGTTTAAAGTCAGGGTTGTATCCCTACTTATTCAATCTGTATGCTGAGCAAATAATCCGAGAAGCTGGACTATATGAAGAAGAAGGCAGCATCAGGATTGGAGGAAGACTCATTAACAATCTGTGATATGCAGATGACACAACCTTGCTTGCTGAAAGTGAAGAGGACTTGAAGCACTTACTGATGAAGATCAAAGACCACAGCCTTCAGTATGGATTACACCTCCACATAAACAAAACAAAATAAGCAACATCATGATAAACAGAGAAAGGACTGAAGTTGTAAAGGATTTCATTTTACTTGGATCCACAATCAACATCCACGGAAGCAGCAGTCAAGAAATCAAACAGCACATTGCACTGGGCAAAGCTGCTGCAAAAGACCTCTTTAAAGTGTTAAAAAGCAAAGATGTCATTTTGAGGACTGAGGTGCTCCTACCCGAAGCCATGGTGTTTTCAATCGCCTCATATGCATGAGAAAGCTGGGCAATGAATAAGAAAGACCTAAGAAGAATTGATGCACTTGAATTATGGTGCTGGTGAGTAATATTGAATACACCACGGACTGCCAAAAGAACAAACAAATCTGTCTTGGAAGAAGTACAGCCAGAATGCTCCTTAGAAGTGAGGATGACGAGACTTCATCTCACATACTTCGGACATGTTGTCAGGAGGGATCAGTCCCTGGAGAAGGACAACACGCTTGGTAAAGTAGAGGGTGAGCGAAAAAGAGGAAGCCTCAACGAGATGGATTGACACAGTGGCTGCAAACCTGCAATCAAGCATAACAACCATTGTGAGGCTGTCACAGGACCAGGTGGTATTTCGTTCTGTTGTACATAGAGTTGCTATGAGTCAGAACGAACTCAACGACGCCTAACAACAACAACATTCTTCTTGCAAACTACATCAAAACTTGACAAGTTTCTTAAAGTTTAGTGTAATGTGGAACTTGAGGCTGTATCAATAAACTTTTGGTACTCTCCTTTATTAAAATTATTGGTCTACTTTCCACTTTGAGTGGATCTTTACCCCTGCATAATTTGTAGCATCATACATTGATCATTCAAAAATATTGGTTCACCAAGTTATGCAGATCTTCCAAATATTGGCAGTTTATTCTACAATATTAAAAAAAAAATCATGTTTTTTAATATCACCACCAGTTTCATCAAAATAGTCTTTAAGAACTGACTGAGAAGCTGTCAAGATCATGGTCTCAAATACAAGTTTTTCAAAATTCTAATTTTCACTTGAAAGCTTGAATTTTATCATTGACAATTTAAGATTATCAATTATTTTCCCCGATGTGACAGGCTCACTTTATTTATTTTTAGGAAAATGTCTACCAAATATCCAGATCTGAATAACCATGGTTTGTCGGTTGTTCTTTCAAGTGAAAATTGTGTTTCCAAAATTGCTTTTATTGCTCAATATTAGATTTCTAAAATTTATCCATGTTGTTGTATATGGCTATACTGTAATTCATTAATTTATACCTCTTTAAAATACTTTTTTTTTTTGTGAACATACTCAAATTTATTTATGATTCTTCTCTTAATAGACATTTGGGTTGCTTCCAGTTCTTTGTTTTTACAATAATGGTCCTATGAGCACTGGGTGCTTGTCTTCTGGTACCTCTGTGCACTCATTTATGTTGGGGATATACTGAGGACTGGAAATGCTGGATTATGTTTTATAACATAATGCCAAATTGTTTTACAAAATTTGCAGACTTTTCAAAATTTATTCTCTCATGAATGGAACTATAGGTGTTCTACATTTTTTCCAACTTTTAAAATTTTGCCAATCTAATCTAATATGGAAGGAGCCCTGGCAGCACAAAGGTTAAACGCTCAGCTGATAATCAAAAGGTCAGTGGTTTGAACCCACCAGCAGCTCCACAGGAGAAAGACCTGGCGATATGCTCTCCATAAGATTTTAGCATAGGAAACCCTATGGGGCAGTTCTACTCTGTCCTGTAGGGTCTCTGTGAGTCAGAATCAACTCACACAACAGCAGCAGCACACAACAGCACACAACAGCACACAACAACAATAGTGGTTATAAAATGGTATCTCATTGTTTTACTTTGTATTTTCCCTGACTGCTAATACAGTTGAACATATTTTTATATGTTTATTAGCTGTTTTACCATAAAGGTGCTACTTAAAAATAAACCATTAGCTTAAACAAGATAGACACGTATTTCTCACTCATACTGCAGCTTACTCTCTCGTATAACTGAATGCAAGCAATCGGCTCTGCTATGCAACTCTGTGATGTCAAGGATCCAGATTCCTTCAAGCTGGATGTTCTGCCTTCCTCAACATACGATTTCAATCTCATGGCTTAAGATGGTTCCTCCAGTTCCCACCATACGGTGAATTTTCTTAAAGGCTCCCCAGCATACAGACCCTGAAATCTCCTTTCACAGACATGGTGTATTCCAACACAACTCTCCTCCACTCACATCGACTTTTGTTTTCAAAAGCAGAAGTGGGTAGGAGGCAGGATGTGGCCCAGGGAGACAGGAAGTGGGTGCTGTGAGAGATGAGTGTCCTACAGCAATACACGTGCCCCATTAGAGACTGACCAGTACAATAATGCCTTCTCGTACTGTGATGCACGTGCAAGATTTAGGGTGAAGGAAGAAAGGATTTCCAATAACACAGTCAGAGAAGGAGGCAGGCCTCAGAAGCAGCTCAGGAAACCTAAACAGAAAGCCCTGTGACCCCAGCAGCTCCTGGCAAGGTCTTCCCAAGCCCGTCTCACGTCAGCCAACCCTGCTGAAGCCTTCTTCTTTCATGAGAGGTCTTCAAGGGGGCAGATGCCTGGGAATTGTAACATGGGAAAGAACATAGACATAGGAGTCAGACAGACTTGCATTCAAATCCCAGCTCTACCTCTTACATTGAGCAAGTGACTTTACCTCTTTGAGTGTTATGGATTGAGTTGTGTCCCCTCAAAAAGATATATTGAATTCTTAACCTCTGTACTTATGAAGGAACCCTGGTAGTCCAGTGGTTAAGAGCTCAGCTGCTAACCAAAAGGTCAGCAGTTTGAATCTAAGAGCGGCTCGTTGGAAAGCCGGTGGGGCAGTTCTACTCTGACCTATAGGGTCACTGTGAGCCAGAATCGACTCTATGGCAATGGGTTTTTATACCTATGAAACTGACCTTGTTTGGAAGTAGAGTTTTCTTGAAGATGTTATCAGTTAAGTTAACATGCAGTCAAACTGGAGAAATTGTTATTGTTAGTTGCCTTCAAGGCGATTCCAACTATGGTGGGTCCTAATCACTTCTGAGTGGTGTCTTATAAGAGGGAAGAACAGACTCGGAGACAGAGTCACACAGGAGAAGACAGGCGCCAGATGAAGATACAGCTAAAAGCTAAGGAACACCAAAAAACGCCCAGGGCTACCAGAAGCTGGAAGAGACAAGGAAGGATCTTCCAGAGTGGACAGAGACAGCATGGTCCTTCTGATGCCCTGAATTTGGACTTCTAGACTCCAGAACTGTGAGACAATAAACTTCTATTCTTCAAAGACACCCACTTTGTGGTATTTTGTTATGGCAGCTCTAGAAACTAAAACACCGAGCCTCAGTTTCCACATCTATAAAACATGGATAGCAATAGTGTCCACCTCTAGGATTGTTATCAACATTAAATGAGATGTTGGGTGATGCCTGTGAAGCAGGCAGTGTGGGAAAAGTGGTGAAGATCTCGGGCACTGGACCCAGCCTGCCTGTGTTCTAATCTCAGCTCTACCATATCCTAGCCTTGGTCAAGTTACTTGGCTTCTCTGTGACTTAGTTCCTTTGTTCATAACATTAGGGTAGGATAGTCCCCACATCATAAAGTTGCTATGAGGAATAAATAAGGTAATGTACATAAAGCTCTTAGATGAGTGTCTGGTACATAGTAAGTGCTCAGTAAAGACTAGCTATTATTAGTTTTAAACGAGTAAAATTAATGCATCAGTGACTACATGGAAAAATATTTGAAATAAATATAAAATACAAAAAGTTACTACACACAATATAGAAAGAACTCTTGCAAATCTAATAGAAAAAAGAAAGTCCAAGAAACAAATGGGAAAAAGATATAAAAAATTATTTCACAAATAAGCACAAATGAACAGTAAAGACAGAAAATGTCCACCTTACTAGTAATAAAAGAAACACTACTTAAAACAATTATGATGTGTCATTTGTTGCCCATCAAACTTTTTAAAATTTTTCATGTTAGTGAAAGCATGAAGAAATGGCCATTCGCATACACTATTAGTGTGACTATATATTGGTAAAAAATCTTTTTGGAGAACAATGTGTTAGTGCTTTCAGTATTTTAAGCCCATACTATGAGACAGACCAACTACATATCCAAAGGGTCATATGCTTTCCATGCTTGGTCACCTCAGAAAGGACCATTGATTCTTCTGAACAAAGTGTCCACTCATTCTCCAAGATTTCACTTGTGGTCTGCACCTCAAATTCTGATTCACCTCCAAAAATTACCATGGTACCACTCACCTTCTTTAAATTAATAGAGATTTGACTGCTTAGTTGTGGAATTTAATCTAGTTTTCATTTGAAAAGCTAGATCAGAGGTTGGCATCCTTTGTATGCTAAGGACCAGAAAGCAAATATTTTAGGCTCTAGAGTCATATGTCTCTGTTGCAACTACTGAATGCTGCCATTGGAGCACGAAAGTCACTGAGATGATAAATAAACAAAGGAGTATGGCTGTGTTCCAGTAAAACTGATTTGTGGACACTTAAATTTGAATTTCATAAAATTTTCATATGTCACGAAACATTATTCTTTTTTTTAATTTTTTTTTTCAACTATTAAAAAATGTAAAAAAACATTCTTTGCTTGTGGGCCATGTAAAAATAGGTAGCAAGCTGAATGTAGTCCATGGGCCTTAGTTTGTCAATCCCTGACTTAAAGAATGGAAAATTCTGCTTTTTGCAGATTATATAAAACAAATGTAATATTGTATTTTGTTTTCCACTCTAGACTACAAGAGGAAAATCCTCAACTAAATTTCTAACAGTTTTTTTCAGGACTCTGTTATTTGCATATATTATAATAAATATAACAAATTTCCTTTTTAAGGTTTTGGGGAACAGATGGCACCCCTTAGAGGGTAAATCAATTCTACCTTTTTTTTGTAATTATATTTGTGGTTTTTTTCTAATGATCAAAAATAATAAACTTATAGACATTTCAAACACTACAGAAATGAATGAAATAAATATAGAAATGAAAGAAGGCAAATTAATACCTTCTGCTAAAACTGGTGATTTTATATTTCAACAAGGTTGTTTTCATCACATCAGAGCAGCTAAATGCTAACGTGTCAGAATGGCCTGCTTCCATCTGTACATACAGAGAAGAATGCCTGAAAGGAAGCACGTGAATGAGCATGATAACATCAGCATGATAGCGGATGTTTCCAGAAGGGTAGTAAGAAGCAGGACTTTCACTTTGTTCTTTAATCACTTCTGTACTGTTTGAACTTGTTACAATGAGCATGTATTACTGAAATAGTATTTTTTTTTAATTCAATGAACATTAATTTTAATGATTCAGCCAGGGTTGTCAAGGGCAAGGTAGGAATGTAAATTAGTCCTACCATTTGCGAAGGGAACTAGATAATGTGCATCCAAAGCCTTAAAAAATACAAGCCCTTTGGCTCAGCAATCAGAACTTTTTTTCCTAAGGAAATAATTATGATTGTGAAGAAAAAAACAAAAAAGCCACAAGGATGTTCATTGCAGCATTGTTTATAACAACAAGAAATGGAAAAAAAAACTAAAAGTGCAAGAATAAGAGTTTGGAGGAATTATAAAGCAGGTATAGAATGAAATTAAAGGCATTCAGTGGAAATAAATGAGAACACAAGACACAAACCAGTTAAAAACTTTGTGTACTAATTTTTACACGGTAAACTCGAAATTTGTATTAGGCTGAAAAGATGTCAAGTCCTGTGATCTAGGTGCTGTGGAATAAACTGTCAAATTTTTAATAAGGGTATTTTAAATAATGACTCATAAATATTCCAATAGTAACAGGTAATAAAGTGCTGGCGTTTTATAGTAAAACTTTGGTGTTCAATTAACAGAATATTCTACAAATGTTAAGTCTCCATGCTTTGATGTGGCTTCAGCACACTGAAGGCTCCAGAGGACTAAGCATAGCTTCTAAGGGACTCGCCATCAGTGCTTTTGCTGCAGCGGCACCATTGCCTGGGCTTCAGGAAGGAGCCGTCCTCAGTGCAGACATCAGCACTCTTGACTTAAGGCATCCGCAGCCTCGAGTCAGCAGACCTCAGCAGGCATCACCAGCTGTGGTGGCTGCATGGGCTGCAGGAGAGAATCATGGGAGGGTCTAAAGGGGAAACCCAGTAACTGATAGGACTGTGTCCATGAGTCATCTCCTGCAGAATCCCCAAAATACACAGGGAACCAGGGAAAGAAGCCAGAGTTCCCATCACAGAAGGTATTGGCAGAACTCAATGCAACTATTGTTGTGAGGCTAGATTTTCCCCAGACTTGCGTGGCTACAGACTCACTGGTTATATATCTGCATCATGGTCACTAGATACCAAGGGTATCTTCAATCTTCAGCTTGTTCAGACAAGTTCTTTCCTAAAATGGGCTTCTTCGGACACAGCTGCTAGGAGTTCCAGTTGTCACCCATCCTTCTTACATTTCCAGCCCACGTCCCATTGAGCTAAGTGGCATCAAGTGTAGCTGAGGTCACTGAAGAGATTTTTAAATAAGCTATTTTAAAAGTTACTGACATCATCAGCCCCAAGCTGTTATTTCTGGGTCAGCACAACCTCCTCTCTGCAGCAGCGGCAGACTTCGCTGATCACTGGTTAGCCTACAGGGAGCTGGGGGTGGTACCAGGAGCGTGGCAGTCTCACACCCTCTACCAGCCCAAAAGAACTGCTCTCCGAGCCCCGGTGTAGCTCCTATAAAAGGTGGAGGGACCTGTTTCCCAAAGGAATTTAAACTATGTGAAATATCAAATTGTGATTGGGTTCTGAAAATATTTTGACACTCAAAATTTTAGAAATTGTTGTTAGGTGCCATCAAGTTGATTTCAACTCATAGCGACCCCAGGTGACAGAGCAGAACTGCCCCATAGGATTTCTCGGCTGTCATCTTTACAGAAACAGAAAGTGGCCTTTCTCCCGAAGGGCCGCTAGGTGGGTTCAAACTGCCAACTTTTACACATTAATATGTATATAATTCACTCTGATTCAAGTAGACTTGTCATGTCTTTAAAAGATACATTAGTCCCATTGGTAGGAAAAACATTGTCTGGTCCTGCGTCATCCTCACAATCGCCAGCAGGTTCAAATTTATTGCTGCAGCTATTGTGCCAATCCACCTCACCAAGGAGCGCCCATCCCTCATCGGCCCACTACTTCACCGAACATGATGTCCTTCTCTAGCAATTGGTCCCTCCTGATGGCGTGTCCAAAGAAAGCAAGTTGGACAATGTTCTGTTATGATTCATAAGGTTTTCATGGCCTAATTTTCAGAAGTAGATCACCAGACCTTTCTTCCTAGTCTGTCATAATCTGGAAGCTTCCCTGAAACTTGTCCACCATGGGTGATCCAACTCGTATTTGAAATACCAGTGGCATAGCTTCCAACATCATAGCAACACGCAAGCCACCACAGTACAACAAATTGACAGATGGGGTGGTAGGATATATGTGTAGACATATATGAAACGAGTGTCCTTTAAATAATCCTCTGTCTAAATCATTTTTCATCACAGTGTTTAAGATAGAACTTGCGCGGATAAAAGTTTGAGGCTATAATCTTTGGCAGAGGTCTAAAAAGTGGGTATTCTAGGTGGCCAGTGAAGAGCAGATATACGCACTTTGAAATATAATCAGACTATTGTTCAATAAATGGTGGTGGTATACTGAATAGCCACATGGGAAAAACAGATAAATTTAGATTCTACATCTCACTCCTTATAGCAAAATAATTTCCAGATAGATCAAAAATGTACATATTAAAAAATATACATCAGGAAAATCCTAGCAGAAAATGTGCGAGAAAGTTTTTATAATCCTAGTATAAGGAAAGCCTTTTAAGTCTGACCTGAAATCAGATGCCATAAGAGATGAACAAATTAAATTACATAAAAGTAAAAAAAAAAAAAAAAAAAATCATACGAGAAAAACACTGCAAAGACACAAGACAAATGTCAAACTGGAAAAGAAAAATATTTTTTCATTACGTATCACAGACAAATATACTTAATATACTAAGAATATATACAAAGGAATAAGACAATCAATAGAAAATGTGCAAAGGGCATTAACAGTTCACAGAAAAAGGGTTCAAATAATTCTTAAACTTACGAAAAACGTGTAAACCCATTCATAATAAAAGGAATGTGAGGGCCACGATAGACTGAGCCTGACAGAATGGTAGAAAAATGCAGAATAGAACCTCAAATTTCTAAAAACAAAAACAAAACAAAACAGACCTACTGGATTGGTTAAGACTGGAGGACTCCCCGAAACTGCTGCCCTGAGATATTCTTCAAACCTTAAAACTGAAACTAACCCCTGAGGTCACCTTTTAGCTAAATAACAAACTGGCTCAAAAAATAATGAATATCACCTATAAGCACTGTGCTCCTTTAAAAAATCACCTATATGAGACCAAATGGTCAACAACTACTTTAAAACAAAGATGAAAATGTAAGGGGGCAGGGAAACTAGATTAATGGAAATGGAACAACCGGAATGGAAATAATGAGAATATTCACTCACTGTGAAGAACGTAACCAATGTCACTGAAGAATTTGTGTAGAAATTGTTGAACAGGGACTTAAACTGCCGTATAAATCTTCACCAAAAACAATAAAATATTATTTTTTTAAAAAGGAGTGAGCATTAGCGGAACGATGAGATGCTACTCTTTATATAACAGATGTCTCAGAATAGAAATTTAGGTTGCAGTCAGTGTCGATTAAGGTTTATGTAGGGACATAGGCACATTGCTGGTGGGAATGTAAAGTGGAACAGAGTTTACAAAGGAAATTTGGCAATATTTATCAAAATTACAAATGCATATATTCTTTGACCCAACAAATCTACCTCTGAGCAATTATCCTATGGATATGTTTAACTGTGTGCAAATGACAAATGTACAATAGCTCCCCTGACTATCTGGCTTAAAACGGTACCTTCCATCATCTTCTTTCTTTCCACTTTATTGGTCATCGTAACATTGATCAATACTGTCTTTATGATATATTTATATGTTTCGTCTGTCTGTCTGCCCTTCCGTAGTGGTGAGTAAAGGATGAACAGCCCACCAACTTGGGAAGATTATTCCAGGTTTGCCTTCTCACAGCACCATTTTCTAGCATTGTTGTTAGTTGCCACGGAGTTGGCTTTGACTCAGGATGACCCTGTGTGAAACGGAATGAAATGTTGCCCAGTCCTGAGCCATCCTCACTACTGTTAGTATGTCTGAGCCCATCGTCACCACCCTAGCTGTAATTTTAGGAGATCCAGCATGAGGGGGTCATCCTCCAGCACTATCTCAGACAATGTTCTGTTGTTATACATAGGGTTTTTATTGGCTGATTTTCAGAATTAGATCACCTAGTCTGTCCCAGTCTGGAAGCTCCACTGGAACCTGTCCACTGTGAGTGTCTCTACTGGTGTTTTAAATACCAGTGGCATAGCGTCCAGCATCATAGCAACATGCAAGCTACCACGCTAGGACAAACTGACAAACCACCCACTCACTGCTGTCAGGTCAATTCCAACTCATAGCGACCCTATAGGACAGAATAGAACTGTCCCATGTGGTTTCCAAGGAGTGGCTGGTGGATTCAAACTGCTGACCTTTTGGTTAGCAGCCCAGCTCTTAACTGAGCCCTTAACCATTGTGCCACCAGGGCTCCAACTGACAGACAGATGGTGGAAGATTGCTCACAGGGAGCTAGCTATCTGTCTGGTTTACTGGGAGAGCAGTGAATTAGCGTGTAAGCCTTGAGTCTGTGTAACTGGAATCATATAAAAAGTTGGGTGGGGAACTAAACAATACACTCTCTGTTTCAAAGTCAATCACATATACCTTAATATGGAAATTGATATTTCCATATCAATGAACAAAGATACTTCCTTGTTCATGGAAACTATGCTTGTACTACCCCATGTAGTGAATGAACCTACTGATGAGACCAAAGACGCTTCACATGCAGTTTTCTCTGACCCGTTCCTACCTATAGAGTAAACTTAGTGCTAGGCTCAGGCCCATTGAGCCTTAATAGTTGGGTTGCTAGTTTGAACCTGGAACCACAGCTGGTGGTGGGATGATGCCCCATAAAGGTGGTTCACATTCTCAGCATCTAGAACAGGACCTACTTTTGAAAATCAGCCAGTTAAAACCCTGTGGATCACAGCAGTCAGATCCACAACTGATCATGGGGACACTGCAGGACCCAGCAGAGTTCTGTTCCATCGTGCATAAGGTTGTCATGAGTGTGAGGCCAACTAGAGGACAGCTAACTACAACAACAACATATTGGACAATACTCGTCTACCTATGTTTTCTATGTACTTTAAGCCATTAACAGCTTATTTCCATAAAGTCAAAGGTAAAGTCCAACAAAGAGACTGCAAATATGCTAGGTCTCTTCACTCTCGCTGGTAGCAATGCAAACTGTTCCTAGCCCTGTGTGAGCTCCTGGAATTGTTCTGTCTACTGCTTTTTATGATTCTTTCCCTAGCCTCATGGAGTTCCACTCCATACATGTGTTCAACCAAAGATCAGTATTCGCTATTCAGTCAAAGATTCTGGATATCTGCAGAGCACCTGCTCACTTTTTCTCTCCTCTATTTCCTCCTCTCTAATATTCTGCTCCGAAAATTCTAGGCTAGTCTCCCCTAACTCTGATTCCTGCCTCCTCAGATCAGTGAGTCCACCAGGCTCTGTTTCAGTTCTCCTTCCCTGCTCCCTGGTCTAGAAACTGCCTCCAACCCTAAGCTGGGCAATGGTAGGGTTTGCCTTGATGGCCTTCTCTCATGGTTCACAGTCCTATGCTATCAGTTGTTCACTGTCTGAAAACAGTTGCTACATGTATTTTGTCTGATCTTCTAGTTGTTTACTATAGAAGGGAAATTCTCATAGCAGCTAACCTTTATGGAAAGAAATACAGTAATAATAAGAATAAAACAATTCTATTCTTCATAAGTTTTCCAAAAAGGGATAAAAGAGTGTTTCCAAGGTAAACTTAAGTGGTATTGTGGTCATAATTTTTCCAAAATATACACACACAAATTTTTATTATCTTTTAGAGTTTCTATTGAAATATTATGGACTAAGTGATATAATATCTGGACTTTGCATTAAAGACATAGGCAAGGGTGAAATTGCATAGGGATGCACATTGGCCATGAATTGATAATTATTGAAGTTGGATGATAAGTTCTGACTGATGAGTTGTGTCTCCTTATGTTTATGCTTGAAAATTTCCATTTAAAAATTTTCTTAAATCAATATATAGGAGCCTCTATGTTTAATGCCCACTAAATGACTTCTACTGCATCAGCTTAACAAAAATGAATGATCTGACAGGAGGTGTTTGATGGTAGAAAGAGCAGAACATGAAGGCATGCAGTGTAAAAAGGAAGAAGCAAAACTGAAAGGCTAAAAGCATCCTTAACTGCTATAGCATATCAGTTCAGGTGACTGCCCTTCCTGAGTCACCCAGGTATCCAGAACCTGGCACCATGCTAACCATAATAGGGTCTCCACTTACAGAGTGACTGAGAGATGGCAGAGACTCCACCCAATACCAATGTTGCTACTGCTGCCATGACTGCCTGGTCCTTATTTTTAGAGAGTGAGATTTCACAAATCACAAAACCAATCTGTCCTGCTGCAAACTCCATCTAAAATGAACCTGGCTCACCATGGTAACGGCAAAGACAGGTGGTTGGGAAGAGATTGGTGTCTTGTCACAGCTACAAAAGAAAAAAAGTAGATGGAAGGTAAAAGTCAGAGAAAGCATCCTGACGATCCTTCAGCATCAGTTCAGAGCTTTCTTCAGTAAAACCCCTCAAGAATGCAAACCTTATATGTCTATGTTTATAAAGCATCTACTCTGTGCATCCAAGGAAGGTATCATTATGTCCATTTTGTAGAAAGGGAAATTGAGGATGAGAGAGTCTAGGAAGATTTCCAGAGTCTAGGAAGATTTCTAAATTCTAGTAAGTGCCAAAACTAGCGTTCAAGTACGGGTGTAGCTAATGCCAAGCTCCACTGTTATCCTGTCTCTAATCCTGTAGCATTTGCAAGTGATCACTCAAAAATTAACTATGTAGACCTTTATGTCATCATTTATAAAATAAACACACAGTGAACAATATAACTAAGTTAAAGGTGAACATAAAAATATTTTTTGAACTTTAAAGCTCTAGAATATTTCCAGTGTTCATATTTAATTCTCCTTCTTTCCCAAATATCCCCAAATAGGAACATAATATTAGATTATAATAGTAAGGGGAAATCTCCTTCCATTTTGTAAACTTGAGAAGAGAAATATAAACAAAGAGCTGGATTAAAGAGTAGGCCAAACAAGCAATATTCTGGGACACCAATCTACAAATTAATCTAGCCTTCACTAGAATAAATAAATATTATACTGTTCAGGTCTCCTCACATAACTCCTCAAATAAGCAGCACCATGTACATCAGTCTCATTCTTGTTCAGTGTCTATAATAAATACTTTATTTTAAAATATTAATATGTAGTAAAAAAAAGGGTGCTTATTTATCATCTCACATTGCTTTCTATGGAAGATGTTTTTGTTTGTTGTTGTTTGGGGGTCTTGTTTCTTTAGGGACTGTTTTATGCTTTGCTGAACCCAAACAAAGTTTTCATCTTCAGTATAACTGCTTTGATATACTTGAAGAGAGAAATCAAGGATGCTCGAGAAGGAACACTACAGCCAGGAAGTTACTGATGCTGCTACAGGACACACACCACTAAAGACCACTGTGGCTGATGAGTTTAACTATATTTTAATCTTTGCATCATTTATTCAAGATTCAAAGTGCTGAAAAAGACACATGCCTCACACCTTATACAAAATTAACTCAAAATGGATAATAGATTTAAATGTAAAACCTAAAACTAGAAGAAAAATAGGAAAAAATTTGTATGACCATAGATTAGGTAAAAATTTCATAGATACAACAGCAAAACCATGATCCATTTAAAAAAAAAGAATTGATGATTTGGAACTCATCAGAATTAACAACTTGTGCTCCTTTAAAGACCCTATTAAGAAAATGAAAAGACACAGCACAGATTGGGAGAAAATATTTGCACGTCACATTTTTTTTATAAAGAACTTTCATACAGAATATATATATATATAAACAAAACTCAATTTAAAAAAAAATACAAAAATGGGCAAAAAAATTGAACAAATACTTTGTGGTAGGTGACTAATGCCCACCCCCTCCCCCAACCACTAAACACAACCTAACTTCTAGTCAAATAAGCAAAAAATCTCACATCAAAGACCTATTTTCCTCAGTTCCTTTTACCCAATACATCATATCTGGCTTTCAACAAAAAACTACAAGGCATGCTAAAAGACAAAAAAACAAAAAATAAAAAAAACTGGAAAGACAGGGCAAGCATCAGAACCAGACTCAGATATGGCAGATATTTAGAAGTTATCAGATTGGGAATTAAAACTAACTATGATTAATATGCTAAGAGCTCTAATGGAAAACGTAGACAACATTTAAGAACAGATAGTTAATGTAAGCAGAGAATGGAAACTCTAAAAGAGAAAGAAAATGCTAGAAATCAAAATCATAGTAACAGAAATGAAGAACACCTTAGCTAGGCTCATCAATAGTTTGGACACAGCTCAGGAAAGAGTCAGAGAGCTTGAAAACATGTCAATAGAAACTTGCCAAACTGAAAAGCAAAGAAGTAAAGAATGAAAAATATGCAACAGAATATCCAATAACCATGAGACAATTTCAAAGTGTAACATATTCAGAGGGGCAGTAGTGGTTCGGTGGGAAAATTCTCACCTTTCATGCAGGAGATCCAAGTCTGATTCCTGGTCAGGCACCTCATGCACAGCCACCACCTGTCTGTCAGTGGAAGTTTGTGTGTTACTATGTTGCTGAACAGGTTTCAGCGGAGTTTCCAGACTAAGACAGACCAGAAAAAAAGGCCTGGCTATCTACTTCTGAAAATCAGCCACTAGGGGAAAAAAGTGTAACATAAAATGGTAATACCAGGAGAAGAAAGAGAGAAGGGAGA
>NW_004443940.1:14534595-14547477 GCF_000243295.1 Trichechus manatus latirostris
ATATAAAACTATACCTAGTTATATCGTATTCAAACTGCAGAAAATCAAAGACAAAGGAAAAAATCTCAAAAGAAAACAGGGTGGCAATTTCTTGTAAAGTTAAACATGTACTTACCATATCAGCCAATAATCCTACATCTATGTATTTACTCAAGTAAAATAAAAAGTTAAGGTTCACACAAAAACCTGTATATGAATGTTTACAGTGTCTTTATTTGTAATTGTCCAAACCGAAAACAATCCAAATGTCTTTCCACTGGCGAAAGGATAAACAAACTGTGGTACATTCATACAATGGAATACTATATAGCAATTAAAAGAACTAATTATTGCTATATATACCTATATGGATGAATCTCAATTAAATCATGTTAAGTGAAAAAAGCCAGCCTCAAAAAGCTGCATATTTTATGATTCCATTTATATAACATTGTGGACAAGGCAAAACTGTAGAGATGGTAAAAAGATCAGTGGTTACCTTGGCCTGGGAATGAGGGAAGTGGTCAACTACAAAGGCTCGAAGGTATTTTGGGAGATGATACAACTCTTCTATATTTCAACTGTGGTGCTAGTTACACAATTCTATGTGTTCATCAGAACTCACAGAATTTAGTACTTTACTGTATATAAATTATACTTTATCTTTAATGCTTAAAAATGAGATTTAAAAAATCAACTCCAAATGGACTATAGATCTAAATATAAAAGAAGAAACCAAACAGCTTTGAAAAGTTAACATGGAGAAATATTTTTTAAGAACTTGGGTAGGCAAATAGCAATATAAATAAAAGATTAAGGAATTAAGTTACATTAGTTAACATTAGAAACTTCCGTTCATCAAAAGAGATCATTAAGAGAATAACAATGCAAAGCTACTCAGAATAGGAAGAGGTATTTTTGCAGTATATTTACCCAACAAAGAAATTGTATCTAGAATATATTAAGAATTCTTACAAATCAATATGAAAAACATAGACCATAAAATTTTTTCAATAGGCAAAAGAATAGTACTTCACAAAAAAGAATCTCCTAAAAGCCCATTAAAAGTTATGAGAAAATGCTCATTCTTGTTAGTCATTATGGAAATGCAATTTAAAACCACAACATAAATTAAAACGAGAACAAGATACCAGTACTCAACCACCAGGATGGCTAACATTTAAAAAGTAGCAAATCTCAAATGTTGGCAAGAATATGAGGAACCGGAAAACTTGTACACTACTGGAAGGAATATCAATGACTGAAACCATTTTGAAAAGCTGTTTGGCAATATTTACTAAAGTTGACCATTTGAAAACGTGTACATATGTTCACCAAAGAAAGGTGTAATGAGTCCATATCTGCACTGTTGGCATTAGCCAAAAAGTGAAAACAGCCCAATTTCCACCAACAATAGAAAGGATAAATAACGTTAGGCTTATTTGTTCAATGAAAGAACTATATAGCATAAGCATGAATAGACAACTGCAAAGCACAGCAATAGGGATGAATCTCACAAATGCATTGCTCCAAAAAACCAGGCAAAATAGTTCATCCTGCACTATTCCATTTACATGAAGTTCAAAAACAGGGAAAACAAATTCAGGATGTTAGCGATCAGGTTAGTGGTCACCTTTGGAAAGGAAGAAGTGAGCTTCTGGGATGCTGGTAATGTTTTATTTCCTGATGTGGATGGTAGTTCAAACCAAAAACCAAACCCCAAGCTGTCAAGTCCATTCTGACTCATAGCGACCCTACAGAACAGAGTAGCACTGTCCCAAAGGGTTTCCAAGGAGCGTTTGGTGGATTCGAACTGCCGACCTTTTGGTTAGCAGCTGTACAGTTACATAGTGACAATTCATCAATCTGTACTCCTGTGGTTTGTACATTGTTCTGTACGTATTTTATATTTCAATTTAAAAGCTAAAAATAATTGTAAGGGAATACTTAAGGACATAGAATTATCAAGAAACATTACGTCTTTTAAAACTGCCGTATATAGACAGTGCTTGCCGTATATAGAGGATGCTGTTTGGACTGCTCATCCTATCTCAATCAGTTTTATGGTAAACTGTCGGCTTTTCCCACCTTCACATATACGCATGCGCCTTGGATCTAGTGTCAGCAGCTGCCCCGTTCCACGCCAATAATAGTGGGCTGTTGAATACAGTGCTCCACCTCTCCTGGGATTTTGGATCTTGAACGTAACCATTCAAAGGTGAGTCAGACAATGGCAGGGTGCGAGGGAGATTGTCCCTCATTTCTAGTGGCTGAGGGCTGGGGGTTGCCAAAATTCTCATGTATTCTGAGGCCTGGGTGGCGCAGTGGTTAAGAGCTGCAGCGAGCTATCCTGCTAACCTAGAAGTCAGCAGTTCAAATCTACCAGCCGCTCCTTGGAAACCCTATCGGGCAGTTCTACTGCCCTACGGACTCACTATGAGTCGGAATTCACTTGGGGCAAGGGGTTTGGTTTTTGGTTGGGTGTTCTGTTTGAATAATGAGAGCTCTCTAGTATCCTTCTAATAAATACTTTTGTTGCTTAAGTCAGTCAGAGTCAACTTTCCTTCCTGGCAACCAAATAGCAATAAAGAAGTTGGTGGGGGTGGGGGTGGGGAAGGCTATAATCAGAAAATGTACACAAAGATTTTTAAAGTAACAGCTTTCTTCTTTTGTTTTTCTTGTCTATATTTTCTACAATGAATAATGTATATGTATGACTTTTATAATACAAAATGAAAGGATAAAAAAAAGATTTTTACAAATAGGATCAGAGACCGCGCTGGAAGGAAGCACCTGGGATGCGCTGGTTACCGCAACTGAGCCCTTAGTTTAGATCTAACTTTCTGGGAGTTACTGCAAATATCTCCTTCCACTCTGTGAGTTGCCTTTTCTCTTTTTTAGTGATGTCTTTGGATGAACAGATGTAATCTGATCCATTTTAATCATTTTCTCCAGACTTTGAGTATGGGTCTGGAGGAGAAGCTCTGATACGTTGTTTACTGATGAATGTGGTTGGATAAGTACATCATAGTTGTCCACTTTGGTGGGAGTATGGGTCCTTGTGTGACTTTTTGTTGTTGTTGTTATCATTGTTTTTATACATAAAACATATAAACTGTTTAAAGAAAAATTATGTATGAATTATCTGTGTAGCCACCACCAAGTCAAGAAACAGAATCTTCCCAGCACCTAGAAATCCCCATGTGCCTTTCCTGTGGTACATCCCTCCCTGCCCCCCAGAGATCACCACTATCTAGACTGCATGATAATCATGTTCCTGTTTTCCTTTGGAGCCCTGCTGGCGCAGTGGTTAAGAGTTTGGCTGCTAACCAAAAGGTTGGCAGTTCGAATCCACCAGCCGCTCCCTGGAAACGCTTTGGGGCAGTTCTACTCTGTCCTATAGGGTCACTATGAGTCTGAACTGACTTGATGGCAACGGGTTTGGGTTTTTCTGGTTTGTTTCCTGTCTTAGTCATCTAGTGCTGCCATAACAGAGATACCACAAGTAGACGGTTTTAACGAAGAGAAATTTATTTCCTCACAGTGAAAGTAGGCTAAAAGTCCAAATTCAGGGTGTCAGCTCCAGGGGAAGGCTTTTTCTCTCTGTTGGCCTTCTTCTCTTTGGTGTTCTCCTGGACTAGGAGCGTCTCTGCGCAGGGACCTCGGTCCAAAGGACGTGCTCTGCTCCCTGCACTGCTTTCTTGGTGGTGTGAGGTCCCCCTGTCTCACTGCTCACTTCTGTCTTTTATATCTCAAGAGATTGCCTCAGGCCACAATCCAGTCTTGTAGATCAGGTCCTGCCTTACTAACACAACTGCCACCCATCCTCCCTCATTAACTTCATAGAGGCAGGTTTACAACATACAGGAAAATCTCACAGTACCAGGAATCATGGCCTAGCCAAACTGATACGCACATTTTTTGGGGGACATAATTCAAACCATGACATTTCCCTTTATCATTTCTGAGCACATATAAATGCACACATATTATGTAATCTCTAAACAGTACAGTAATTTTGCTTGTTTTTGAACTATGTGTATCGTATTGTATGTATTTTCGTGGATCTTGTTTCTTTTCTTCAGCATTGAGAGGTGCACTCATATTCTTGCATCTAGCTGGTTCAATTTCATTAAAGTATGGTATACTGTTGTCCATAACTTATCCATTATACTGCTAATGGATGTTGGATTTTTCCCCTGGTTCTATGGTATTTTTTGGAAATAGATTGCTAGGCATATTTTACAGTCTCTTTGATCAGTTCATCTTTGTGACTTCAACTTTTATTTCTTTAAACATTTCATCTATAGCAATTTTGTATTTCCTATCTGATAATCCCATTATCTGAAGTCCTCAGTTGATAAATCTGTTGTTTATTGTTTATAGGGAATCTCAACGCATTCATTTTTTTTTCTCCATGGTTTTGGTGATCTTTGATTGTGAGCTGATATTTGGTTGATATTCATCTGTTTAAAAAATGTGTGGGTCTAAGTTTAGGATGCTTTCTTCAGAGATTTTATTTATTTATTTGTTTGTTTATTTTTTGCTTCTTCAAGGAGCCAGGGGCTGTTACAAACCTGTAACCACTTTTAGTCCATATTTAGAGTCTCAGGATTCCCAGACTCACCCCTCCTTCTCTCCCTTCACCCACATCTTGCTACTGGCCTCACAGTTTTGTTTCTGGATTGCAGGACTGATACTGGAATTTCTTTTGCCCCTTGTTCTATCTTTGGAAAGTTCCCTATTTCCTATGATTCAAGCAATGAAATAAAAATTGTGTTTTACATAAACCAGAGACTGTATCATCCTGAGACCAGAAGAACTAGATGGTGCCCAGCTACCACCAATGACCACCCTGACAGGAAACACAACAGAGAGTCCCTGATGGAGCAGGAGAAAGGTGGGGTGCAGAACTCAAATTCTAGTAAAAAGACCAGACTTAATGGTCTGATTGAGACTGGAGAAACCCCAGAAAGCATGGCCAGACTCTCTGTCAACCCAGAACTAAAACAATTCCTGAGGCCAACTCTTCAGACAAATATTAGACTGGACTATGGGACATAAAACGATACTCGTGGAGAGTGTGCTTCTTAGCTCAAGTACATACATGAGACTATATGGGCAGCTTTGGTCCGGAGGTGAGATCAGAATGCAGAGAGGGTCAGGAGCTGGTTGAATGGACACAAGAAATCAGGGGTGGAAAGGAGGAATGTGCTGTCATAGTATAGGCAGAGCAATTAGGGTCACATAACAATGTATGTATAAATTTTTGTATGAGAGACTAACTTGAATTGTCAACTTTCACTTAAACTACAACAATAAAAAAATAAAACTTGAAAAAAATTGTGTTTTATGCAGGTTCTAATCGGAATCGGCTCGACAGCAACAGGTTTGGTTATTTTGAGAGGAGCCCTTTGTGGCCAAGTGTTTAAAGCACTCAGCTAATAACTGAAAGGTCAGAAGTTCAAATCTACCAGCTGCTCCTTGGGACAAAGATGTGGCAGTCTTCTTCAGTAAAGATTACAGCCTAGGAAACCCTATGGGGCTGTTACGCTCTGTCCTGTAGGGTCTCTATGAGTCAGAATTGACTCCACCGGAACAGGTTTGGTTTCAATAAGTTAGTTTTTTGTAAGAGGAGGAGTCTTTCCTGGCTATCTGGTCCACCATCATGTCAAAAGCAGAATTGCTTGAGAGATCATTTTTGGGTGGCTTGATAAAGCATTAAGAACGTTGCTTGAGAATAATAAATGGAAGCTATCTATCCTGCAAACCAAACCAGGCTTTTGTTTTGTTGAGTGATGTAGACAAGAGTTGAATTGTCTTCAGCTAAGAACCACAAAAAGAATTGTTACAGAGGTTTGGGGGAGAGAAAGAGGAGAAAGAGACATCTCAGAAGAGGAATAAACTCTACTGAAAGAGTTAGGTTATTGCTTCTGCTGTTCGATGAGGAGTGTGAGTCATTTTCCCTGTCCCTCACAAACTAGCCACAAATATATCCATTTTAAACAAATAAGGTTGTAAGTTTGGACCAACTTTGGAAGAAGCAATGAAATTCTGAATTTGGTGTCAAGGTAGGTGAGAGTGAGAGCTCGGTTCTTCTACCTACATTAAGTAATATGTGTAGAATGAAACTTATCTTGATCTTATTATTTTGGTCTCTAGCAGAAATGTCTTCACTATGTTAGGACTTAACATTAATCTCAGTTTTTATAGCATACTACTATTAAAAATCCATGTGAAGCTCAATTGGCATGACACAGCTTATGAAGACAATGCTCTACATTCTACCTTGGTGAGTAGTGTCTGGGGTCTTAAAAGCCTGTGAGCGGCCATCTAAGATACTCCACTGGTCTCATCCCTTAGGGAGCAAGGGAGAATGAAGAGAACAGGATACAAGGAAAAGATTAGTCCGAAGGACTAATTGTCAGATAACAAGGACTCCACCAGACTGAGTCCAGTACAGCTAGATGGTGCCCGGCTACCACCACTGACTGCTCTGACCAGGATCACAACAGAGGGTTCTGGACAGAGCTGGGGAAGGATGTAGAGCATAATTCTAACTCACAAAAAAAAGACCAGATTTACTGGCCTAAAGGAGACTGGAGAAACCCCGAGAATATGGCCCCCAGACACCCTTTTAGCTCAGTGAAGTTACCTCCGAGGTTCACTGTTCAGCCTGGGAGTGGACAGCCCCGTAAAACCAAATGAGACTAACAAGGTACAGTAGTCCAGTGGCAAGGGCCAGAAGGCAGAAGGGGACAAGGAAGCTGGTGATAGGGAACCCAAGGTTGAGTAAGGATATTGTTGATGTGTTGTGAAATTGTTAACCATTGTCACAGGGCAACATTTGTAGTAACTGTTAAATGAGAAACTATTTTGTTCTGTAAGCCTTCATCTTAAGTGAGAATAGCAGCACAATTGGAAGAGCGTAGTCAATGTCACTGAACTGTGCATGTAGAAATTTTTAAAATGGTGTATCTTTGGCTATGTGTATTTTCACCAAAAAAAAAGGTTGAGAAGTTAGAGGGTTGACTTGTTGTGGGGTTGTTAACCAATGTCATAAAACAATATGTGTACTACTGTTTCATGAGAAACTATTTGTTCTGTAAGCCTTCACCTGAAGTACAACTAAAAAAAAAAAAATACACGCACACACACAAAAAAAAATCCATGTGAAGAACATTCTGTCTTTTGCAAAATGGCATTTCAAAATCATATCCATCAAGTTACTCAGTGTACCTTATTCAAGAACCCACGCACATACAAAATTCTCAAACTCAGTGCCAGGAAAAACCTTGTCTCTAGAAAAATATGTTTGCTTCTTTTTATCAGACTAAATAACCCATATGTTTCATATCTCAACTTTTTTGTTTAACTCCCAAAAAAGTCAGATCTAAACTAAAGGCTCAGTAGTGGTAACTAACACATCCAGGTGCCTCATTCCATCTCTGTCACTAACTTTATTTGTAAAACTTGCTTTATTATCCTTTCATTTGGTATTATAGAAGTCATACATACTCATTATCCATTGTAGGAAATATGGACAAGAAAAATGAAAAAAAAAAAAAACAACTGTTACTTTTTCAATCCTGGTGTATAGTACCACTTTCCCCTTGGTCTCCCAACTCCATTATTTTTATTCGGTAACCAGGAAGGAAAATTGATTCTGACTTCTTGCTGTTGTTAGCTGCCATCGGGTTAGCCTCTGACTCACGGCAACCCGTGTGCTACAGAGTAGAACTACTCCACAGGATTTTCTAGGCCTTTCTTCTACAGAGCCACTGGGTGGGTTCGAACCACCAACCTTTAAGTTAGCGGCCGACCATAAACCACTTGCGCCACCCAGGCTCCTCAATTCTGACTTATTTAGTGACAGAAAGCATCTATTAGAAGGATACTGGAGAGCTCACATAAGTCAAGTAGACTGCCCAGGCCTCAGAATGAACAGAAATTTGGTACCTCAGCAGTAGAAATCATGGACAATCTCCCTAAGACCCCGCCATCAGCTGACTTATCTCCCAACTACTTTTTTGCCTGAGTGACAGTCAGCATGGATCACTATCTTCAGAATCCCACTACAGTTGTGTGGATTGGGGCAGGACCAGATATCCAGTGCAAATGAGTAGGGGGTGGTTCTGTTACAATAATAGCGGGGTAGAAGGAGTTAAGGAGGTATTTCAAGCCACTGAGCCAGCAAACGTCTTGGGCTTGGCACTATTTGTTTTTCCCCCTTCTGCATGGTCACAACCAAGTGTTCATGGATTTATGCCTCTCAGCCATCACTATTGCTGTAAGAAAGAAACTCTGGACTGGGAGACAAAGGGGCTCCTTCCTCTAGGGGTTCTCCTGAGTGGGCTTCAGTTGTGGATGACTGTGGTGGTCTACTGCCTCTATTGCTCTTCCTGCCCCTTGCCGCCACCTAAGATGGCTGAGCCCCCACAGGCGGGAGAAGAGGGTATCCACACTGAGCAGGAGGCCATGATCTCTCTTGATATATTACACATGATTAGAGCAAACTAAAGATTGATTCTGATTATTTTTTAAATTAATAGTAGGTAGATGATATGTTTCTGTTCTACACACTCACCAAGTGATACATAACAGGCAATATTTTCAGTTATGTATCAAATGCAATATTCCCTGGAACGTGTTTATGAAACCCTAGTGCCCTCAGTGACATTAATATTAGTTCTGTGGAAAGGATTCTGGCAGTCCAAAAATGCTTGAGAAACAGGGCCTACTATATTATATTTTTGGACATGCAAAATGCACTATATAAAACCAGGGGCTCTGGGAAGTTATATAATTTAATGTGTGTGTGTGTGTGTGTGTGTGTGTGTGTGTGTGTGTGTGTGTTTAAGAAAAAAGAAAAACATTATTTAACAATTTATACAAAATAGATGACAATTTAAAGATTTGTTATATACACAGAGAGTGTTTGATAACTTCTCCGACTATCTACCAAGGCACAGCACATTGTTCGTTAAATATTGGAATTGGATATACGCTGAAAGAATGTAGCAGTATCAGAGGGCTTATAAGATTCGATGTAATTTTGTTATTTCATTACACAAATGTTAATCCCTACGACATAATCTATTCTCGATAATAAAAATGCTTCATAATTTTTTAAATCAGTGGTTGAAAGTTTACGTAAAGGGCCAGATAGTAAATATTTTAGAATTCACAGGTTATGCCGTTTCTGTCCCCACTACTCAATTTTGCTGTTTCAGTACAAAAGTAGCCATAGACAATACCTTAAAAAAAAAAAAAAGATACGTCTATATCTAATAAAACTTTATTTACAGACACCGAAATTTAACTTTCACTTAATTTTCACATGTCATGAAATCTAATTATTCTTTTGATTTTTTTCAACCATTAAAAGTGTAAAACCCATTCTTAGCTCAAGGACCATAGAAAAATAGGCCGAGTCAGATTTGGCTCGAGGGCCGTTCATTTGCTGATCGCTGTTTCACATATCTGTAGAGCAGCGTTCTCAAAAATTGCTGTTTGTTCAAACAAAAATATATTCATGTTTTTGGATTTACTCATTAGGAAGATTTCGGAGTTCACCTGACATTTTCTAGGGAGAAAAACAGTTGCTGTCGAGTCGATCGTGATTCATGGTGACCCCATGCTTTTCAGAGCAGAGCTGTGCTCCGTTAGTTTCTCAATGGCCGATTTTTTCGTAAGTAGATCGCGAGGCCTGTCTTCTGAGGCACCTTGGGGTGGACTCAAACCTCCAACATTTCAGTTAGCAGCACAGCACGTTAACAATTTGCAACACGCAAGAATTCCTCCCAGGGAGAATAATGCTAATAAATGCTGTTATATCGGCAGTGCCCAGTCTCCAAGTTGGCCCCCAAGGATCCTCGCCTCTTGGTATCCACACCCTGGTATAGTGCCCTCCCACAGTCTAACAGCGTTGGCCGGTCTGACCAATAGCCTACGGTAGAAGTGATGGTATATCACTTCTGAGATGAGGTTATAAAGACTGCGATTTCTGTCCTGGGTGCATGCTCTTCCTCACTTGTTTCTCTGCCATGGCAGGAGCAACCCTACAGAGAAGCCCGCATGGCAAGGAACTGAAGCTTCCAGCCAACAATCAGAGAGGAACTAAGGCCTGCCAGCACCCATATGAGTGAGTTTGGAAGTGACCCTCCAGCCCTAACGTGCCTTGAGATGACTGCAGCCCCAAACAACGGCTTGTGCACAACCTCACAAGAGTCCCAAGTCAGAACCACCTGGCTAAACCCACGAGGACTCTAGATCCCCAGAATCTGTGAGATAATAAGTGTTTGATGTTTTACGACGACAAGTTTACACATCCATAGATAAGTAACACAGTGTCTATGTTAGAACAAGATCTATTGGGTTCCAAACACCAACCTCTCGTATGTTGCTGCTCACAAGACTCCTCTGCTCTGATTCATTACCCAATTCCTTGGCCAGGCGCCTAGTCCATGAACCCTGCAGTGCTCAGACACTCCCTGAAACCGAGACTTAACTCCAGCCTTTGGAATGTCTGCGTGTCACATATGGAACTAGTAAAGGAAGAGGGGGAAATTCCCTGCACACTGTTTTCCGTAATACGCTGGTCAGAGTTTCTGAATCTAGTGATTTAATGGCCTGTTTCCCCCTTGAAAAAATAAGAGTTTATTCGCTGCTTCCTAACCTGCTTGTGTAACCACTCCCCACACTCTCAATTACACAGTTCGGTATTTTTTCCAACTATATATTGTCTCTTAGTTTAGGTGACAGCGTTATCTTCGGGAATTGTGTTTTGTATGTCCATCAGTCACCTGATTTTCCTTTATGGTGCACAATCCGTTCCACTGTTCATTGCTTCTTACTTGTCAGCATTACAAGTCCTGTAATTATCCAAGATGACATTTTGTAAAACATAAGGCAGGAAGGGCAAGAAAATAATGGTCCGCTGCCAAGCCCATCACAGGATCCTGACAGAAGCTTGGCTCCAGGCCAGTCATCACTTGCAGGAAATCATCTCATTGTATTTTGTGATTTAACGGTATTGGAATTTCTTAATGTCCACAAATACTTCTGTACATGTAGGAAAGTGACCATTTCAGTGTGAGGGAGTTCAGGCCCCTGAGCATGTGGACAGGTGTGTGTGTGATGGGAGACGTGGGGATTGGGAAATGAGAAAGATCCAGGTGCTCCGACTTCCCTTATTTATCTTGTAATTAATCACAGAACCCTAGATGTACAACAAACTTCATGAGATTATTAAAAATTCCCATCTGGTCTGTGGACCCCACAGCTATGTCTTCTATAAGATTAGATTGGGCAAATCTATTAAACATGGGGAGCTGAATTTGACTTGTATGACAATGGTATTCAGTGATGATAGGCTTGCCGGCACCGTGCAGAGTTCAAGCACTGGAGTTCAACCATTTCAGCTCAAATCCCACCTCCACTGTTTATTTTTGTTTTTACTTTTTCTTTTGCCTGTCCAGAAAACCTTCACTGGCCCCTTCTTTGGGGGTCCCGAACCAAAAAACCTGTCATTAAGTCAGTTCTGCCTCATGGCAATCCCACATGTTTCAGAGTAAAATTGCACTCCATAGGAGTTTCAATAGAAGTAGATTGCCAGGCCTTTCTTCTGCAGTGTCGCTGTGTGGATTCAAACAGCCAACTTTTCAGTTAGTAGTCAAACGCAAACAGCAGCCCTTATTTTGGAAAATGATTCTTCCTCTCTGACCATTTGGTTGTAGAGGTTCTAGTTCCAGTTATTGTGGAGGGCCTGTTACTCCTTCCTCTCTTGTACATACCACCTTGTTGCCTCTTCCTTTTTTTTAACATGATGTACTCAAGCAGTCTTCTCCTAAGCTGGTTAGAACTGAGTTCTTTACTTGCAACCACTTGCAAAAGAATTCCAACTTATTCAATGGTGCCAGGTATTATAGTATAATAAAAGAAGAGCAAATTATGGTCTGATTGACAGATGTGTGAAAAAGAAAACGCTAGAAATTATGAATTAAATAAGATATTATATAATTAGTAATCAATTACCGATTATCTGGTAGTGGATTAACTGGTTTTCAGTTTAACTGGATTTAAAAAGAGATATTGCGTATGTGAAAAAAATTATTAAAATTGCCATACCTGCATATTAAAAGACATCTATTACTAGAGACAAGGCCCCTGGGTGGTGCAAACAGTTTGTTCTCAGCTACTTACCAAAAGGTTGTTGGTTCAAACCCACTCAGTAGCACGTGGAAGAAAGGACTAGCCATCTGCTTCTGTAAAGATTACAGTCAAGAAGACCCTACGGAAGACACATCCAAACTCCCTGAGGGACCGAATTGCTGGGTGGAGGGCTGTGGGGACCATGGTCTCGGGGAACATCTAGCTCAATTGGCATAACATAGTTTATAAAGAGAATGTTCTACAGTGTCTGGGGCCCTAAAAGCCTGTGAGGAGCCATCTAACATACTCTACTGGTCTCACCCCTTTGGGAGCAAGGGAGACTGAAGAAAACAAGATACAAGGGAAAGATTAGTCCAAAGGACTAATGGACCACAACTAACACGGCCTCCACCAGACTGAGTCCAGGACAACTAGATGATGCCTGGCTACCACCACTGACTGCTCTGACAGGGATCACAACAGAGGGTCCGGGACAGAGCTGGAGAAAAATGTAGAACAAAATTCTAACTCACAAAAAAAGACCAGACTGACTGGCCAGGAGAAACCCTGAGAGTATGGCCCCCGGACACCCTTTTAGCTCAGTAATGAAGTCATTCCTGAGGTTCACCCTTCAGCCAAAGATTAGACAGCCCCTGTCTTAGTCATCTAGTGCTGCTGTGACAGAAATACCACAAGTGGATGGCTTCAACAAAGAGAAATTTATTCTCTCACAGTCTAGTAGGTTACAAG
>NW_004443940.1:14547577-14549201 GCF_000243295.1 Trichechus manatus latirostris
GTGCTCTGCTCCCAGCACTGCTTTCTTGGTGGTGTAAATTTCCCAACTCTCTGCTTGCTTCCCTTTCCTTTTATCTTTTGAGAGATAAAAGGTGGTGCAGGCCACACCCCAGGGAAACTCCCTTTACATTGGCTCAGGGATGTGACCTGGGTAAGGGTGGTGTTACAATCCCACCCTAATCCTCTTTAACATAAAATTACAATCATAAAATGGAGGGCACCACCATAATACCGGGAATCATGGCCCAGCCACGTTGATACACACCTTTTTTAGGGGACACAATTCAATCCATGACACTGCCCCTTCCTGCCTTCTGAACTTTGCTTTTGGGCAAATGCTCCCCTTTTGGTCTTGTGTGGTTGATTGTTCTGAGGAGCACATTCTTCACGGGTGTTATTGTTCACTTTAGGCCTGTCTGTTGTTTGTCTGAAAGGTGATCTCTGGGAGTGGATTCAGTTCCAGGTTTGAAAAGTGTCTAACGGCCACAGTTAGTTCCACCAGTCTTTGTCAGACCAGTAAATCTGGTCTTTTTTATGAATTTGAATTTTTTTCTACATTTTTCTCCCACTCTGTCCAGGACCTTCTACTGTGATCCTACTCAAGCACCATCTAGTTCTTCTGGTCTCAGGCTAGTGGAGGCTGTGGTTCCTGTGGTCCATTTGTCCTTTGGATTAATTGTTTCCTTGAGACTTTGATGTTTTTCACACTTCCTTGCTTTGGACCGGAAGAAATCAATAGTTATATCTTACTTAGATGGCTGCTCCCAAGCTTTTAAGACCCTAGCCACTGCTCACCAGAGTAAGATGTAGAACATTATCTTTATGGAATTTGTTATGTCAATTGACCTAGATGTCCCCCAAGACTATGGTCCTAAGCCCTCAAGCCCAGTAACTCTGTCCCACAAGGTGTTTTGTTATGGTTAAGAAGTTTTTACAACTGTGACCCCTGTGTGCTCTACTCTATACATGGATATATTTGCAGCACATACAAATGTGTATGTAGAAATATCCTCTGCCAAACCTCTATATGCTCATGGGTGTACTCCCATACACCATCTCACACCTGTTCATCTTACATATCTACCTATGTATCCACTTGTAAATTATTGTTTGTTATTAGTGTTATTGCAGGATTGTGTATGTAATAGCACTTACTGTTGTTGCCTTCTGTGTATCTCCCAGTGTCTTCCTTTGCCTTGGTCATGTTGTGCTGACTTCCCCCATATTGTGTATTGTCTTTCCCTTCACCCAAGTTAATATGTGTCTACTATCTAGTTAGTGATTTTCCCTCCTTCCCTCTCCCATCCTTGGTAACCATCAAAGACCGTTCCTTTCTGTGTGTAAACCTTTTCTTGACTTTTTATAATAGTGGTCTCATACAATATTTGTCTTTTTGAGATTGACTTATTTCACTCAGCATAATGTCATCCAGGTTCATCCATGTTGTAAGATATTTTGTGGATTCATCATTATTCTTCAATGTTGCATAATATTCGTTGTGTGTATGTACCTGTCATGGATTAATTGTGTCCCACAAAAATGTCTGTCAACTTGGCTAGGTCATGATTCCCAGTATTGTATGATTGTCTACCATTTTGTCATCTGATGTGATTTCCCTGTGTGTT
>NW_004443940.1:14549301-14583432 GCF_000243295.1 Trichechus manatus latirostris
CTGTCAACTTGGCTAGGTCATGATTCCCAGTATTGTATGATTGTCTACCATTTTGTCATCTGATGTGATTTCCCTGTGTGTTGTAAATCCTATCATTGTGGTGTTAATGAGATGGTTAGTGGCAGTTACATTGATGAGATCTACAAGATTAGATAGTGTCTTAAGCCAATCTCTTTTGAGATATAAAAGAGAGAAGCGAGCAGAGAGACATGGGGACTTCATACCACCAAGAAAGCAGCACTGGGAGCAGAGTGCATCCTTTGGACCCAGGGTTCCTGCGCAGAGAAGCTTCTAGTCTAGGGGAAGATTGATGACAAGGACCTTCCTCCAGAGCCGATAGAGAAAGCCTTCCCCTGGAGTTGATGTCCTGAATTTAGACTTGTAGCCTACTAGACTGTGAGAAGCTAAATTTCTCTTTATTAAAGCCATCCACTTGTGGTATTTCTGTTATAGCAGCACTAGAAAACTAAGACGGTATCACAGTTTGTTTATCCATCCATCCATTGATGGGCAGGTATTTGTGCACCAATGTTCATTGTAGCAATATTCACAATAGCTAAAATGTGGAAATAACCTAGTCATCTATCAAAGGTAACTGGATAAACAAAATGCATACAATAGAATACTATTCAACTATCAGGAGAAATAAAGTTTCTGATACATGCTACCACATGGATGAACCTTGAAAACATTATGCTAAGTGAAATACATCAGACACAAAAGGACAACTATTGTATGACCCCACTTACATCAAATATCTACAATAGGGGTGAATGCGTAGTTACTGCTTTAAAAAAAAAATTCTTAGGTAGAAAAATATTTTTTATCATGGAAATATGTTCGTATATAGTAACATGTTGTTGGAAGAGAGGTGGGAAAATTTTCTCTTATATGCTGCAGAGGTACATAAATTTGGAAAAGCCTTGTTAGACAAAAATTGGGTAGATTTATCGAAATTTTGGAGTCCTTGAGTGATGCAAACGGTTAACACTCTTGGCTGCTAACCAAAAAGTTGGCAGTTTGAGTCTACCCAGAGATGTCTCAGGAGAAAGATCTGGAAATTTACTTCTGAAAAATCAGCCATTAAAAGCCCTCTGGAGCACAGTTCTACTCAGACACACATGGAGTTGCCATGAGTCAGAACCAACTCCATGGCAACCATTTGTGGGTGTGAGTTGTGCATTTTGTTTGTTTTAGGAAAAATTTTAACTGTGCATACTCTCTGGAACAGTAACTCTACTTACGGGGTTGCGGGGGGTGTAGAATTCTCTTTTGGCCATGTTAAGGTTGAGGTATCTATTATACCTGTTAAACACCTGAGTGAAAATATTCTGTCAGACATTGGTTATTTGAATCTAGAGCTTAGAGGAATGTTTGGACCTGGAGATGTAAAATGGAAAGTATCATTATGCTGGTGGTATTTAATACAGAGATTTACACCTAATGTAAGGATGTTTATGTTTTTCTTTATGGAACCCTAACCATAAACCCAAAAAACCAAACTCGTTGCTGTCGAGTCCATTCTGACTCATAGCAACCCTAACCATACAGCCTCACAAAAGGAAGAATAGGAAACCATGTCTATGGAGTCTAGTTTTAATTGATTGTATACATTTGTGGAGAAAAAGTGAGTACTGCTTTCATGTTTCTCCACAGACAACGCCTATGTCAGGAAGCAGAGAAAGTTTTATTTGGAATGTAAATTCCTAGGCCAAATTTGCTAAATTCATGCAGAACTGATGCAGATGAGAACTGACATTAGGATGATTGCCTCATCAGTTCCCATCAGTGAGCTCAGCTCACTCACTGAACCAGGGTGTGGCTCCCACCAACACGGTGACTGTGTGAGGAGGTAACCTGATTCTCCCAAGAGTCTAGCAAACAGGAAGCTTTTTGCTCATCACCATGGCTACAAAATCCTTTGGGCCTAAGGTAGAACCTGGATTCTTCAATATTGATCTAGGAGGATGGCTTTGTCTTCAAATCTAGAAAACGAAACCAAGGGAGGAAGTTCTAATACGAATTGAAAGTGTACTGGTTGAGATCTTTGATGCTAAGACATCCTGGGGCAGGAGAAGGAGAGGAGCCTGGCACATCGTATATCACTGACATTGATTTAAAAATAAAAACAAGATATAACGCATGCAGATATTAAACTGTACCTCAACATGGACTTGAATTAAAAAAAAAAAAAAGTAGTCCCATGTCATAAGGCTCTTTTGAAATCTATAATATAAATTTATCATAGAGACCAGAACAATGAACATGAGATAGTCATTAACCTGATTCCTCTGCCAAATCCCCGTTCACTTAGGCTCAATTTCCCAATTTCCAAAAGGATGATAATAATGGTTACTCTGTTGATAGGGTTTCTATGAGTCAGAATCAACTCGACGGCAATGGGTTTAGTTTTGTTGTTGTTGTTGTCGACAGACAACATTTAAGTTCATCAATTTGAGGTAATAATTAATCTACAGTAAACTTGAAAGCACTAGGCAATTTAAAATATATAGTAAGAATACAAATCAAAACCACAATGAGTGAGATACCATTTCACACCTGCTAGGATGGCTATTATCAGAAGAAAAGGAAAATAATAAGTGTTGACAAAGATGTGGAGAAATGGGAACTCTAATCCATTGCTGGTGGGAATGTAAAATGGGACAGCTACTGTGGAAAATAGTTGGGCAGTTTTTCGAAAAGTTAAACATAAATTACCATATGGCCTAGAAATTCTACTCTTGGGTATATACACAAAAGAGTTGAAAGCAGGGACTCAAACAGATAGTTGTACACCAATGTTCATTGCAGCATTATTCATAATAGCCAAGAGGTGGAAACAATCCAATGTTCATCAACAGACGAATGGATAAACCACATGTGGTATATACATACAATGAAATACTATTCAGCCATCAAGAGAAATGAAGTTCTGATACATGCTACCAGATGGATGAACCTTGAAAACATTATACTAAGTGAAATAAGTTAGACACAAAAGGGGAAATATTGTCTGATCCTACTTTTATGAATAGGCAAATACATTGAGACAGAAGTTATTAGAGGTCACTAGGGGCTGCCCTGGTGGTACAGTGGTTAAGCACTCAGCTGCTAAACGAAAGGTTGGTGGTTCGAACTCACCAGCCGCTCCTCAGGAGAAAGATGTGGCAGTCTGCTTCATTCCCAACTTTGGAAACCCTATGGGGCAGTTCTACTCTGTCCTATATGGCTGCTATGAGTCAGAATCAACTCGTTGTCAGCAGTGGGAATGGGTTTTAGGGACTGGTGTGAGGGTAAAATGGGAACTTATTGCTTAAAGGGTACCGAATTTCTGTTTACCAAAAAAAAAAAAAAAAAACCCGTTGCCCTCAAGTCAATTTCAACTCAACATCTGGAAATGGATAGCCATGATGGTTACACAACATGGTTAATGTAACGTCATTGAATTGTATAGTTACAAATGGTCACAATGACAAAATTTTTTGTTATGTGTATTTTACCACAGTAAAAAATTTTTTTAAATACATAGTACATTTTCAAATAAAGTCAACAAAATAGCTGTAATATAGTGAGTGTTTATATGTGACAGATACTCTTGTGTGTGTGTTTTACACAGTCTCATTTAGACTACCAGCATCATTTATGTAATGATCACCATTTTACAAGTGAGAAAATTGGGGCTGAGATGCTAAGTAGCTTTGTCATGGTCACACAGCTTGTAATCAGTAGATCCGGGATGCAAACACAGGTCCATTAGACTCTATAACTAATATTCCGTGCATATATGTATCCATAATGAGAAATGTTCCAGTTGCTTTTACATTTCTTAATTCCATTCTAAGATGTTGCACTTTATCGTTCTGAAAATGTTACACTGAATGCATACCACCCAGCATTAGTAACAACACATATTTGAAAAGTAATTTATTTCTTCAATTTAATATCTCATTTAATGCTAGGAAGGAGATATTTTAATGCCCATTTCGTAGATAATGAAAATTGAAACACAATAATGTTAAGTGCTTTGCATTAAAGCTAATAAGTGACTAAGCCAGGATTCAAAAACGGAAGTTATCTTACTCCATGTCCAATACTGTTTTCAATACACAGGTAGAAGTTGGCTTGGGATACTGGGATTGCTTAAACAAAAAAAAAAGTTGAGAAAAAAGTGAAATTTCCAGGAAGGAGTTAGGATAATTCCAAAAGGGCACTCACTGCTTTTCTACTCTCCCCAGCCTCCCTCTTCACCAGAGAAACCAGCGTTAGGGTTATTGTTTACCCTCTCATTCCTTCAAAAATGCTAATAAAATCACATACAAGTTTATATTTTTTTTTTCATTTTCAGGTTATTTCAATACCATCATGCAATAGATATTATTTGTTATTGGATTTTTTCACCTTTCATCATTCTAGGTCAATCATTTGGATCTAACAAATTTTTTTTTCAGATATTGAAAGATTCACATATGGACATGATTAAAAGAAGGACAGAAATTCAATTCAACAAGTATTTATGGAACAATATGTGCCAGACTGTTCTGAGTGTGCTGGGGCTACAGCAGTGAACAAAATAGATCAAAAATGCCTGTACTCTGGCTTCTACAGTGTGCCAGTCACCCCATATTTATCATCAACAGCTTTAGCGTATGTGTTTGCTAATGCAACATAAAATAACTTATTATCTCAGTGGTCTTACACAATGGTCTATAGTGTGGAAGTACAAGAATTTATTCTACCACTTCTTTATTGGTTGACATTCCATTTTTGTTTTGTTTTTTATTTTTACAAACAATGCTGTAATAAACACCCATATCATATATATCCTGTGTAATGATGCCTTTATTTCTTCTGAAGAATAGACTTTTAAAAGTAGGATTGTTGGTTCAAAGATATATATATATAGATATATTCTAGAGAGAGAGAGAGAAACTGTGTGTGTCCATTTAATTCTATACAAATTCATTAGCTTATTTCCAACAAAAGGTTGTAGTAATTATACTCGTCCCAGTCGCACAATGATTAAGTGCTCAGCTGCTAACCAAAAAGTCGGAGGTTCAAACCCACCAGCTACTTCGCAGGAGAAAAGACCTAGCAATCTGCTCCTATAAATATTACAGCCTAGGAAACCCTATGAGGTAATTCTACTCCATCATATGAGGTCACTATGAGTCAGAATCTACTCAACGGCACACAACAACAAGCTTATAATAGTGCTAATTTCCCTACATTTTTACCAGCACTGAATTTTAAGTCTTTTAAGCTGTCAATGGGTCAAAAATAGTTTGCAAATTATTGATTTAATTTGCATTTCCCTGGCTCTTCTACCAGAAATGATCCAGCATCCCTCCATCTGTTTATTCACCATTTGCATTTCCACTTAATAACAGTTGCTAACATTAGAGTCACGCACTGGAATGTGCTGTGCATTATCTCATTTGATCCTCACTACAACCCTATCAGAAGGGTAGCACCTGCTTTCCCCCACCCCATTTGACAGATGAGAAAATAGTTTCCAAGAGGTTATGAAACTTGCCCAAGCTCACACAATTGGCAAAATGGTAGAGCTGCAATTTAACCAGTCTGATTACAGTGCCTCTGGGTCTAACCAGTACACAAACTGCCTCTGCTGCCAGGACCATTTTCAATCCCTTCTCTCCAATCTTACTCCCTTCCTTCCAGTGAAGTCTGAGCGACTTGGTCAGCAAATCTGCCCAATGTCAGAGAAGGGAATGAACATACAAAATTCCTGCAATAGAATTTAATACTATACAAAAAGCGGTATAGGGAATACTGCAAGGGACCCTGAAATGAGAGTGAAGGCAGTTTCCTCTATGTAAAATAATTTAGGAACCAAATCACTTTGGAAATGAGGTCATATCTAAAGAAAAGGAGTACTACCCTGGGTGAACAAACATTAGCAAACAGACCCGTCTCGGCCCATTCACCTTCACTAACTCGCTTCTCCTTTCCCAGGTGCTCTCACCGGCCCTGGTACTGTCCACCTTGGTGGTGCTGAAGTAGGTGTTCACAATCTGCTATCTGAACCCACCTTCAATACGGCCCTAACACACTTGGACTGCCCTTGCTTCCAAAATCATGAGCTGTCATCCAACTTCTGCCACGAAGGCTCTCTAATCACCTTTAATGTGCAAATTTATATTCTGCGATATCGCAGTGTTTTGACTTATCCCTCCGCTTGACCATTGTCACCAGCTCTGACTTAGACACATGCCGGTTGCCTTTTACAGGGTTAAGAGCCCATCCTTCATGATCTGTAAAAATATATGTGCTCCATTACACCATGTCATTCTTGAGACCATGATATTCATCATGAAAATACACACCCATACACCCACAAGGAGGTGTAACTGCTTGAATATAGTTTTTTGCTCACATCCCTAACCCAACGTGGTTTGCAGTCCACATTAGATGCAATGGCGCTTTCCCTTGCCCATTTTCCCTAAGCTTTGTAAACACTTGTATTTCCTGAAATTAAATCACTGACTAGCGGTTTCCTGCCCCGCTTCCCGTTTCCTATTCCCCTTCCAATCTCCTCCTTCTGCCGGGCTGGGGTCCGGGCAAAGAATGCTGTCCACATCACTTAGGTGTCCGAGGTGGCATCCAGATTCCGGAGGTCTCGCTCCTTGGTGTAGTAGTCACTTAACCCCAGCGCCCTCGCCCTCCCAGGACCTCTCCTCCGCCCGCTCCGCGCCGTTCTAGGAGGAGCCTAAAAGCTCCCTTTCCCAGTTGATGGGGATTGTGGTGCGTAAACAGGATTAACTCTCTCCGCCCCAGCTGCCGCTGATCTACCCGCGGCCCGCGGCCGGAGCGCGTCCGCAGGTGCGGAGGTTGCGGCGCCGAGAGGGGAGGATGGGGAGGACCGGGGCCTGGGAGCAGCCTCTGGGGTCCGCTTCCTCCTGGAGCGGGGCGGGGGACCACCGCCTCCCGACCAGCTTCCCTAAAGCCCGGGCGGACGGCGGCGGCTGCGCGGGCTCCTAGCCGTAGCCTCCCCTCCACCACCCTCCTCTCCCGCCCGGCGCTTCCTCCCCGCCCACCGCGCTCCAGCTGCCCGGGCGCCGCCAGCGCCGTCCCCCACCTCCCGGAGCCGCCGCGCCAGCCCCTCGCCCAGCCATGGGGGACCTGCCGGGCCTGGTGCGCCTCTCCATCGCGCTGCGCATCCAGCCCAACGACGGGCCGGTCTTCTTCAAGGTGGACGGGCAGCGCTTCGGCCAGAACCGCACCATCAAGCTGCTCACCGGCTCCTCCTACAAGGTGGAGGTGAAGATTAAGCCCACCACGCTGCAAGTCCAGTGAGTGCGGGCCGGGGAGGGGGCCGGAGGCCGGCTGCGCCCCGTCGCTGCAGGGCCCGCCCCGGGTGCGGACGGAGGCCCCTGGGACGTCCCGAGCCTCTCCCGGCTCCTCTGGCCTCGCGCGGTGACCAGAGGGCCTCGGGGAGGAGGTCAGCTCCCTGTTTCCCTTCCTCTCCTCCTGTGCCTTACAGCTATTCTCACTTCTCACCACCGTCGCCGTGATCGCACTGGGCCCCTTGGAGACAATTACTGGAGGCCAGGTTTTCTTTTCTTTAAATTCTCACCCCTTCTATCTAGCTATTCCTGGAAGGGCTATTTCCGCGGTCTGCGCAGAACCCTAAGCGGCCGAGGTGGGGCGGATGCGAGAAACTCGCTGCGGGGTTCGTTTACCGCAATCCCAGCCTTCCGGTCGCTGTGCTGCTGTCCCGCCGCGGCGCAGCGGCGAGGCTGGAGGAATGAGAAGGGCTGAGGAATGAAGTGTAAAGGCAGGGGGGCGGGGGGTGTCTTGTTGGGGCTCCCTGAGAGATGATCCCCACTTCTCCATCCCCCTTTATGTGGCGGGGGAAGCAGGCTCAACACGTCAGAGAGCTGCGTCTGCTCAGGCCTAGTTCCACGGCTTTCCCTGGCGTGTGTTTTTCTTCCTCTCCTGCGTTTGTTCAGCCTGGTTGTGGCACCTTGGGTTAGCAGCATTCTGACATCAAGGTTTTTTGGTTTATTCGTCGTAGGGTTATCGCTTCCCTGCTATCACAGGACACTGCACCCAATAGACCTCTAGGGGAAAAGCCAGTGTGGGACTCTGGGGAATAATCCATGGGTGGGCTCCTTTACCTCTGGGATCTCCACCTGAGCATGGGTGTGAAGTGTAGTCTGGAAGGAGGAAATAAACCAACATTTATTTTATCTGTCATAATGCTGGACATGGGAATTTTGAATTTGTCAGACACCTTTTACAGTTGAAATGTCCACTTGTATTCAGTAAACTTGAACTAGCCTTCTCGGTGCCTGGCGCTAATGGAAGGACCTAGAACCAAGCCTTGTTTCTGTTGCTTCTGGTCCATCTATTTATCAGCATCCTCACAGCTCCATGCACCCACTGGCCTCACATTTCCCAGTGTTCTGTGCTTTTGAATATGAGCCAAGCTTTTCCTTTCTTTTCTTCCCTAGCAACCTCTTCCACCATGTCATTTCTTTGGTATTCCATTTTCTTCAAAGTAGTTCTGTTTTTTAACTAATTTAAGGAACCAATTTGTGTTAATGACAAAACTAGTTTTTCTAGTTACACTTTAATTTTATCAAGGGTTTTTCAATGCCCAAACCCAGTGGTTCTTAAACTTGTAAGTGCATCAGGATCACCTGGACCCGTCGCCATCGATTCCAACTCACAGCGACCCTATAGGACAGAGTAGAACTGCCCGCATAGAGTTTCCAAGGAGTGCCTGGTGGATTTGAACTGCCAAACTTTTGGTTAGCAGTTGTGGCTCTTAACTACTATGCCACCAGGGTTTCCAAATCACCTGGAGGGCTTGTTAAAACCCGGATTGCTTGGCCCCTACCCCAGTTTCTAGTTTAGTACCTCTAGAATATTTTTTAAAAAGTTCTGGTGGCATAGTGGTTAGGAGCTCAGCAGCTAACCAAAAGGTCGATAGTTCGAATCTACCAGCTGCTCCTTGGAAACCCTATGGGGTTGTTCTCCTCTGTCCTATAGGGTCACTATAAGTTGGAATCGACTGGTCAGCAATGGGTTCTTACGGGAGGGTTAAAAAAAAAAAGTTGCAGTCGATTGCAACTCATAGCGACCCTGTAAGACAGAGTAGAACTGCCCCATAGAGTTTCCAAGGAGTGGCTGACGGATTGGAACTGCTGACCTTTTGGTTAGCAGCCAGGCTCCTAACCACTACACCACCAAGGCTCCTAAAAATCTGCACTCCTAATAGGTTCACAGGTAATGCTGATGCTGCTGGTCCAGGGGTTTGATCTTGAAAACAGTTGACCTAACAGAAAGCAATGATGCCCATGATAATTTCTGATGGTATGACAGGCTTGAGGAAGAGAACCCCAAATTGCAAAACCCCTCTAAAGGATATTTAGAGAATATCTAGTCCAGTGGTTGTCAACCCTACCTGCACATTAGTATCACCTGGAGAACCTTAAAATAAATGTATCAATGCCCAAACCACTGCCCAGACCATTTGAATTCCAGTCTCTGGCATTTCAGATAGGACTGGCATTAGTAGGTTTTTAATAGCCTCACAGATTATTTTAATGAGTAACCAGAGAGGAGATCCACTCATAAAGCACAACTTGGCCTTTACAGGTATTTTAGATGAGAATACTGAGGTCAGTTCAGAAAGATTAAGTAGTTGGTCTAAGGTCTCATAGCTAAGTAGTAGGAGGTTTAGTTGGAGAACTCAAACCTCCTGACCTTTCAGAGTTATTTCTACCATAGCACAGTACCTCCCTTAGTCAAGCCCTGTAGGATCTCTGCCTGGAGTTTTGGTCCATACCAGGATAGGGTGCTGAAGCTAAGTCTTACCATATATGGTCAACTCCTATCCATTGCAGGAGCATTTCCATTGGTGGCACACTCGTCCCACTGGAGCTGAAGTCTAAAGAACCGGATGGAGACAGAATTGTCTATACGGGCGTATATGACACAGAAGGTGTGGCCCCAACCAAGAGTGGAGAACGACAGCCCATCCAGATCACCATGCCGGTAAGGCCTTTTTAGAGGTGTGGGTACCCAGTGCCAGGGCAAATGAAAACCAACAAAAAGAAAACGATCAGTGTGGTTGTTGTTAGGTGCCGTTGAGTTGGTTCCAACTTGTAGTGACCCTATGTACAAGAGAATGAAACACTGCCTGGTCCTGCGCCATCCTCACGATTGTTGTTATGCTTGAGCCCATTGTTGTAGCCACTGTGTCAATCCATCTTGTTAGGGGTCTTCCTCTTTTTTGCTGGCCCTCTACTTTACCAAGCATGATGTCCTTCTCCAGGGACTGGTCCCTCCTGATAGCATGATCCAAAGTATGTGAGATCAAAGTACTTCCAAGGAGCACTCTGGCTGTATTTCTTCCAAGACAGACTTGTTCTTTCTTCTGGAAGTCCATGGTATATTCAGTATTCTTCGCCAACACCATAATTCAAAGGTGTCAATTCTTCTTCTGTCTTCCTTATTCATTATCCAGCTTTCACATGCATCTGAGGTGATTGAAAATACCATGGCTTGGGTTAGGAGCACCTTAGTCCTCAAAGTGACATCTTTGCTTTTGAACCCTTTAAAGAGGTCTTTTGCAGCAGATTTGCCAAATGCAGTACATTGTTTGATTTCCTGACTGCTGCTTAAATGGGTGCTGATTGTGAATCCAAGTAAAACGAAATCCTTGACAACTTCTTCAGTCTTTTCTCCATTTATCATGATATTGCTCATTGGTCCAGTTGTGAGGAATTGTGTTTCCTTTATGTTGAGGTGTAATCCTGAAGGCTGTAGTCTTTGTTCTTCATCAGTAAGTGCTTCAAGTCCTCTTTGCTTTCAGCAAGCAAGGTTGTGTCATCTGCATATTGCAGGTTGTTAATGAGCATTTCACCAATTCTGATGCCACATTCTTTTTCATATAGTCCAAGAAAAAGAAAACAATCAGTATCTCCCTTTAAGAAAAGGTATAACCAGTTGCCGTTGAGTCAGTTCTGACTCAGTGGCGACCTCATGTGTGTCAGAGTAGAGCTGTGCTCCGTAGGGTTTGCAATGGCTGATTTTTTGGAAGTAGATTGCCAGGCCTTTCTTCCAAGGCACCTCAGGGTGAACTCGAACCTCTAACCTTTTGGTTAGCAGCTGAGCACATTATCCATTTGCACCACCCAGGGACTCTAAGAAAAAAGGTATCTTAGGAACTAATTACTATGAAAATAATTTCCTTTATGGATCTGCTGGTGAAGGAGCTATCTGATTAATGCTCCTTTCCTTGACTGGCTGACCCTATAGATGCTGAAAGACAGTACATAAACAGAAGCAGATAATTCTGGGAAGGATAATATATTCTATATCAGGACTGGTTTCTATCAGTGGTCCAACTGACCCTGAAAAGCCTTTGGCTTTCAGTGGCCCACAACCTTTTGGCTATGGGAAAGTTGATTTGAATGACCTCTTGTCATTTAAATCTACACTAAATGGATGCACTCTTAATATCTAGTCCTACCAGAGATAATATGTCAAAAACAACAATATTTATAGTCAGGTAATATTGGCCCTGAAGTAAAAACCAAATTGGTAGAAAGGATAGAGTCGAGAAATAGATTTACCTACTTGTGCAAACATGGTAGGTGATTGAGTAAGCTTTCTAAAACAAGGGGAAGGAAGGTTCATCTACACTGCTGCTGTGAAAACAGGGTAGCATTTTCCCTCTGAAAAGGCCACCTGCCCTCTAGCTTTATAGGAAAGATCACAGAGGTTCTCAAATATCAGTATGCATAAGAACCTCCATAGGAGTTTACTTAAAGTGCCGGTCCTAGGTCTCAGTCACTTCCAGTGATTTCGGTTCAGTGAGCTCGCTGGAGTGGGGTCTAAGAAAATGAACCTTTTAAGAAGCATACCAGATGATCGTGATTGGGATAGTCCGTGGAATATACTTTGAGAAATACTGATTGAAGAGCTATATAATCCATCCAATCCTTTAAAACCTTAACGTTTTCACAATGCCCAGTATACTTAAAGCAATCACAGCAGTAACACAGAGAAACAATCTAGTCATTCATGCATCCTACATTTGAGCTATTTTGGAAAGAGTTCTATTTCCCTTCAAAGAATGTTCATTAGAAAAAAAATATAGTAATGGGGAAAATATATAATCCCAACAAGAGATGACTATTGTTAACATTCTAAGAAAATTGTTTCTACATGTATTCTATACATATGCTTTTCTCTACTTGCATATATGGAACATGATTTTTAAAGTGGGTCTGGGTACTTTATTCTATGAATGTATTAAATTATTCTCAGTTCCCTGTTGCTGGTCATTTCCATTTCTCAAGCTTGTAAAGAAGGCAATAACAATCACTTCTGCACAGTTGTCTAATATTTTCTCAGGATAGATTTTTAGAAAAAAATTGCATGTTAAGGCATTTTTTAAGTTCTGCCCAACTGACCTCCAGAAAGACTAGGGAATTTACACTTCTGTAATCTGTATTTGGAGCCCTGGTGGTGCAATGGTTAAGAGCTCAGCCTGCTAACCAAAAGATCGGCAGTTTGAATCCACCAGCCCCTCCTTGGAAACCCTACGGAGCAGTTCTACTCTGTCCTGTAGGGTCACTATGAGTTGGAATCGACTTGATGGCAACGAGTTTGGTTTTTGGTTATAATCTGTATTTGAGTGTTCATCTCTCTCTGCAACTAGGTATAATTAATCACTTTTAAATATTTATGTGATAGGCAGGATATTTAATTTTTTTTTATTACTCTTAATTTGAAATTTGACGTGTTCATTTACCATTTGTATTTCTTTTGTGGATTGAATATTCTTGGCTTTTACCCATTTTTCTACTGAAGTGTGTCTTTGTTGATTTAAAGAAATCTTTAAAATTAAAAACAGTAATCTCTTTTATCTCATTTTGAAAGTGTTCATCATTTATGACTTGAGACTTAACTTTGTTTACAATATGTCTAAATTTTTATGTAGTACAACATACAGTCTTTTTCTTAATGGTTTTTGCAAGTAGGATCCAGCTTGGAAAGTCTTCCCTAACTCCCCTAGACTAAGTACATATACATATACACACAGGCACTGTTGTGTATTTTTATCTGAGCTCTCATGGTCTCATTTGTTAATATTTAAATCTCTAATTCACCTGAAATTTATTTCAGTTCTTGGTTCCATATTGAAATCTATTTGTCCATAATGCCCAATACAAGTAATTAAGTAATCTATACTTCTCTGGTAGTCTGAGATTTTCATGGTAATTTCTTATGGCAAAATTTTAAGTCTCCTACACTTTCTAATCTATTCCATTGACCTGTTTATTCTAATTCTGTCTTAGTTACATAGTGCTGCCATAACAAAAAGTACCACAAGTGAGTGGATTTAAAGAACAAAAACTTATGTTCTCACAGTTCTGGAGGCTAAAAATCCAAATCAGGGTCTCAACCATGTCAATTCCTTCTGTGAGCCTCTCTCCTAGTTGCTGGTGTCTGCCAGCCATCCTTGGTTCCTTGGCTTGTAGACAATTCTCACATGGTGTCTGTCTTCCCCGTGGCTTTGTGTTTGTTCTTGTCTTTTTATAACTCGGAAGTGATTAGGTTTTAGGATCCTCCCTATGCTAGTATGATGTCATTAACATAACAAAATAAAAACAACAGGATCACATCAACAGATACGAGGGCCAGAAATTCAACGCGTGTTTTCGAGGCACACAATTCAAAGCGTAGCATATGCCAGTACCACATTGTTTTAAAATATGTTTTATATGTTCTCATGTATTTAATAATTGTTCACCTTACTGAATTTGCTTATTTAGAATTTTCAGTTGCTTATCTTGGGTCTTGCAGATAGACTTTCATAATCTGCATATAGCTTTGTGTCATTTTCTGAGTTTTTTCTGGTCCTGTTGTACTGGTGGAGCCCTGGTGGAACAGTGGTTAAGAGCTATGGCTACTAACCAAAAGATTGGCAGTTCGAATCCACCAGCCACCTCTTGGAAATCCTATGGGGCAGTTCTACTCTGTCCTCTAGGGTTGCTCAGTTGGAATCGACTCCATGGAAACAGGTTTTGGCTAATGCTTCTAGGATAATGTTGACTACTACTGGTGGCAAGAGGTATCACTGTCTCCAGGGTTTCTTTATTAAGTACAGTGTTAGTTTCAGATAATTTATCATGTTAAAACAGATCTTCTTTTTCTAGTTCACTAAGAGGTTTTCTTTTAATTGTGATGTGTGTTGAATTTTGCCCAATTTCTTTTCCTTTTTCTCTCCTTTGATGTATTAATATGCTGAATTATATAATATACTTCCAAATATTAAACTAGTCTTTGCTTCTTAAAATAAACTCTACTTAAACATCCTGTATTGTTTTCAGTGCTAAATTCAATATGCTATTCTTTAGAATTTTTAGATTTTTTAAATTTTATTTTTGCTTTCTTTGTCAGCAAATATTTTAGGGTTTCCAGTGTATCGGGCACTGAGGAAAAAGTGGTGACAAAAAAAAAAAGATATCCCTGACTTCATAAAGCTTCTACTCTAGAGGGAGAAAACATACTTTAAGTCTGATTATAAATAATAAAGTAAGTAAGTACGATTATATAACAGTAGTGAAAAAGGAGTGGTGCCCTTGGAATATATACCAGTGGTCTTTTCCTAATCCAGGATTTTGGGTATGGCAACCCTGAAAAAGAACTGAAGTGTGAATAAGAGTTGGGGGAAGGAGGAGATGCAAAGGTCAAGAGCTGGGAGAGAACATAATGTGCTCTAGTGGCCGAGAGAAGCCCAGCATGCCTAGAGCAGACAGTGGCTCAAGATCAAGTTGGAAACCTAAGTAGGGGTTAGATGTTCTAGAACTTTCTTGCTTATTACACATTTTGGATTTATTCTAATACCTATAGGAATTCATTGAAAGTTTTTAACATCAACTTTGAGATTCAATTTACATATAATACAATGCACCTATTTTAAATTTTAAATGCACAGTTGCATAGGTCTTGACAGATGGAGACTACTGTGAAACCACCACTCCAGTAATGATGTGGAACATTTCTATCCTAAAAATTCTCTCATGCCCATTTGCAGTCAATCCACCCCACCTCAACCCTAGTCCTCTGAGTTTTCTGTCTTAGTCATCTAGTGCTGCTATAACAGAAATACCACAAGTGGATGGCTTCAACAAACAGAAATTTATTCTCTCACAGTTTAGGAGGCTTCAAGTCCAAACTCAGGGTGTCAGCTCTGGGGGAAAGCTTTCTCTCTCTGTCGGCTCTGGGAGAAGGTCCTTCTCATCAATCTTCCCTGGTCGAGATGCTTCTCAGCACAGGAAGCTTGGGGCCAAAGGACACACTATTCTCCTGGCTCTTGTTTCTTGGTGGTATGAGGACCCCTGTCTCTCTGCTCACTTCTTTCGTTTATATCTCAAAAGAGATTGACTCGAGATAAAGTCTAATCTTGTAGATTGAATTCTGTATCATTAACATAACTGCCTCTAATCCGGCCTCCTTAACATCATAGGGTAGGATTTACAGCACTTTGGAAAATCACATCAGATGACAAAATGGCGGACAATCACACAATACTTGGAATCATGGCCTAGCCAGACACACATTTTGGAGGGATACAATTCAACTCAATCCATAACATTGCACCCTTTGGCCCCCCAAAATCATGTCATTGCCACATGTAAAACGTATTTACCCCATCGTATCATATCAAAAATCTTAAATCAACTCCCAAGTCTAAAATCCAAATATTTTACTTGCTCTAAAATTTCATGTAAATGGAATCATACTGTTATGGCTGGCTTCTTTCACTTTGCATAATTTTCTTGAGATTCATCCATGTAGTTATATGTATCAGAAGTTGGTTTCTTTTTATTGCTAAGTAGTAGTCTGTTGGAAACCCTGGTGGTGTAGTGATTAAGAGATACAGCTGCTAACCAAAAGGTCGGCAGTTTGAATCCACCAGACGCTCCTTGGAAACTCTGTGGAGCAGTTCTACTCTGTCCTATAGGGTCACTATGAGTCGGAATCGACTCAGTGGCAATGGGTTTGGTTTTTTGGTTAGTAGTCCATTGTATGGATATACCACAATCTATTTATTTATCTTTTTCCTAGTAAATGGACATCTGGGTGGTTTCCAGCTTTTGATGTTATGAATAAACGAACATTTGAGTATGAGCCTTAGTGTGAGCACATATCTTCATTTCTCTTGAGTAAATACCTTGGAGGAGAATTGCTGAGTTAAGTATATGATAACTATATTTGAAATATCCAGATTATTTTTCAAAGTGGTTGTACCATTTCACATTTCCACCAGCAGTGCATAAAAATTCCAGTTGCTTTGCTACTCAGTATATGTCAGTGTCTTTATTTTGGAACTGTAAAGGACCTAGAATATCCAAAACAATTTTAATGATCCATACGCTACTCTTTAAGTATGCTAGTGTAAGTTTTTCAGCTTTTACTCAAAGTTGTTTTGGCTATTCTAGGCCTTTTACATTTTTATACAGATTTTAGAATGAGCTTGTCAATTTCTCCAAAATTGTGACTTTAATTAGATTTACATTAAATCTATAGGTCAGTTTGGAGAGAGTTGACATTTTAATAATGTTGAGTTTTCTAATTCATTAACATAGTATCTCCATTTATTTAGATCTTCTCTAATTTCTTTCAGCAAATATTAGAGTTCCTTGTACAGATTTTTTTTATATTTTATTATGCTTTAGGTGAAAGTTTACACTGCAAATTTTGTGACATTGGTTACAATCCCCACAACGTGTCAGCAGTCTCCCCCTTTCCCTTTATATCCCAGGTTCCCCGTGTCCATTCGTGTGGTTTTCCTGTCCCTTACTGCCCACTTGTCTTTACTTTTGAGCAGGTGTTGTCCATTTGGTGGTGGTAGCTGGGCACTATCTAGTTCTTCTGGGCTCAGGCTGGTGGAGGCTGTGGTTCATGTGATCTGTTGGTCCCTTGGACTAATAGATTTTGTATAAGTTTTGTTAAACTTACCATTAAGTGTGTCATATTTTTGAATGCTACTGTAAATGGAATTATTTTTTATTGCTACTACATAGAAATAGAATTGATTTACGTTGTTCTTGAATTCTAAGACCTTGCTAATCTTTTTTTTCGTCCTAATAGCTTTTTTTTTTTTTCGTAGAGTCTCTAGGATTTTCTACATATGCTCTCATGTCATCTGAAAAAAAAATTTTTTTTTTTTCTCCTTCCTTTCCAATCTGTGTTCCTTTTACTTCTGGCATGATTTTAATCGGTAGGACCTCCAGGATGATGCTAGATAGAAATGGTGAGTGCAGATGTCCTTGCTCCTTCATCTTAGAGGGGAGAGCATTCAGCTTTTTAACATTAAGTAGGATATTAGCTATAGGATTTTTTTTTGTAAAAGCCTTTTATCAGGTTGAGGAAGTTCCCTTTGATTCTTGGTTTCCTGAGTCTTTATTACATATATGTTATAGATTTTTTTGAAATACTTTTTCTGTATCTTTTCAGATGATCATATGGTGTTTTCTTCTTCTGTTTATGGTAGATGCATTGCTTTTTCTTTGTTGAACCAGCCTTGAATTCATGAGATAAAATCCTATTCGGTCATGGTATATTCTCTGTATGCGTGGCTGGATTTGATTCACTGATATTTTGTTGAGGATTTTTGTATCTATTTCTGGAGGATATTGGCCAGTGGTTTTCTTTTCTTGTATTCAGGGTAATGCTGGCTGCATAAAATGATTTGGAAAGTGTTCATGCTTGTGTTTCCTGGAAGAATGTGTATAGAATTGATGTTGTCGTTAGTTGCCATCGAGTCGATTATGACTCATGGTGACTGCATGTGCGCAGAGAGTAGACCTGTGCTCCATAGGATTGTCAAGGCTGTGACCTTTTGGAAGCAAATTGCCAGGCCTTACTTCCGAAGTGCCTCTGGGTGGGTTTGAACTGCCAACCTTTAAGGTAGCATTCCAGCACTTAACTATCTGCACCGCCCAGGGACTCCTAGAATTGATATTACTCCTCCTTAATATTGGATGGAATTCGCCAGTGAAAGCATGGATTTTACTTTGCCTGAAGGTTTTTAATTACAAATTCAATTTCCTTAATTTATATTGGACAATTAAGGTTTTATTTCTTTGAGTTAGTTTTTGTAGTTTGTCTTTCAAGTCATTCATTTCAATTAAGTCATGAAACTTATTTTAAAAAGTTATTCATAATAATCCTCCATCATCCTTTAATGTCCGTTGGATTTCTATTCATGTTCATGCTTTCATTCTTGATATTTATAATTTCTTTTTTTCCTGATAAGTCTAGCGAGAGATGTATCAATTTATTGGCCTTTTCAAAAACTCAGCTTTCGTTTCATGTGCTTCACGGTCCATTTTTCTATTTCACTGATTTCTAGTTCTGTTTTTATTTCCTTCCTTTGTTTGAGACATTTTGATTGAGGTATAACATAAATTTAAAAAAAAAAAACAGAGCCATCAAGTTGATTCCAACTCATGGTGACTCCATGTGTGACAGAGTAGAACTGCTCCATAGGATTTTCTTGGCTGTAACCTTTACAGAAGTAGATCACCAGGCTTTTCTTCTGTGGAACCACTGGGTGAGTTTGAACCGCCAACCTTTAGGTTAGTAGTCAAGCGCAAAGCATTTGCGCCATTTAGGTATCTGAGGTATAATGTGTTGTTGTTAGGTACTGTTGAGTCAGTTCCTAGTCATAGTGACCCTGTGTACAACAGAATGAAACACTGCCCGGTCCTGCGCCATCCTCACAATCATTGCTATATATATATGTATGTATAATAGTACACTGTATGTACATGTACATACAGTAAAATTCTCCCTTTATATATTGTACAGTTCTAGTTTTCAATAGTTTGATGCACCAAGGTGAGATTTGCTTTGTGTTATTCCTGCTCGGGCTCATTGAATTTCTTGAATCTCTAATGTTTTCACTAAAGTTGAGTTGTGATTTGTTTGTTCACTATTATTTTGTTAAATATTTTTTTCTATCCTTTTTTCCTTGTAGGACTCCAATTACATATATAGTGTACAACTTTATATTATCCCACAGATCTTTGAAGCTGTGTACATTTTTCTTTGAAGTCTCTGGGTAGCACAAACGTTTAAGAGCTTAACTACTAGATGAAAGGTTTGCAGGTCAAACCCATCAGAGGCTCCTCAGAAGACAGCCCTGATGATCTGCTTCCAAAAGTTCACAGTCTTGAAAACCCTGTAAAAAACCAAGCCAAACCCATGTGTCAAGTCGATTCTGACTCATAGAGTAAGTTCTATTTTGTATACATGGGGTCACTGTGAGTCAGAATTGACTTTAACAACAATATTTTTCTTCAATTTTCTTAATAGTTTTTCACATTAGATATTTTCTATTGATGTATCTTAAAGTTCACTGATTGTTTCTTCTGACATTTCCAGTCTGCTATTGAACTCATTTTCTGAATTGTATTTCCTGTATTGTATTGTTCAGCTCTAGAATTTTCATTTGTATTTTTTATAGTTTCTATTTTTCTGTTGAGATTTCCTGTTTTCTTATTAAGATCATGTTTTCTTTTACTCTCTTGAGCATGTTTGTAACTGCTAATTTGAAATCTTTGACAAATCCAATATCTGGCCCCATTCAGAGTAAGTTTCTTTTTTTTTTTTAATTGTAGCTTTTTTTTAATTGTTGTGCTTTAAGTGAAAGTTTACAATTCATGTTAGTCTCTTGTACAAAAATTTATACATACATTGTTTTGTGACCCTAGTTGCTCTCCCTGTACTGTGACAGCACACTCTTTCTTTCCACCCCTGATTTCCCGTGTCCATTCAGCCAGCTCCTAACCCTCTCTGCCTTCTCATCTCGCCTCTGGACAGGAGCTGCCCATTTAGTCTTGTGTATCTACTTGAGCTAAGAAGCACACAGAGTAAGTTTCTATTGACTTGACTTTTGCCCTGAATATAAGTCTCACTTTCCTGTTTTATTACATACCTGGTGATTTTTCATAGCAACTAGACATTGCGAATAATATCCCCTTTAGTTTCTGTTTCATTCTTCTGAGTATTATTGTCTTTTTTCACTCTCGCAGGCAGTAAACATTCCTGAACTCAAACTGCAAACTGTCTTTCTAATCAATGTGCAGCAACTGTTATCTATGCTTCATTTTGTCAACTTCCACTTGCTTTTTAAGCCTTGTTCCCTGGAGGTTTCTTTTTTTTTTTAAATTAATTGTGGTAAATATATACATAACAAAACATTTGCCAATTCAACAACTTTTACACGTACAGTTCAGTGACACTGATTATGTTCATCATGTTGTGCAACCTTTACCACTATCCTTTTCCAAATTATTCTACCACCATTAACAGAAACTCCATGTCCCCTAAGGAATGACACTCCTGGGTGTTTCTTTTGTACCCATGGAGTTTAGCAGTCAGTCAAGGCATTGGATAGGTACACTGCGATTTTGGGACTCAGCTCACCCTGAGGTTCCCCCAAATTTCCAGCTGCTCTGCTAGTCCTGAACTCTTTGCTTGGATACCTCAAGCCAGTAAGGCTCTAACTTCTCAGGTTTGGGAATGCACTCAATCAAAAGAAGCAGTAAACTCACGAATCTTATTTAGTAGATCTTCTCTTTTAAGGATTACTCTTTGTGGTTTCTACCTGCTTTTTCTTTTCTTTTATTGTTGTTGAGAATATACACAGCAGAACATACACCAATTCAACAATTTCTACATGTATAATTCAGTGGCATTGATTACATTCTTCAAGCTGTGCAGCCATTCTCACCCTCCTTTTCTGAATTGTTCTTCCCCCATTAACATAAACTCACTACCCCCTAACTTTCCTATCAAATTTTGCAAGTTGCTGTTGTCAGTTTGATCCCATATAGATACTTCTTAAAAGATCACAATGCTCAAGGCAGACATTCTTTACTAGTTAAGCTAAACTATTGTTTGGTTTTAAGAAAACTTCAGGGAGTATTTTTGGTTTAAGGTTTAAAGATTTTCTCAAGGCAATAGTTTCAGGAGTTTATCCAGCCTCCATGGCTCCAGAAAGTCTGGAATCCATGAGAATCTGAAATTCTGTTCAGTATTTTTTCTCCCTTTTGATCAGGATTCTTCTACAGAATCTTTGATCAAAATGTTCAGTAACGGTAGCCAGGCACCATCCAGCTCTTCTGGTCTCATGGCAGAGGAGGCAGTTGTTCATGGAGGCAATTAGCCACATATTCCATTTCTTCCCCCTATTCCTGAATCTCCTTTCTCTGTTTCTCCAGGTGAGTAGAGACCAATTGTTGTATCTTAGATGGCCACTCGGAAGCTTTTAAAACTCCAGGCACTACGCATTGTACTAGGAGATAGAACAGAAGCACGAAACATGATATTAGACCAATTAATTGGGATGTCCCATGAAACGATGACCCTAAACCTCCAAACAAAGAAACCAAATCCTTAAAAGAAAAAAAAAATCCTGTACTTCAGCTATTCAAAAGAATGTAGAAATTCTTGTCTTATTTTCCATGATCGTGGTTTTTTTAAAATTAATTTGTATATTTTAGTTTTATATAAAATGTTGAATGCCATCTTAAATCATTTGTAAAATGATGTACAGAATAAATAGGTGAATAAAGGTTGAATTAGGGAAAAAGTTAAATCATAAAATCTAAAATTATAGAAAAACCAAAATAGACTGACAGCTTTATGGAAAAATAACTTTCAATTTTTAATAGAAGAAATCATAAAGGAAAAAGAGAAATTTAAATGTGATTGTTTCTACACAATGGAAAAAGGAAAATAAAGCAATAGTGAGAAATATTTTTAACAGATATGACAGAAATTTGATCTGTATTAAGAGTCTGCATGACATTTTTTAAAAAAAACACCAAAGCTTCAGTAGAAAAATTAACAAAACACGATCTAACCCTTTCCACAAGAAGAAAAACAATACTAAGTTCACATGTGGAAGTGTTATTCTTGCAAGTGATCGTGAAAGGTACACTAGAAAATCTATTACTTTTGAAAGTACTTCCCAGTGATATTACAATTATTGTAAAGCCAGTAGACTTCTTTATTGCTGGTAACATTATAAAGTGATATGTACAACTCTGTAAAACACAAAATGGCCATATATGGGAACAGCTGTAAAGATTCATTTCTTTTAACTTAGTAATTTCATTCCTTTGAAGGTAGAGATATGCACAAAATTATTCATGAGAGCACCTTTTATGGTGGGAGACAATTGATGTATCTGACATCTAATATTTATGATACATCATTATAGAGTCTTCTGTCAAAATTGTAACAATGAATATGTTCAAATATGTATATAGAGAGAACAATTCTGTCTTTAAAACTATTGCAGACTACAAAATGTATATGTATGGAAGGTAATCTGAAAGAATGAACTGAGTCAAAATGTAAGGAGTATGGCTGCTTTAAAAAATTACTTGCTCAAGTTTTTGAAACTCACGTTGCGACTTTACTTTTTTAAAATCACACGTGCCTTTTAATATGCTGTGATGCATTCCCAGCTCTTCTGTCTGTGCCCAACCAAAAAAAGAATCTTACAAGGATTTGTTGGATTCAGTCCTATTTGATGAGCTCCTAGATGGCAGTAATTGAGAATCTGACTCTCTTCAAAAAATAACTAGTATTGCACCTATAATGGTAAGTTTGGAATCTTTCCTACCATGTTAGAGTTGAAAGTATCCTTAGAGATCAGATAGTAGAATCCACTTAATTCTGCATTAAAGAAACCAAGGCCAGGGAGTTAGGGTTTGCCCCCAATCACATAGGCAATTACAGAGGTAGGTAGCATCCAAATATCTTACAACTCCCAGTTCTGCTTTTCCTCAGCCCCCCACACCACTGGTGTTCCCCTTGATGGACTAGTGAAGTTAAATAATCCATAAAATTGGCTGGATTCACCTACTTGATTGATGGGATGTTCCTGGACATCTCATCTCAAGGTTTCCGTGGTGTCTGTGAGAGTGTGGTGTTGTCTATAACGTTATTTGTAAGGCCAAAAGTTTGAAATATTGGTGACTTTAAGAATGTCATACAGGAGTGAGGAAGGCTATCTAAAGACTTCACCACTAGAATGAAAATTTGAACTTAAACCATTAGAGCTGTCGACTTGATCAGAAAACCTCTAATTTCAAATGCTTTTCTCAGAATTAGTCTGTTACAGATAAGGTGCAAATATACGGCCGATACTCACACCAAGAACAGTGAGATCATTGTTAGAACAATCAACTATCAACCATCTCCTTCTTCTAGAGGTGAAAATTATATGTCAAAACCTAGGCTTTACTGCTAGACTCGGGATTGGTGAATTACACTTTAAAGACTGCACGCAGATCCTTTGTCCTATAACATCTTAGAGCGACAAGTAAATAATAGACTCTCTAACCTTTTAGCAGATGCCTGCACAGGCAAATAAAACTTACTGTAAGTAATAAAATCTTTCTTTTAATGACTAAATCTAAATCATTCTCACTTAAAAGAAAGAAAAAGAATCCTGTCCTTCAGCCATTCAAAAGAATGTAGAAATTCTCACCTTATGGATCAAACTAGGAAGATGTTTTTAATCAAGTCCTTTCTAAATAGTTCTAGTTAAACTTCTGCCTAATGTTTTGTTGACACCTAGAGCAAAAAAGTCTGAATCCACCCTGGTGAGCCCAGAGGCGCAGGAGGGAGCAGCCGCCTCAGCAAGTGGACAGAGGAAGTCATAGCCATGTTCTGCCCAGCCCCTCCTGGCTCAGAGACAAAGCAGGAGGACCTCCTCCTGCTCTGCGAGCACTTGGAAGAAGGTAGAGTCTCGTTTAGGCTGGCATCCTCAGCCCTTGACCCGGTGCACAATACATGTTAAATGAAAGGACGAACAATTTAAAGTTAGCTCATGGGCCTGCTGGGAGCTCATTACAATTATCTGACCACTGTAGTATTTGCTGTTCTAAGTTAATATTTCTTTCAAAGTCTAATTACATATGCTATTCTGTAATATACTGGGGGGGGAAGGATACTGCTTTGATATGATACGAGATTTATTTTGATCCAGCAGCCTTTTGTTAGATGTGATCTGCAAATATATTCTCCCAGTCTGTGACTAGTCATTTCATTTTCCTAACAAAGCCTTCTGCAGACTAAAAGTTTTAAGTTTTGATGAAGTCCTATATATATATACACACACATATACATCTACTTTCTTTTACTGATTGTACTAACACCCCCTAACCCTAGGTCAAAGATTTTCGCCGATGTCTTTTAAAAGTTTTACAGTTTATTTTATTTTACAGCTAGAGGTATAATCCATTTTGAGTTCATTTTTGTATAAGGTGTGATGATCTTTTCTTGTGATGCTTTCATTACATTAAGTTTACAGGATTGCACCACTATCCTATTGAAATTTTGTGTAGAAACTCTTTCCACATTGATTTAATTATTCTGACGGTGTTTGACTATCTGAAGGCTGTAGGGTCGCTATGAGTCAGAATCGACTCAATGGCAGTGGGTTTGGTTTTTGGGTTTTGAATCGCCTTGAATTAATCTTTGGAAACCATTTTAGCCATTTTCTCTCACTTACTCTTCTAGATCAAGGCTTCTCAACCTTGGTACTATTGACAGTCACGACCCAGTAAGTGTTTGTTGTGGGGGAGCTGTCCGATGCCTTGTAGGATGTTTAGTAGCATCCCACTAGATGTCAGTAGTATCCCCTCAACCAATGTGACAACCAACTCTGTCTGTCACATGTCCCCTGGAGGGCAGAGTCACCCCGATGGAGAATTACTGTTCTAGATAACAGTAACAGCTACAGTTTGAGTGCTTACTATATGTTAGGCACTGTGCTAAGCGGTTAACGTACATTATCGCCTTTAAAGGAGCGCTGGTGGCATAGTGGCTAAAGAGCTTGACTGCTAACCAAAAGGTAGGTGGTTCAAACCCACCAGTCGTTCTGTGGGAGAAAGATGTGGCAGTCTGCTTCTGTAAAGATTACAGTCTTGGAAACCCTATAGGGTAGTTCTACTCTGCCCTATAGGGTCGCTATGAGTCGGAATCGACTCAACAGCGGTGGGTTTTGGGTTTGATATCCCTTTAATCCTCAGTACTTTACTATGAAATAGGTATTATCCCCATTGTACAGATGAGGCACCTGAGGCTGTGCATCATAAAGTCTCATAGCCAATGAGTGGTAGAATCAGGATTCAAAACGAGGGGACAACTGATTGCAAAATCAGTGCCACCCTTAAATGATAAACTACTCTGACTCTATGAAGTTAATAGAAATATTTTTCTAAACTAGTAAAAAAAACTCATTGGGATTTTAATTGCAATTGCATTATACCTCTAAATGAACTGGGGACAAACCACCATACTTACCATATTCAATCCTGCCATCCAGGAATACTGTACACCCTCATTGAAATCTTCTTTTATATCTTTCTGTAAGGTTTTGTTTTCTTCATCAGGGCCCCAGAGTTCTTTTTAAAGATTATGATTTGATGTCTTATATTTCTAATGCTATTGAGAATAGGATCATTCAGATATATTTTTTAAATGGCCAACACCAACATATAAAAAGGAATTCATTTTCATTTTATATGTAGCCACCTTATTGGTTCTAAAGATTCTTCACTTGATTCTTTTGTACTACTCAAGTACAGGTAGTGCCCGACTTATGACACGGTTCCAATCCAATGGAACCCTGTTGTAAGTTGGTTCTGATGTAAGTCAAATAACTCTTTTTTTTTCTTTTCTTTTCTTTTTTTTTAGTTTTCATTACTGTTGCCTTTTATTATCAGTATCTTTATAAATCTGATCTTTATGTGTCTTTGGGGTTGGAAACATTACATTTTAACTTACGGATATGATGACATCAGCAAATTATGCACCGCAGCATGTAGTATATAGCATATATTACTAATGATAAAATGTAAAAAAAAAAAAAGATGGTCGTAAGTGCGGCTCGTCATAACTCAAATATGTCATAAGTCGGGAATTACCTGTACATAATTATATCATTTACAAATGATACAATTATTTCCTAATTTCTAGTAATTTTATCTATATATAATTTTTCCATTCCTCAACTATAGGGGTGGGGAAAGACTTTCTAAATTATGTTTTATGCCTTACTGCATTTATTAGAACCTTCATCATACAGTTCATATGCACTTTGTTCCTGGTAATGCTTGCTGTTGGATCAAAATAAGCCCCTTATCATATCAAAGCAGTATCCTTCCCCTCCTAGTATATCAAGAATAGCACATGTAATTAGACTCTGAAGGAAATACTAACTTGAAACAGAACAGCAAATACTACAGTGGTCAGATAATTGTAATGAGGTCCCAGTGGGCCCATAAGCTAACTTTAAATTGTTCGTCCTTTCATTTAACATGTATTGTGCAGCGGGTCAAGTGCTGAGGATGCCAGCCTAAACGAGACTCTACCTTCTTCCAAGTGCTCACAGAGCAGGAGAGGGGTCCTCCTGACTTCTCTCTGAGCCAGCAGGGGCTGGGCAGAATACAGCCATGACTTTCTCTGTCCACTTCCTGAGGCGGCTGCTCCCTCCTGGGCCTCTGGGCTCACCAGGGTGGATTCAGACTTCTTTTGCTCTAGGTGTCAACAAAACTCTAGGCAGAAGCTTAACTAGAACAGTTTAGAAAGGACTTGATTAAACACATCTTCCTAGTTTGATATGTGAAGTAAGAATTTCTAGATTCTTTTGAACAGATAAACTACAGGATTTTGGTTTTGTCTTGTTTTCTTCCTAAGTGAAAATGATTTAGATTTAATCATTAAAAGAAATACACTTACGATAAGTTTTGTTTGCCTGTCCTGGAATCTGCTGCCAAGTTGCTCTGGAGGGATGTTACAGGACAAAGGATCTGTGCAGTCTTTAAACTGTAACTCACAAATCCTGAGTCTGAGCAGTAATGCTTAGGTTTTTACATATAAAATCCAGAAGAAGGAGAAGATTGACAGTTGATTGTTTTAACCATGATCTCAAAGCTTTTGGCTTGAGCATCAGCTATGTGTATGCACCTTATCTGCAATAGACTAATTGTAACAAAAGCAATTGAAATTGAAGAGGGTTTCCTGACCAAGTCAAGTTCAAGTTTTCATTTCAGTAGTAAAGACTTTAGTCTATGACACTCTTTAAAGTCATCAGTATTTCAAACTTCAGTATTTATGTTATGTGATGGACACAACCACCCTCTCACAGACACCGCTGAAACCTGGAGACGAGATGTCCAGGTTCAGCCCATCAGTCAAGGAGGCGAAGCCACCAAGGGAAGCTAAATGAAGGGCATGCCAGAGCGACTTTTTGTAAGTTTAAAATTACTTCAGAGTTGTCATTGTTTTGTTTTTGTTTTGAATCATTAAATGAATTTGGGAGAAGCTTCACTGTAGCTCTTCCCTGACACCACACCTCACGATTTATTTCAGATGGATCAAAGTATTATCTATAAAAAGGCAACTTACAATAAGTGAAAAGAGATAAATCTAATAAAATTAAAAGAAGTAGAAGAAGTCTAAAGGTAAAAATTGAAAACTTTCAATATATAAAAGGTAAAAATTCTGTCAAACAGACAAAATTAAAAGGCAAGTGACCATTCGCTAATATATATATATATATCTGTAGCGTGTATGGCCTGCTAAGCTATGTTGCCTCACCTTGCCACTGCCCATGCGGGTGTTGCCACTGGCTTTAATAACTTCCCACAGCCTTTCACTGTCCATAGGAGCCATGAGTGGCCTCCAAAGTCAGGGAGCAGTCTGATGCCATCTGTCAAATGTCATTAGTCTAATGCCTTAGATTAATGACAATGATCTCTTTATTCAAACAATTCAAGAGGCCATGGTACTGGGAAGTAAATAAAATGATACCCTACTGTGTAGTTCTCAACTACTGTGTAGTTCTCAACTACTGTGTAGCTCCCCACTTCAAAGAGTTTTGTTGACTTGTGTCTTAATGTGACTAATTTCCCATTCAGTCCCTCCCAGGAGAGAGTCTAGGTAGAGAATCTGTGTGGACATATTATCTTAATCACTTTTTATTGGCCTTCTTCAGTGGAAGGGTGGTGGGAGCGTGGAGAAATAAGGCAGAGAGGTATTTGAGGTTGCTACGAGGCCGTGCAGGATGAGGAGGGTAGCGCTAGGCACGCACTCCCAGAGATAAAAGCTAGTCCTCGTGTCATTTCTGTCTGGTCTAGCATTTGGCAACATCTGTAACCTTAATACACAAAGAATTCTTACAAACCAGTAGGAAAAATATAATCATAGGGTGTGGGAAATAGAAAAATAGGCAGAAGACATGAACAGGCAATTCATAAAAGAAGAACTAGAAATAGCCAGTCAGTATTTCAAAAATTGTGATAAAACTACAAATAGCCAATGCAATGCCAATTTTCACCTGTAAAACAGATAAAATATTAAAAATAGTAATACCAATTGTTTAGTACTTATATATTTCCTCATGAAATACAGTGATTTTTGCAAATTGATATTATATCCTGCAGCCTTACTAAATTCATTTATTAATTCTGGTAGCTTTTTGGTAGGTAGCTTAATATTTTCTGCGTATACAATTGTTCACTGCTAATAGATATACTTTTACTTCCTTTGCAATCTGTCTGCCTTGTTTTCCCTCTTGCCTTAAGGCACTGGTTTGTACCTCCAATACAATGTTGAATAGGAGTGTTAAGAGCAGACATCTTTGCCCTGTTTCCCATGTTAGAGGGAAAGGATTCCATCTTTTGCTATTAAGTATGATGTAAGCTCTAGGTTTCTTTGTAAATGGCTCTTAATGAGGTTGAAGAAGTTTCCTTCTATTCCTAGTTTGCTGAGAATTTTTATCAGAATGGATCTTGAATTGTCAAATGCTTTTTCTGCCTCTATTGATAGGATTATATGGTTTTTCTCCTTTATTCTGTTAATATGGTGAATTATATAAAATTTCAAATGGTCAACCATCCTTAAGTCCAAAGATAAACCCTTCTTGGTCCTAATGTATTATCCTTATTATATATTGCTGGCTTTGACTTTATAGTATTTTAAGCAAATAAAAAAATTAGAAGCAAATTTTGTATAAGTTCATGAGGGATTTTTGGCTGTAATTTTCCTTGAAATATCTTTGTCAGGTTTTGGTATGAGGGAAATCTGGCCTTGTAAAAAGGATTGGGAAGTGTTCTTTTCTCCTCTGTTGTCTGAAAGAGTTTATTTAGGATTGGTATTTTTATTTTAAATGTTAGAGTTTATCAGTGAAGCTATTTGGGCCTAAAGTTTTATTTGTTGGGAAGTGTTTAACTCAAAATTCAATTTCTTTAGTAGATAAAAGGCTACGGATAGTATGTCTTTCAAGGAATTTGTCCATTTTATTGAATTTACTGGCATAAGGTGTTCCAAATTTAAGTTCTGTAGGATCTATAGTGATGTCTTCTTTTTCATTCCTAATATTGATAATGTGTGTATTCTCTTTTTCTTCATCAATCTTGCTAGGAGTTTATAAATTTTAATGAAATTTTCAAAGAATCATATTTTCATTTCAGTGACTTTACTCTCTGTGGTTTTTCCTTTTCTATTTTATTGGTAGAAATCAATTTCCTTCTTATTCTTACCTGTACACAATCATTAGAATGGCTAAAATTAAAAGGGCTTGTAATCCCAAGTGTTGGTGGGGATGTGTAGCAACTGAAACTCTCATATTACTGGTGGGAATATAAAGTGGTACAACCACATAGGAAAAGTTTGACAGTGTCTTACAAAGTTAAATATATTTTATGAGGCCGCAAAATTTTAGTCCTACTTATTTACCCAAGAGAAATTAAACACATGTTTACCAACAAAACTTCAAGCAGTAAGGTATAATGAGATTTGAAATCCAGTGGGAAATCAATAGGTCACACCACACTAAAAGTCATAGATGCCTCAATCAATGAAACCAAACCAAACCTATTGCCATCAAGTCAATTCCGACTGATGGCAATCCCATGTGTTACAGAGTAGAACTGCTCCATGGGGTTTTCTTGGCTGTAATCTTTACAGAAGCAAATAGCCAGGACTTTTTTTCCATGGCACCGCTAGGTGCGTTCAAACTGCCAACCTTTAGGTTAGCAGCCGATCACAAACCATTTGCACCACCCAGGCTCCTCCTCCTATCAGTATAACAGGCTTATTCTGTGTTCTTGAAGTCACTGGATTTGAGAGAGTATTCTTATTCTTGGTTAATGTCATATGTCTTCAGTGGAGGTGAATGGCTTGGTGAATGGACAGAGGTACTCTGTGGATTCTAAACCAATTGGTTATAAGACCACAAAAATAGTTTAAAACCCTCTGACCTGCACATTCTTCATTTGTGACTGAGGACAACAAATGTGTTTCCTATTTAATGACCTACAGATTTGACGTGTTCTCCTCCACATTTGGTGGCGAAATAACAAGTCTTGTAGCTTGTAAGATCACTGTGGTAAGTAAAATGTCCAGGTATAGTAGAATGTCCTAAAGAGAACAGCCTTCACGTGACAATCCCTGTATGTTCTCACTCAGAGAAAGAAGAAAAATTATCTCTTAGCCCTTTTGCTTATATAGACAGTTTGGTAGGGTGATAATAGCTTCTAGCTAGGAATTAGAATACCTAGGTTCTTGTTCTTATCTTTGGCTGACTGTGTGGTCTAGACCTGGTGCAAGTTGCTCTCTGAATCTTAGTTTTTTCCCTAAAATGTAGATAACAAAACCAGTTACAAAGATCAAGGCATGATGATGTATGTGAAAGTACTGTGTAAAATAAAGAGTGCTATACAAACGTACAGAATTATACCTGTGCAAAAATCTCATCACCCAGGCAACCTGCCTGGGGACACTTTCTTTGGAAGAGACAGATGGGCTAGGAGGGGACGGAGAGCCTATGTAGTTGAGTCTGTTCTTTAGGAAGAATGTCATCTTTCAAGAGCCCGTCTGTTCTTAGCTGGATGAGAGAAGTTCTTGAGCTAGGTAGGGAGAGGCCGAGGAATTAGAACTCCCAAGGAAAGAAGAGGAAGAAGGCTGATGGGAAGTTAAAATAACTGAGGCATGGGAGAGAGGAAAATATAAGCATAGTTAGCAGCAGTGAAGTTTTCTTCAACAGGACTTTGGATCCAACATTAATAAAAGAGAAATAAAACTGAAGTCAAAGTACATAAGCATCCCATATCCTTAGCGACGACTCCTGCTGTTGGTGTCAGCAGACTTCTATTTCGGTCTTCTGTGTCATTGAAATAACTTTTAGGTTGAGACTTTCTAAGTTTATCCAGACATGAGAGCAGCACCTTAAGTTTTTTCTAGCCTGTGATCATAATCTTCGTGGTCTGTTTTTTGTTTTGTTTTGTTTGTTTTTACAGACAGCTTTTATTTGTATCTGTTTATCTCAAATAAGTTCTCAGCATTGTTGCTCCCATTTACCTAGCATGGTTCAGGCTGCTTAGCTCAAAAGATTAGCTGGTGTTTGAAAAATATTTTTATAACTTAATTCAGTTGTACCTAAAGTATACAATGTGCTGTGCTGGTAAAAAAAAATAGTAGTATCATCCTATAGGGTCGCTGTGAGTCAGAATGGACTTGACGGCACACGACAGCAACAACTTACTGCTTTTAGATTTGGTTCAGGGATGTTGCATTTAGGCTGGAATAAAATGAAAAGTGAGTTTTAGTTACTTTTACTCCCATCTCCCATCTCTCAGTAAGCAAGCTAGATGAAGGACAAAGTGGGACTCTGACCCAGCATGTGCAGAATTCTTAATCAATTTCAGGAGAAGTTATCCTAGATCATCATCTCGGGTTGTAAGAGTACAGATTAATTATATAAAGAATTGCTAGGCACTTAAGGATCTAGACTAGAAAGAAATCTAGCAATACATCTTTAAACTTAAGATACGTACACAGATACACATATACAGGCGTATCTCCTTTTATTGCATTTCATAGATACTGTGTTTTTTTACAGATTGAAGGTTTGTGGCAACCCTGTGTCAAGGAAGTCTATAGGTGAAAAACAGATGAATTAGTACTAAATCTTCTTAAAATGTCTTGGTGAATTATACAATAGGATTTCAATTTTTTCCATCACCCCAGAAAGCACCTTCTTGCACGTTTGCATCAATCCCCTTCTCCTACCCCCCTCCAGGCCCTAGGTAATCACTGATGTGTTTTCTGTCAGTATAGATTATATTACATCACAATAGATTATAAATGTTTTAGAATTTTATATAAATGGGATCGTAGAGTATGTATTCTTTGCAGTCTGAATAATTTTCCTTGGCACATCTTTGAGATCCATCCTTCTTGTTGCCTGAATCAATATGTTCCTTTTTTTGTTTGTTTTTGAGTAAAATGCCATTTTATGAAAATTCCAAAATGTGTTTACTCATTCACTTGGTGATAGACATTTAGGTTGATTCCAGTCTGAGACTATTGTAAATGATGCTAATGTGTACTTGTACAAGTCTTTAAGCCACAACTCTGTAAAAAGAAATACTGTACTTTGTTTTTGTCTTAGGCTGGGTTCTCTAGAAAAGCAACACCAGTAAAGTGTATAAATACATATATATAGAGAGAGATTAGATCAAGGAAACAGCTCACGTGATTGTAGAGGCTAGAACGTCCCAAGTCTGTGGATCAGGGTAGAGGCCTCTCCCAAGTCACACAGCTGCAGAAGCTGGCAAGCCCAAGATCGGCAGGTCGGAGAGCAGGCTGTGCAGATCGACGAATCCCAGGTTCGGCAGATAAGCTGACAGCTCAAGTCCCAAGAATGGGAGATGAGATGACAGGAAGCAGTGCAGGATCCAGAGAGAGCAAAAAGCCAGAATGTCTGCTTATATACAGATGCGGGCCACACCCCCAAGGAGACTCCCTTTCATATGACTGGCTACTCACAGTATATTGAATCATGGGAGTGATTACATTAAAACATTGAGAATCATGGCCCAGCCAAGTTGACACACAATCTTAACCATCACAGTCCACCCCTTGTCAACTTGGCACATGTACACATCTCCTTAAACCATACATAATCTCTGAATAAAGACAATGGGGAAGTCATACTTGTGCCTAACACGATACAACTAACATGCGTACAATCAAAAACGCACTAGCCCCATTTACAGCTTATATTTTATAAGTGAAGGAAACAAAAATATTTGATGCACACATACAAAGTACAAATACTTATAACAATTACAGTCCCCGTTTCTGCAACTGGTCACATGGCTGTAACTGGTATTTAGAACTACCTTCTTCCACTACCCATTCTGTATTTCCTTTGCCCTCAGCAAGCACCTCGGCTGGTCGTGGTTCTTTGCCTGGTGGGGTGACCCAAACCTTCATTCCTGAAGGGTCTGGGAAATTAGTAGTCATGTCAGAATTAGGTTGCTGTAGTTTTCCATTGACTTTAACCACAGGGCATGGTAGTACTAAGAGATGCCCCAAGGAATCTCCTGCATTCCAGACATACTCTTCTTTACCTCCCTTATGTAATATCAATCTGATTTCCTCTGGTAATCAGGATCAATCACACCAGTCAGTATGGTAACTCCCTTCTTTGCCTGTTGAGCCAGAGGCATAAGGAGCCCAAAGTGGCCAGCTGGCATTCTTAACTTCCAGTTCAATGGAATCAGTGGTGTGTCTCCAGGTGGGAGCATTCCTCCCTTTGGGACTAAGACCTCTAGGCCTGCAGAGCATAAGGTCGAGGGGACAGGAAGCAAAAATCTTGCAAGTGGATCACTAGGGGTAATAGTGAGTGGCGCCATTCCCATTTCCACCCCTTGATTCCTGGACCTGTGAATCCTGGCTATGGGAGAAACAGCACCATATATTGGACGCTGGTTTAAAGCATATACAGCCTCCTGGAGAACATTGCCCCAACCCTGCAAGGTATTGCCACCTAACTGGCGCCGTAATTGTGTCTTTATAAGGCCATTCCATTGTTCTATCAAGCCAGCTGCTTCAGGATGATGGGGAACATGGTAAGACCAGTGAATTCCATGAGCATGGGCCCACTGCTGCACTTCATTTGCTGTGAAGTGAGTCCCTTGATCTGAGGCAATGCTGTGTGGGATACATGACGGTGGATAAGGCATTCTGTAAGTCCACGGATGG
>NW_004443940.1:14583532-14592145 GCF_000243295.1 Trichechus manatus latirostris
AGCCTTGACTCTGAAGCCCTGAGCACATCTCTTTCCTTCATCAGTTTGTCTAGCGAAAGTAGGACAAACCAACCAGTTTCCTTATACTTCTCGTTCTGACAAAGCTGTAGAAAGATATCACACATGTGTTCACCCTGAGCCTCACCTTTCACCAATACCTGATCTACCGGTGGTGATATTTTGCGTATTTGTATCACCACCTCGCTCCATGGACTAGCAGCGACCTCTTTATTGCTGGAAGCAGAGTCATCAATGTCTTTATGACTAACCAGACTTGAGAACCAATTTAGAAAACTCATCCTTACAATTTTGTTTCTCTAGAACCACTCCCGGTACCAAATGTCTTAGGCTGGGTTCTCTAGAGAAGCAAAACCAGTAAAGTGTATAAATATATATATAGAGAGAGACATTACATCAAGGAAACAGTTCACGTGATTGTAGAGGCTAGAACGACCCAAGTCCGTGGATCAGGGTAGAGGCCTCTCCCAAGTCACACAGCTGCAGAAGCTGGCAAGCCCAAGATCGGCAGGTCAGACAGCAGGCTGCGCAGATCGACGAATCCTAGGTTCGGCAGATAAGCTGACAGCTCAAGTCCCAAGAATGGGAGATGAGACGATAGGAAGCAGCCGCAGGATCCAGAGAGAGCAAAAAGCCAGAACGTCTGCTTATATACAGATGCGGGCCACACCCCCAAGGAGACGCCCTTTCATATGATTGGCTACTCACAGTATATTCAATCATGGGAGTGATTACATTAAAACATTGAGAATCATGGCCCAGCCAAGCTGACACACAATCTTAACCATCACAGTTTTCAAAACTAGGATGAAGGTTTAGGACTTTAGGTATATCATCCACTGTTTCAAGTCAAGTAAATTTCCTAAAAGAAAGCCAAATCTTGTTTTGAGATCAAATTAGCAGGATGAGGCAATGGTGAAGGATATAATTTTGAGAGCATCTTGGAAAGCTATCTGGAAAGCACCTGACCCACCCTCCTTCTGTAGCAGCCGCAATGCATAAGGCTCCTATTGCTCACAGCCCTCCCTTGCCACCACCACGACGTCTTCTGGCTCCTAATAAGTCTAGGAACCCTGCCAAGTCAGTCCCTGTCCCCTCCCATGACAGGGGAGGGTCAGAGGAGAAAATAACGACAGGCATCATGCTGTTTAGTGCCAGGTCCCCTAAATAGCTCCAGGCTGCGGTTGTGGGGTTAGGCTACCGCACAGGCCACTTGAGCATCTGCCCAGTGGCCTCTGGGGTATTCTGTGCCCTTTTCTCGGCTACAAGAGAATTGTGAGTGTATGACTCAGGAGGATTGTGTGTCAAGATCTGCAGGGCCTACCTTTTGGAAGTAGAATGCAAACGTCTTGAGAGCAAGAAGCATGCCTTATACAAATTTTTGTGTGTGCGAGGTACATAGCAACCATCGAGTCGATTCCGACTCATAGAGACCCTATAGGACAGAGTAGAACTGTCCTATAGGGTTCCCAAGGCTGTCATCTTTATAGAAGCAGACTACCACATCTTTCTCCCACGGAGCAGCTGGTGGGTTTGAACCGCCAACCTACTGGTTAGCATCTGAGTGCTTTAACCACTGTGCCACCATGGCTTCTTAAGGTACATAGTAGGTACTCAAATATGGTTTTGGATAATGTATAATCTAAGCCTGACACATGGACTTGGACTGCTGCTTATAAATACTCATTAAGATCAGAAAGTTGAAGTATGGTCTTTAACAATCAAATGCTTCCACTAAAATGTATTTATCGCCCTGAGTCAAATGTTTTTTTCCCTGGAACTGTAGCTAATGGAAGAACAATAGTTGTATCTGTCAAAACTGCGGGGGCAGCATCTGACCTCCTCCAGCTTCACAAGGGGGAAAGAGAATCAAGATCAACAGCCCAAGGCTGATTCCTATGAGGCAGAGGTCAGGCCTGCCTTCTTTCTTTGCCATCTTTACCAATTCTGACACCAACTGTCCCTCCCACGCCACTCTCTACTTCTCTGCTGGGTTTGATAATTCATTGCAATGGCCACACAGAACTCAACAGATCATACTCAAGATTATGGGGTTGATTAGGGAAGTAACAGGTTACAATTCAGGCTCAGGAACACTCAAGGATACAGTTCTTCCATCAGGACAGCCTTTTCCCAGCCATGCTTGCAGGCACGCCTCTCCCTGGCCTAGGCCTCTGCCCAAAGGTGCTCAGCTTTTTCTCTCTGTGGGCCAGGAAGCCCACCATGCTGTTGCCTGCTGCTGGGTCTCTGCTGCTTTCAGTGTTAGAGCTGTCTCTCTCTCTGTCTCTGTCTGTCTGTCTCTGTCTCCTGGTTCTAGGGGCTTTTGGTTTTGGGCACGGGGATCCCAGGTCCAAAGGATGCACTGGCTCCTGGCTGTTCTTCCTTGGTGGTGGTGGGATCCTCTCCTTTCCCGCCTCTGGGGTGGCTCACTTCAAGCCCAGTGGGATGGCAAAACTCACCAATCCGTTTGGTGGGCCACAATTACCCTATCACACAGTCGCACCCAGTCACTTGAGTAGGTGTTATAAGACCATGGCTAGAAAGGCCACACAAAAGTGATCCATCACACTGCAGTATCTTATGCAGTGCATGGTATTTTGTACTGCTGTCTTTTGAGGTAGAAACCAATAGCCAATCAATAAACATTATTCCGTCTTCTCTTCCCAGTACCCCTTCTGTGGCAGGGGCCATTTTAATGCAAGCACTAAAATCCTGAGATTCTAGGGATATTTTTCAGGAAATTAAACTTGGAATTTAGGAGAGTTTACTACCACCTGTCTGTCAGTGGAGGCTTGCATGTTGGCTATGATGCTGAACAGGTTTCAGTGGAGCTTCCAGACTAAGAGTAGGAAGAAAGGCCTGGTGATCTACCTCCAAAAATCAGCTAACAAAAACTCTATGGATCACAAAGGTTCAATTTGTACCTAATCGTGGGGATGGCACAGGATTGGGCAGTATTTCATTTCGTTGTACATGGGGTATCCATGAGTGGGGGGCTGACTCAACAGCAGCTATCAATAACAGCATTCTTTTTTTTAAGGGCATCGTGATAGAAAATACCACTAGTGCAATGGGAATAAGATTTTGTAGAGAAAAATGGTTTAGAGACAGCTTTTCAGGAACATGCATCCCACATAAAGGAAGACAGGCCTTTAATAAATTAAGCTTTGCAGACCGAAAGGGTATAAAACACATGCTCTATTATGCAGCAACCTTTTTCACTAACATTCACGCTTGTCTATTGCTTGTGGCAGAACGAGGTGTTTATTGGGTGTGTTTTTCCCTTCAGTTCACGGATATTGGGACCTTTGAGACGGTGTGGCAAGTCAAGTTCTACAACTACCACAAGCGCGATCACTGCCAGTGGGGAAGCCCCTTCTCTGTCATTGAGTATGAATGCAAGCCCAACGAGACACGGAGTCTCATGTGGGTGAACAAGGAGTCCTTCCTCTGAAGACGAAGGCTCTTTCTGATGATGCTGGACAATCTCTTCAGAAATCTACTTTTAGGTAAACCGGCACAAGCCTTATCCAAGGCACACCACACCATTGCTGTACTGATGACCTACTAGCCCCAATTATTTTGAAAGTGTAATTCCCCTCTGATGCAATGTCCCTGACGTAAGAGATCATGACCCACCATCCCTGAAAAGATTCCTTTCTGTATCTTGTGCTGGTAATCCTGCACCCAGTTGTTCTCAGTCATGCTACTGATCGCTTGACTGGAGCTCAGTGGAAGTGCCAGGATGTCCTACGCTTGATAGTTCCATTGAATGACTATGATATTTTGTTTCCAAGTTGAGTGATTCCCCCTTTTTTGTTAAATGTTAAATAAAATAATAATAATAATGTGTATGGGTTCTCCCAAGTGTAATATGGTAACACGTAACTTGCAATGTCTTCCAACAAGGCAGGCTTTGTGAAAATGTAACCTGAACAGCAGTGAACGGGACTTAAGTGTTGGCTTCCTATAAACAGCTCTGCTTTTTCAGGGAGGGATGATGACAAATGAAAGGACAGATATTTGATAAATAAGTATTTATAACTTATTAAAACTCTTTCAAGTAACTTAAGGTATTCTGCTTATGTCCTAGTGGAAATGGGAAAAATCATTGTTGTGGATCACTGTTGAATAAAGTTTACCCCTCTGGCAAGCTACCACCGTGTTCAAATGTGCATACTGATGGCGTCTCCTACACTCCCCTCCCTTGAACTTTGTAAAACTGTGTATGGAGCTGTAATCAACTTTTGATATTTCTTAATAAAGGCATTGAACAGCATGCCCTGATTGGACTCTTCATCTGGGCAGCAGATATCTAGCAGGTGGATCTCAGCTCCAAGCCAGCTCCACCCAGATCTCTTTATCTACACTGCAGGGTGAGGGAGATGTATTTGAGGTAGTATTAGCACACCTCTTCATAAATCTACCACCTGCCTGACAGTTTGTCATGCTATGGTGGCTTGAGTGTTGTTACAATGCTGGAAGCTATGCCACTGTCGCCCATGTTAGACAGGTTACAGTGGTGCTTCCAGACTAAGCGATACTAGGAAGAAAGGCCTGGGGATCCACTTCTGAAAATTAGCCAGTGAAAACCCTATGGATCACAACAGATAACTATCCAATATAGTGCTGGAAGATGCTAGGTTGGAAGGCACTCAAGATACACAGTGGCCACAACAATGGATTGTAGCATACCAATGATCATGAAGATGGTGCGGGACCAGGCAGCATTTCATTCTGTTATGCGTAAGATCGCCATGAGTCAGCCTAGTCAATGGCACTAACAACAGCATCCATAGATCACTTCTGGCTGTTAACAGGAGTGTTCGGCTGGGATCATCAGGGCTTACCCAGGCATCTAGTGAGCAATCAACAAAAATACTTGCCCCACTCCTCTCTCCATTCCTCTTTCCACAGTGACCGCTCTCTCATCAGCCAGCTCTGTAGCTGAACAGTTGGAGGACGTGGCGCTGTTTAACAGTGCATGTATACCAGGGGTGAGACCTCCTGTGTGCTCCTGGGGCACTTACAAGATACCGGGTGCAAAGCCAGGATGAATTCCCTAAAAAGGAAAGAAACTTCCTTTTGAAAAGTTACTTCCTACTTTGCAACAGTATTGTTAATATTCACTTGGATGGCACAAATCCTCTTGTGTCAGAAAAAACTAGTAAGAAATTGGAGATTATTCTTTTGCTACCTGAAAGCCCTTCATGAAAGAATATGCAAGACTAATGGGAGTATTTAAAAAAGTTGGTTTATTGTAGACTGGATTTGGAAGGTAGGCAAGCAAAACCTTTTCCCCCTCTAGCTTACCTGCAGTGAGGCTGTACCGCCACCAGGGAACAGCAATGCGTGGCTTTGGGTTCATCATAAATGGGGTTAAAAGAGATCAGTATGTTTCTCAATTGCCCTGTTTTTTCAAAAAAAGTAGTGTCTAATACATCTATGGAGCCCTGGTGGTTCAGTGAATAAGAGCTCAGGCTGCTAACCAAAAGGCGGGCAGTTCGAATCCACCAGGCGCTCCTTGGAAACCCTATGGGGAAGTTCTACTCTGTCCTATAGCGTGGCTATGAGTGGGAATCGACTTGACGGCAACGAGTTTGCTTTTCGGTTTTAATACAACTACTAAATATAAGCATTAATACAATTCCTAGTTATTATATTTAAAAACCAGTGCTCAATTATTTAAGCAAACATTGAGCTATTTAGAACAGTGAATTTACCACAGGCAGAGGCTTAGGTTTTCTTCCAGAATATCCAGTAAAAATGCAGCGTGATTACAAGGTGAGGAAATGTGGAAACTATATATTTTAATATTTTAGTCTATTTAAGCATTTGATTAGTAAATATTTTCATTTGTGAAACAAGACGGTTTGAGCCAGTGACTCATCTATTAGAGCTTTAGCATTTATGAAGGGTGGAAGCAGTGTCATAGGGCTTTTGCCCATGTTGTTGTTTTCTAATGAGGCTTCATTCTCGAGTTTAAAATACTTCAAAGCAGGGCTGGGACATAACTGTGCACACACCCTCCCACAGAGCATTGGGGAGATGAGCCCTGGACAAGAAATGAGAGCATCTGAGGCCCACTAACACTTCACCTTCCTATACCTTGGTTTTCTCATCTCTAATACAAGGTGTTAAAAAGACAGTCACCATGGAGACAACCCTGATTCATGGTGACCTCATGTGTTTCAGAGTAGAACTGTGCTCCACAGGGTTTTCCATGGCTGATTTTTTGGAAGTAGATCACCAGGCCTTTCTTCCAAGGCACTTCTGGGTAGATTTGTATGTCCAAACTTTCGGTTAGCAGCTGAGTGCATTAACCATTTGCACCACCCAGGGACTCCAAAACAAGGAGTTAGACTAGTTGAATTCTAAAGTCCTGTAGGATTTACGATCTGTACCTCCAGTCTATACTCCTTTAAAAAAAAAAAAAAAAACAACTACGTGTGGGTGTGTTTTCCTTGGGCTAGAAGTGAGGGTGAGTCCAGGGAGGTGGAGAGGAGATGAAGTAAACAGGAAATCTTAACAGCTAATCTGCCATGTTAAGCGATCTCTCCTGGCATATACTGATGTATTTAGGACTGGACTCAAGCCCAGTCTCTCTGGCTATTTCTCATAGCTCTCCTCCTCCTCCAAAATTTGAATGCTCAGCTATATCAAGCTGCTGAGTTGAAACTTTGCCCCTCAGCCATCTGGAAGGGCTATTTTTATACAAGTTGTAGCCATATCTCTCTGCTTGTAAGCATCAGATGGCTACCCAGAATCTGGAGGAACTAGGCCATCCTTCTAATTATGATGATGCCTAGAACGCCTTTGAACAGGTGGAAGAGTAGAAATGCCTTGAATTTATATTTTGTGACACCTCACTTATTGAGAAGTCACTTATCCAGCCATCTAAACTATCTGGATCACAGTTGAGAACAGAAAACATGTCAAAAAAATAAAGAGCCCTGTCACAGATGTGACAGAGTCCATTCACGAAAGGCTTGGGTCTTCTCTCCAGGCCTCCTGACTCCTGTTTTGGACACAGTTCTAACATGTGGGGTGGTCTGGTTTCTGGCCCTTTGGAAATTAGAAGAAGAAGAATGAGAAGAAAGGAAAATTTGTAGAGGTAAGTGTACTGAAAATACATTATTTTCACAGTGAGGGAGGACAAAGAAAAAATGTAAAAAGCAGACAAAGTAAGTCAAAAAGTATAAGTAGGGACATAAACTGTAGGGACACAATCCTATCCTCAATCACAGTCATTTCTGTGGCTATGAAATAAAAATTGCTATACATAATGAAGGCTGAGTCAGGAAGATGATCCATTATCCTCAATAAGGCATTCTCATGGCTCAGTGTTTGAGTTCAGACTCTGGAGCCAAAATGCTTTGATTCAAATCCTGGCTCAGTCACTTACTAGCTGTGTGACTTTAGGCAAGTCACTTAATATCTCTGTGCCTCGATTTTTTCATCTGGAAAATGGAGATAATAATAGTACTTACTTTGTAGAGTTGTTGTGAGAAGTAAGTTAATGTACGTGGAACATTTAGAAAAGTACCTGGCACAAAAACACATTATTATTTGGTACATTTTGCTTAAAAAGACGTTTTTTAAAAAATCACTAAAAATGCTAAGAGAAAAACTGAAGGTGCTTAAAGAGAGAAAATTCCTTTTCCTAGGATATTCCATGTATGGATTCCAAATAACACCTTAAGAGTGTGTTGTATTTTTATACCAAAAAGTTAATGCATGTAGAAATAATATTTTCAATTATTTAAAAATAATGTTTGAAGCAGTTTATTTTCAGATAGGTTAGGAAAAGGATTGTTTCCAAATAAGGCATCATAAAGTCTCTTTTTATAAGGATCCAGTTTTGAATAATATGTTAACATAGGTACAGAATCAGAGAACTTAAGATCCGGTAAAAATCAAGAATGATGTCAAAAGTTCTATTATTTCTTTTAATCCTCATAACAATCCAGTGAGAGATGGAAAAATAAGGCTCATGTTTATAAGAAAACCACCTTATTTGATCCTCAGTTTTCTCATTTATGAAATAGTGATAATAATATCCACTTCACAAAGTGTGTAAGGATATCACATGTAAAGCTTATTCTTTTTCTTCTCCCCATCATGTTCCTCCTGACAAACACATTTCATTTAAAATGACACCATTCCTACCTCAAACTATCCCAAAAAATCAACTCGGAATGGATCAACAACCAAAATATAAGAGTTGAAACCATAAAACTCTTAGAAGAAAACATAGGTGTAAATCTTTAGGACCTTGTGTGTGGCAATGGATTCTCAGATATGACACCAAAGCACAAGCAACAACAACAACAAACATTGGACTTCATCAAAATTAAAAACTTTTGTGCATCAAAGGAAAGTATCAAGAAAGTAAAAAGACACACTACAGGGGAAGTCAACACCACTGGACTAAACCAAAGCTAAGAAGTTTCCTGGATACAATCAAATACTTTGAGAGACAGAGTAGCAGGGGTAGAGGTCTGGGGACCATGCTTTCAGGGGACATCTAGGTCAACTGGCATAATAAAACTTATTAAGAAAATGTTCTGCATCCTACTTTGGTGAGTGGCGTCT
>NW_004443940.1:14592465-14594314 GCF_000243295.1 Trichechus manatus latirostris
ACAAGAGACCAAAGGGGCAGCTTCTGTCCAGAGGTAAGAGGGGAAGGCAGAGGGGGTTAGGAGCTTGTTGAATGGTCATGGGGAATCAGTGGCGGAAAGGAGGAGTGTGTTATTGGAGAATGGGGTGAGCAATTAGGGTCACATAACAATGTATGTATAAAATTTTGTATGGGAGACTAACTTGAAATGTAAACTTCATTTAACTATAACAATAAAAAAAAAGAAAGTGAAAAGACAACTTACAGAATGGGAGAAAATATTTGTAAATCATATATCTAATAAGGGCTTAATATCCACAATATATAAAGAACTACAACTTTTTTGCAAAAAAGACAAGCAGCCTGATTTTAAAAATGAGAGAAGGGATTGAATAGACATTTCTCTTAAAAAAGATGTTCAAATGGCCAATAAACACATGAAAAAATGCTCAATATCATTAATCATTAGGGAAATGCAAATCAAAACCACAATGAGATACCACTTCACTCCCACTAGCATGGCTATTTTCAGAAAAAACGCAAAATAGCAAGTGTTGGCAAGGATGTGGAGAAATTGGAAACCTCATGCATTGCTGGTGAGAATGTAAAATGGTTCAGCTACTGTGGAAAACACTTTGATGGTTTCTCAAACAGTTAAACATAAAATTACCATGTTGTTGTTGTTAGGTGCCATCGAGTCGGTTCCGACTCATAGCGACCCTATACACAACAGAACAAAACACTGTCCGGTTCTGCGCCATCCTCACAATCGTTGCTATGTTTGAACCTGAAGTTGCAGCCACTGTGTTGATCGATCTCATTGAGAGTCTTCCTCTCTTTCACTGACCCTCTACTTTACTAAGCATGATTTCCTCCTCCAGGGACTGATCCCTGCTGATAACATGTCCAAAGTCCATGAGACAAAGTCTTGGCATCCTCGCTTCTAAGGAGCATTCTGGCTGTACTTCTTCCAAAAAAGACCTGTTCATTCTTCTGGCAGTCCATGGTGTATTCAATATTCTTCGCCAACACCATAATTCAAAGGCATCAATTCTTCTTCGGTCTTCCTTACTCATCATCCAGCTTTCGCATGTGTATCCAACGATTGAAAATACCATGGTTTGGGTCAGGCATACCTTAGTCCTCAAAGTGACATCTTTACTTTTTAACATCTTAAAGAGGTCTTTTGCAGCAGATTTGCCCAATGCAATACATCATTTGATTTCTTTTTTTTTTAATTGTTGTAGTTTAAGTGAAAGTTTACAATTCAAGTCAGTCTCTCATATAAAAATTTATATACACACTGTTATGTGACCCCAATTGTTCTCTCTATACTGTGACATCACACTCCTCCTTTCCACCCGATTTTCTGTGTCCATTCAACCAGTTCCTAACCCTCTCTGCCTTCTCATCTCACCTCCGGACAGAAGCTGCCCATTTAGTCTCATGTATCTACTTGAGCTAAGAAGCACAATCCTCACAAGTATCATTTTATGTCCCACAGTCCAGTCCAATCTTTGTCTGAAGAGTTGGCCTCGGAAATTGTTTTAGTTCTGGGTTGACAGAGAGTCCAAGGGCCATGCTTTCTGGGGCGTTTGATTTCCTGACTGCTGCTTCCATGGGTATTGATTGTAAAATTACCATGTTGTTCTTGTTATTAGGTGCCATCAGGTTGGTTCCGACTCATAGTGACCCTGTGTACCACAGAACAAAACTCTGCCCTGTCCTGCCTCATGCTCACAATCGTTGTTTTGCTTGATCCCACTGTTGCAGCCACTCTGTCAATCCATCTTGTTGATGGTCTTCCTCTTTTTTGCTGACCCTGTACTTTACCAAGCATGATGTCCTTCTCCAGGGACTGATCCCTCCTG
>NW_004443940.1:14594434-14628397 GCF_000243295.1 Trichechus manatus latirostris
TAAGGATTTTTGTTTTCTTTATGTTGAAGTGTAATCCATACTGAAGGCTGTGGTCTTTGATCTTCATCAGTAAGTGCTTCAAGTCCTCTTTGCTTTCAGCAAGCAAAGTTGTGTCATCTGCATAATGCAGGTTGTTAATGAGTCTTCCTCCAATCCTGATGCCCCGTTCTTCTTCATATAGTCCGGCTTCTTGGATTATTTGCTCAGCATACAGATGGAATAGGTATGGTGAAAGGATGCAACCCTGATGCACACCTTTCCTGACTTTAAACCACACAGTATCCCCTTGTTCTGTTGGAACAACTGCCTCTTGGTGTATGTACAGGTTCCTCATGAGCACAATTAAGTGTTCTGGAATTCCCATTCTTTGAAATGTTATCCATAATTTGTTATGATCCACATAGTCGAATGCTTTTGCATAGTCAATAAAACACAGGTAAACATCCTTCTGCTTCTAGCCAGGATCCATCTGACACCAGCAATGATACCCCTCATTCCATGTCCTCTTCTGAATCTGGCCTGAATTTCTGGCAGTTCCCTGTTGATATACTGCTGCAACCACTTTTGAATGATCTTCAGCAATATTTTACTTGCGTGTGATATTAATGATATTGTTCGATAATTTCTGCATTCAGAGTAGGCATAAACACAGATCTCTTCCAGTTGGTTGGCCAGGTAGCTGTCTTCCAAATTTCTTGGCGTAGACACAGGAGCACTTCCAGCGCTGTATACATTTGTTGAAACATCTCAATTGATATGCTGTCAATTCCTGGAGCCTTGTTTTTTGCCAATGCCTTCAGTGCAGCTTGGACTTCTTCCTTCAGTATCATCAGTTCCTGATCATATGCTACCTCTTGAAATGGTTGCACATGGACCAATTCTTTATGGTATAATGACTCTGTGTATTCCTTCCATTTTTTGATGCTTCCTGTGTCATTTAATATTTTCTCCGTGGAATCCTTCACTATTGCAACTGGAGGCTTGAATTTTTCCTTCAGTTCTTTCAGCTTGAGAAATGCCGAGCGTGTTCTTCCCGTTTGGTTTTCTATCTCCAGCTCTTGGCACATGTCGTTATAATACTTTGTCTTCTCGAACCGCCCTTTGAAATCTTCTGTTCAGTTCTTTTACTTCATCATTTCTTCCTTTTGCTTTAGCTGCTCGATGTTCAAGAGCAAGTTTCAGAGTCTCTTTTGACATCCATTTTGGTCTTTTCTTTCTTTCCTGTCTTTCTAATGACCTCTTGCTTTCTTCATGCATGATGTCCTTGATGTCAGTCGACAACTTGTCTGGTCTTCCGTCATTAGTGTTCAATGCGTCAAAACTATTCTTAAGATGGTCTCTAAATTCAGGAGGGATTATTGGCTTTTGTGGCTTGTTATAATTTTCTTCACTTTCAACTTGAACTTGCATATGAGCAATTGATGGTGTGTTCCACGGTCGGCCTCTGGCCTTGTTCTGACTGATGATATTGAGCTTTTCCATCATCTCTTTCCACAGATGTAGTTGATTTGATTCCTGTGTATTCCATATGGCGAGGTCCATGTGTACAGTTGCCGTTTATGTTGGTGAAAAAAGGTTATTTGCAATGAAGAAGTCGTTGATCTTGCAAAATTCTATCATGCGATCTCCAGCATCGTTTCTATCACCAAGACCACATTTTCCAACTACCGATCCTTCTTCTCTGTTTCCGACTTTCACATTCCAATCACCAGTGATTATCAATGCATCTTGTTTGCGTGTTTGATCAATTTTAGACTGCAGAAGCTGGTAAACATCTTCAGTTTCTTCATCTTTGGTCTTAGTGATTGGTGCGTAAATTTGAATAATAGTCGTATTAACTAGTCTTCCTTGTAGGCGTATGGATATTATCCTATCACTGACAGTGTTGTACTTCAGGATAGATCTTGAAATGTTTTTTTTGATGATGAATGCAACGCCATTCCTCTTCAAGTTGTCATTCCCAGCATAGTACCATATGACCCAGCAATTCCACTCCTAGGTATATATACTTGAAAGCAGGGACTCAAACAGATACTTGCACATCAATTTTCATTTCAGCAATTGTCCATTAACAAATGAATGGATATACAAAATGTGGTATTATATATACAATGAAATATTATTCAGCCATAAAGAGAAATGAAGTTTTGGTACATGCTACAACATAGATGAACCTTGGAAAGATTATGCTAAGTGAAATAAGCCAAACACAAAAGAATAACCATTGTATGATCTCACTTACATGAAATATCTAGACTATACAAATGAATAGAGACAGAAAGTAGATTAGTGGTTATCAGGGCCTGGGGGAAGGGGAGAACGGGGAGTTATTGCTTAATATGTACAAAGTTTCTGCTTGGGATGATGAAAAAGTTTTGGAAATAATTAGTGGTGATGGTTGCACAACAATGTGGATATAATTAATGCCACTGAATATACACTTAAAAATTGTTAAAATGGCAATTGTATGTTACGTATAGTTTACTACAATAAACAGAAAGAAAAAAAAAAACGGCATCATTATGTGCCCATACACCTGCCTGGTGGCTTGGCACTAACTTCATTGTGTACAGCCTAGTAGATTACTTCCTTCTCCCAAATATTAGAAATCATTGTGGCTATATAAAAATAAATTGGCAAAAATTGTTGCCAATAAACAGAAGAAGTCAGTTTCTAGAAACTCATTTGCCAATAGTTCTTGTTATGGATTGAATTGTGTCCCCCAAAAATGTGTGTCAACTTGGCTAGGCTATGATTCCCAGCATTGTGTGACTGTCCACCATTTGTCATCTGATATGATTTTCCCATGTGTTGTAAATCCTACCTCTATGATGTTAATGAGGCTGGATTAGAGGCAGTTGTGTTAATGAAGCAGGACTCAATCTACAAGATTAGGTTGTGTTTTAACTCATTCTCTTTTGAGATATAAAAGAAAGAAGTGAGCAGAGAGACAGGGGAACCTCATACTACCAAGAAAGCAGTGCCAGTAGAAGAGAGTGTCCTTTGGACCTGGGGTTCCTGCACTGAGAAGCTCCCAGACCAGGGGAAGATTTATAACAAGGACCTTCCTTCAGAGCCGACAGAGAGAGAAAGCCTTCCTCTGGAGCTGGCACCCTGAATTCAGACTTGTAGCCTCCTAGACTGTGAGAGAATAAATTTCTCTTTGTTAAAGCCATCCACTTGTGGTATTTCCGTTATAGCAGCACCAGATGACTAAGCTAGTACTCTATACAGCAAATTACTTGAAGATAATCTCTTCTCCTTGAAGTCATATTAACCACTATTTTAGGATTAGATAAGACAAAACCTTTTCCGTAACAAGTATGATATTCCATTCCCCAGTTGCTAACAAATGAAAAATACAATAATATTTTTGACCCTCCCCTAGTACTTTGACAGTCATTCTTACAGGTTCTCTAGACTGGCCCAGGGAATTTCTTATTCACCTTCAGATACACCAAGCCCAAATAGCTTCCTTGCCACTGCACAGCCTGTTCCCGCCACTCAGAATGCCCTGCTCCATTTTCTACCTAGCCAATGCATTCAAGTGCCAGCTCAAATGTCACCTCAACTATGAAGCCTGCCCTGACTCGTCTAAAATGCTGAGTCAAGAATAATTTTGAAATATTGTTTATAGAACTATTTTATTACCCTGTTTGTGAACAGCTTTACCAGCCTCCATTTAACTTCTGCTTTTCTTAAGTTCGCTGGACGTCTTCCACGTGTTCTTACTGACTCTGAAAATGAGCTGACTCAATAAAAAGGTGATGACATTCTAGAAAGAGCTGGCTGGCTAGCTGGCTGGCTGGCTGGCTGGCTGGCTGGCTGGCTGGCTGCAAAAACAGTGAGTGAGAAGTTTGGAATATACAGTATTAGCCTTCAGCAAGCTAGTTCTCCTGCTGTCTTTAAAGACACTAAAAGAAGAAAAATGGATGAGACAGAAAAAGCTTTTGAATTCCTTACTGACACTGCTTCAAGTGAATTTGCTTTCCGGGTTTCTATTATTCGTAATAGACGCCCTGGCTACGCAGTGGTTAAGTACTCAGCTGCTAACCGAAAGGTTGGCTTTTCGAACCCACCAGTCTCTCCATAGGAGAAAGATGTGGCAGTCTGCTCTCGTAAAGATTTACAGCCTTGGAAACCCTATGGGGCAGTTCTACTCTGTGCCATAGAGTCTCTATGAGTTGGAATCAACTCAATGGCAACAGGTTTTTATTAGAAATGATGATACTAAAGTGTGTAGTTATTTTGAGGCTTTTATATAGTCTTTCTTTACATCAAGGTAATCATTTGTATTGCTTCCCAAATGTTTCCAGCCCTCCCCCTTCTACGGACATGGTAAGATTCCACTTCCTGTCTCCCTTGTGGTGGGGTAGGGTAATGTATGAGCAGCTCTGGCCAATGACCTGTGAAATAAAGTGACATATGTTACTTCCAGGCTGAAGCATCCAAATGTTAGTGCAAGACTTAGCAAAGCTCTATTTCCCTTTGCCATGGCAACCAGCCTCTTTCAAGATGATCTATCATCCTGGGTCCTGCAGTGAGAAGATGTGGAGCAGAGCCCAAGCCAACTCTTGATGGACCTGTAACATAAGCAAGAAATCAACTTTCCCCCAACATTTTATTGTAAAAAATGTTCAAATATACAGAAAAGTTGAAAGAACTGTATAGCGAACATCCACATACCCATCACCTTGACTCCACAGTTAACATTTTGTTACATTTGCTTTAGCACTTATCTGTCCATCCATCCATCCATTCATCCCTCTATACTGCAGCAATTCATCTCTTTCTCTCTCTCTCTTTGGATGAATGAGAAAGTATTGTAAAACACCACTAAGATTTGAGGACTGTTCATTACTGCAGCATGATACAGCTTTTCCTAAATCTATACCATCTGAGAAACTCTGACTAGCTACTCTCCTTTTCTACTGAGGACTTTTTGTGGAACTACCCACAAAAAGAAAAAAGTAATTGTTTTAAGTTACTTCTAAGAAACCATTTCCTGCCAGGGAAAGTTAAAAATCATGGAATGGATTAGGAGAAGGATTAAACCATCTTTTTTTCACTCATGGTCTTAAAAAAATAAGATATACTCTGACTGAACTAGTTTGGGTGGGGCTCTGTTTGGAGGCAGACAGATGGATTAAATGGGGAAAGGAAAAGCAAAATTAATATTCATTGAGAGTTTATTCGTAGCAGACATTTTATACATACTGCCTCATTAAATCCTCCAAATGATCCTATAAAGTATACATGAGTTCCATTGTTAAAATGAGAATATGAAGCTCAGAGAGATTTGGCTACCTGCCTGGGGTCACACAGCTAGTGTGACTGGAAGAGGCAGAAAGAAAATCCAAATCAGTATGACTTCAATGCTCTTGCCCCCTCCAGAACATTCCAGCTTCCACCAGGCTGTTTTTGACAGCCCCAGAAGCTGAGATTTTCCTTCCACTGAGATAACCACCCTCAGAGATGGCATGGCCTAAGAGGTGACAATGGTGGAGTGGCAATCTCCCTCTTTACGTGAAGCAGAATTTGAAATGTCAAGATGATTTGACAAGAATATTGCTTGGAATATTGAATATTGAACCCATTAAACACAGGAGCACAGTAAATTTCCCAAAGCTGAAACACCTGGTTCTTCTTTTGCTTTTATCGTATAGTCACTTTCTGTGACAAAATATATATATATATTTTTTTAGTTTATTCAGCTCGATACCCAGTTGGAATCTTGACCTCCTCACAGTTTACTTTTCAGAATTGCATTTTATTATGGAGTAGGTACGTGTGTGTGTGTGTGTGTGTGTGTGTGTTGGGTGTTTATTTTTCCCAAATCCAGATGATTCCACTTTTACATTTAAATTAATATGGCTATAGAAAAAACATTGCTGTCAAGTTGATTCTGACTCATAGAGACCCTATAGGACAGAGTAGAACTGCCCCATAGGGTTTCCAAGGAGCGGCGGATAGATCTGAACTGCTGACCTTTTGGTTAGCAACCGTAGCTCCTAACCACTGTGCCACCAGGGCAAATTCATTTTCAGAAGTTTCATGGTCACACCCTCATGATTTCAGGTTTTTATTACTTTATACCTAAAAGAATGTTGTTGCTGTTGTTGTTAGGTGCTATCAAGTTGATTCCAACTCATAGTGACCTTATCTGACAGAGTAGAGCTGCCCCATAGGGTTTCATTGACTGTTGTCATTACAGGAGCAGATCACCGGGTCTTTCTCCTGAAGAGCTGCTGGGTGGGTTTGAACTGACAACCTTTTAGTTAGCATCCGAGTGATTAACTGTTGCACCACCAGGGCTCCTTCCCTAGAAGAATAGGTATAATGACTATGACTTTAAATCATCATGTTCCCACTCAGGTCAGGTTCATTTTTTTCTGAGCTGGGTAGCTCTTGCTTTACTGAATAGCAAAGAAGAGCTCAGGCAAAGTCACCTGGGAAACTCCACCTAAGAACCCAACTAGGGCTTGGGATCATGAGAATTTGCCCTCACTCCTTAGAAGTAATCCAAACCTGCATAATAAAGTCCTTCATATAATTGAATACAGACTACTTTTCTTGACTTTTCTATAGAGGTTAACCTTTCCCTAATGAATTTTATGAGATTAAGGATTAAGGCCTTAAATAAAATAAAACTAAGACAATCAAAGTGGCAGCATGATGGAGCTGTCTGGATAATGCAACTGTTCTGTAACCTGATGGTGGCGGTAGTGGTTACATGAACTTACGTTGTTGTTGTTAGGTGTTATCAAGTCGATTCCAACTCATAGAGACTCTATGTACAAGAGAACAAAACCATGCCTGGTCCTGTGCCATCTTCATAATCATTGCTATATTTGAGCCCATTGTTGCAGTCACTGTGTCAATCCATCTCGTTGAGGGTCTTCCTCTTTTTTGCTGACACTCTACCTTACCAAGCATGATGTCCTTCTCCAGGGACTTGTCTCTCCTGACATGTCCAAAGTATATGAGACAAAGTCTCACCATCCTTGCTTCTAAGGAGCATTCTGGCTGTGCTTCTTCTAAGACAGATTTGTTCATTCTTCTGGCAGTCCATGGTATATTCAGTATTCTTCACCAACACAATAATTCAAAGACATCAATTCTTTTTTGGTCTTCCTTTTTCATTGTCTAGCTTTTGCATGCATATGAGGTGACTGAAAATATTGTGGCTTGGTCAGGAGCACTTTAGTCCTCAAAATGATATCTTTGCTTTTTAACACTAGAAAGATGTCTTTTGCAGCAGATTTACTCAATGCAATACGTCATTTGATTTCTTGACTGCTGCTTCCAGGGGTGTTGATTGTGGATCCAAGTAAAATGAAATCCTTGACAATGTCAGTCTTTCCTCCATTTATCATGATGGTTGGTCCAGTTGTGAGAATTTTTGTTTCCTTATGTTGAGGTGTAAACCATACTGAAGGCTGTAGTCTTTGGTCTTCATCAGTAAGTACTTCAGGTCCTCTTCACTTTTAGCAAGCAAGTTGTGTCATCTGCATAGCGCTGGTTATTAATGAATCTTCCTCCAATCCTGGTGCTGCATTCTTCTTCATATAGTTCAGCTTCTCAGATTATTTTCTCAGCATACAAATTGAATAAGCATGGTGAAAGGATACAACCCTGACACACACCTTCCCTAATTTTAAACCATACAGTATCTCCTTGTTCTGTTAGAATGACTGCCTCTTGGTCTATGTACAGGATCTGCATGAGCACAATTAAATCTTCGGGAATTCCCATTCTTTGTAATGTTAGCCATGATTTGTTATGAACCACACAGTCAAATGCCTTTCAATACTATCAGTTCTTGATCATATGCTACCCCCTGAAATGGCTGAACGTCAACCAATTCTTTGTGGTACGGTAACTCGGTGTATTCCTTCCGTCTCCCTTTGATGCTTCCTATATTGTTCAATATTTGCCCATAGAATCCTTCAATATTGCAGCTCGAGGACTGAATTTTTTTCTTCAGTTCTTTCAGCTTGAGAAATGCTGAGTATGTTCTTCCTTTCTGGTTTTCTAACTCCAGGTCTTTGCACATCTCATTATACTACTTTACTTTGTCTTCTCAAGCCACCCTTTGAAATCTTCTGTTCAGATCTTCACTTCATCATTTCTTCCATGAATTTATATGTGTTAAAACTCACATAACTGTGTACACACACACACACACACACACACACACACACACACACACACGGTTCATTTTACCATATGCATTTAAAAAATTAAAAACAACCTAATACAAAGTGGTTCATGAGGCAAGAAATCAATCTGTTAGGGCCGGAACATCTCCACAGAGTATTCTGGGAATATTCCCAAAGGGACAGATCACTGAACAGATTTTACAAATGGTGGATGCCACTGTAGTTTCCTCCTCTTTCCCTCAGATATATAAATCCTTTCTGGAAAACTGACAAGAGTCAAATTTTCCCCATAAAAAACCTACCAGAGAAGGGTTCAATTTCTTTCTCAAATGGCCTACTTTGGGGGAAAAAACATAGCTATAGAGTCTTGCTTTGGTTCTGTAATTCTGTCTTTATCTATGCTGGAGCCATGAAACTGTAAAGTGGGGATGCTAAGTAGACTGTGCCTGAGAAGGCAGAACCTAGCAAATATGGAATCAGAGAAGTACCCAAATCAGAAACTGGGTTAACCTCATCAGACTGAAGGACAAATACAAGAAATCAGAGTCTATAGGAATATGCAAGATTAATAGCTGACAGGTTCACCAGAAGTAAGTCACTGGAATGAGGAGACAGGGCACATCCAGGTAGATCCATAAGGCTAAGGCTGGAGGCCCTGGACCCCTGGGAGAACTGACAATCTGTACCCAGTGGATATCTGCTGTCTAAAGTTTCTGCCTTCTGAACCAGAGTCTAATCTGCTTTTACCACTGCCTCTGCAGGATTGCATGGATTAGTTATATGGAGTCTTGGCTTTGACCAGTGCAGCCCTTGGCCATTCTGCACTGCCTAGAACCCTAAATCTTTTTGGAGTTTTTTTATCTTGGGAAGGAAATTGTCTGAGCAGATTTGAAGGCAGGGGTGGGAGCCACCTGCTGAAGACAACAATGAGCATTTGGCAGGGTGGGTGGAGAAATTAGGCAGAGCTGAGAGGAGGGCGCTGGGAACGATCCCACCTTCTCCCCTCCTGCCCGTGTCTGGTTGCAGCAATGCAGGAGCTACTCTTGAGCAATGCCTCGCTAATGAGTTGGCATGAACTTTCTGCTCATTCCTCCCTCAGGGAACGAGGGAAGACAGGCTTAAAGCTGCTAAAACATTTGGAGAACATCCAAAGAGAAGCTTGACACAAATGCAATATATTAATGAAAACAGCTTGGGCCTGGCTAAATAATGACTGTTCTAACAAAACAAACATAAGGGAGTTGGCCACAATTGTCCTGAAAAACAAACAGTCCAGTCCTTCTACATAGAGCTTGATGCTTCTTTATAGCCTTCATGGAATTCACTGTGGTTTTCTCAAACTTAGGCCAGTGTCTATCTATTCTCAGGAGTGCCAGGAACAACCACCTCAAGGGATCCTGGATGGGCCCAGGCATGTTTCTTCAGTGCATACCATGTCAAGGAAGAAATGCTCTTTGCTTTCTTTCAGACTATTTGCTTTGCATTCTAGGGGAGGATTTCTCACAGGCCATCAGAATTATCTGGGATGCTTGTTAAAATGTAGATTTCTGAGCTCCACCTTTTCAGACCCACTATATTAGGCTGATTCTGAGAGTAAAATCTAGATCATCTGCATTTTAATAAGCACTTCAGGTGTTCTTATCACATGGAAGTTTGGAAACCACTGTCCTAGGTTTATTCACTATAGTTCTCTTCAGTGTTCATTTACTCACTTAACAAACTGTTGGCACAAACATTCATGCGCCAGGTACTCTGTGGGGCAGGACGTAGTAACTGGGATATTACAATAAGTACTTAAATATCTCATGGCTAAATAATTATAATAAAAAGTGACAGGTGCTATTCTTGAAGGGAATATAAAATACATGAAAGCATAGAGGAGGAGCCTGGGGGGGTTGAAGACAGCTTTGAAGATGATATTTGAGCTGCATCTTGAGGCGTGAATAGAAACTAATCAGGAGGACCAGAGGCTAGCACTTTTCAGGCATAGGGAATGATACTGCAGGGGACTGGCCTATGAAGACATATGGCCCAATCTGGAATAAGGGATTCTGTGTGGCTGGAGCATACGGAATAGTGGAGGAAAAGGATTAGGACCGGACTATGAGGAGCCTTGTATATACATATGCTAAACAGTTTAGGCTTTGCTCCATAGAAAATAGGAGCTAGAGGGACTTTTTAAGTATAAAATGACAGAATGCTATTTTTGTTATAGAGCGATCACCTGGTGGCAGTATGGAGGCTGGGAGGCGAGTACAGAAGCTTCTGCAATGGTGAGGGGTGAGGAGGCTGAACTGGTCAATGGCAGCGAGGGCAGAGAGGTCGGCGTGGAAGCAAGAGAGGTCTCTGAGTTGGGGGTAAGGGACTGTGAAAATACAGGAGAGAAAATGAAGCATGGAGGCAGACCCCAGATTTCTAGTTTAGGCCACAGAGTAGATAGCTAGGGGGGCTATTTCTCAGGATAGGGAATGAAATCAGTGCAGATTCAGCGGAAGTGATGATGGCTAGTCTGAGTCAAGAACCTCACTGAAGGGAAGGCATTTCCAATGCCCACCAGACTCCCAACTCAGAATATGACAGCAAACTTGACATTTGAGCAGTGTGAGCAAATCAAAGTGTCTGTGCCCATTAGCCATAGTTTCTGCTGTGCTAGGGAATAGGTTTAAAGATATTGGTTAAGTAAAAAAAAATCACCCCATAATATGTGTAGTATGATTCCATGTTATTGGTTAAGTAAAAAAAAAATCACCCCATAATATGTGTAGTATGATTCCATGTATGGTTTAAAAATCGAAGAGAGAGAGAGGGATTGAGATTTGAAGATGCGCATAGGAATGGTAGGGTTACCGTTAACAAGGACAAAGGGTGGGCTTGGGGGAGGGAATGGAAGGTGCTTTGACAATTTTCTCTGGATTCTTGTGTGTTTAACATTGTTTTTAACAATGAGTTTTATTGATGTATTACTTTTGTAATTTTTTAAAACTATTTTTAAAAAGATGCTTACACATCTTCTTGGCTACCACTAGGTGGTACTAGTGACAGGAGAGATCCAATGGCCTTTAAAGTGCCCGTGTTGTTCATCCATGACACCTGCATAGGGTCTAACTTTAGACACCTGCATGTGGCTCTAATTTCCTACCTTTAAACAGTGAAATGAATACATTTGCCAGTTTTTACTAGTGGGTGTCCTTGGAGTAAGGTCCCCAGACTTCCCTTTTATTCCCCTTTAGATATGAGATGTAGTGTTTTCTATTAATTTGTATTAAAACATTTACAAGTAAAAAAAAAATCTTCCTGCATCAATCTAGGTTGTACACAGTATGATTCACTTATACTCAGATTAATCTCAAAATCCCCACCTGACAATGGTATTCCCAAGCTAAATCTTAGTCAGATGCATAAAAATATGTTAACTCTTTTCAGTGATGACACGCTTCACCTGAGCTTCTCTACGTCCAAGACTAGGCCTTTCTTTCCATCCACTTACCCTTAAGTCCCTTAGACAGTCATGTCTTCCATCACCTGGTACCACCTGAACTGACATGGGCAGCAGCAGAAGTGCCACCTCTTAACCCCGTTCTACACACGTGCATGGTTACTGCACCCATGATAAGGCTACATTTGTGATTTCACTTCCAGGGAGTTTTTCCCTTTGAAGCAGGGCTCATCTCTTCTTCCATCATGGAGTGGTCTGAACTCGCTACTGTGTTGTCCTTTGTTCTAGAATACTTCATTCCAAAACCAAGTGCCTGAGATTCCCAGTCCTGGAGTTAGCATAGCCTAGGAAGGATGCAGTGAAAACATTCATGTGGTATCTTTAAGATACAGACGAGGCCAGCCTGGCACAGATGTAGCCACTCAGTCCCAAAAGGGTGCAAAGCCAAGAGGAGTCTCCAGTGGCAACGAGGCTCTGACTTGGCTAAGACTTGTTCCTGGTCATATCCTCACTGGCTGTGGCATGATTCTTCACCCTCTTCCTCTCTCCCCACACCTCCAGCAGGGGGAGTTTGCTGATTGTCAAGGATTGAATTGTTTTCCCCCAAAAAATTTGTTATCAATTTGGCTGGGCCATGATCCCCAGTATTGTGTGGTTGTCCTCCATTTTGTGATTGTAATTTTATGTCAAAGAGGATTAGGGTGGGATTGTAACACCCTTACTAAGGTCACATCCCTGATCCAATGTAAAGGGAGTTTCCCTGGGGTGTGGCCTGCACCACTTTTTATCTTACAAGAGATAAGAGGAAAGGGAAGCAAGCAGAGTTGGGGATCTTGTACCACCAACAAAGCAGCACCAGGAGCAAAGTGCATCCTTTGGACCTGAGGTTCCTGCGCTGAGACGCTCCAAGACCAAGGGAAGACTGATGACAAGGACCTTCCTCTGGAGCCGCCAGAGAGAGAAAGGCTTTCCCTGGAGCTAACCTACTAGACTGCAATTTCTCTTTGTTAAAGCCATCCACTTGTGGTATTTCTGTTAGAGCAGTACTAGATGACTAAGACACTGAGTCTGCCTTTGGATGGGACCCAAGAAGAGTGGCCAAGTTTACAGAGATTCACTTGACATTCCCTGAGTGGCCAGCTGAGCCGCTGATAAATACTAGAGAGTCAGGAATGTTCCATGCAAAGGACATTAGGTATTAAATGGATATTAGTTCCTATCCATCATTAATAATAATAAAGACCACTGTTTATTTGAGCTCTTGCTAGGTGCCAAGCCCTGTGCTAGGTACTTTATATATTTTGTTATTTGATTGCCTCAACCACCCTGTAAAATAGCATTATTGCTCCCACTTCACAGATGATGAGAAAACAGACTTACGCAGGAAGGTTCAAGTGACAGGCTTGGGTTTATTTGTTTTGGAAGCTTATCTTCTTAATCTCTATTCTGGAGATAGTGATAAGCTTCGATTGTTCAGAGGCCTTTTTTAATACCCCTTTTAATAAACTGGAGCCCTGGTGGGCCAGTGGTTAAGAGCTCAGGCTTCTAACCAAAAGGTCTGCAGTTCGAATCCACCAGCTGTTCCTTGGAAACCCTGTGGGGCAGTTCTATTCTGTCCTACAGGGTCACTATGAGTCGGAATCGACTCGATGGCAGTGGATTTTGTTTTGTTTTTAATAATCTACTGAAGACCTAAACATTTCCTCCTCCTTCCTCCTTATTTCACTATCCTTTACAAGGGGAAGAGAAAAGGTAAAGGCCAGAAAGTGAATGTAAATTTACCCATATGCTTTGTATTGACATTCATTTGTCAATGTATAAATGCAGTTATACATTTCTTGAACAGCAAGAACCATGCTTTTCAGTTACTTTTTGTCTCTCAAGAGCAGCTCCCATGTTCTACCCACAGTGATTTCTCAATACTTGTGTAGCCTCTTGATTCGCTGGCCCTTTGTTCATATTTGGGGTCAAGAAGGTCAGTGATGGGATATAACTCAAGGTTCAGATTATTTTTACTGTCTGTTCCCCCCACTGTGGATCCTTGAAGATTAAATGTAAATAGATTTCCAAACTGAAATATTTCATCAAATTTTTTAGATGAATCTAATTTTATGGTTTTAAGTAAAACTAATCAAGGGTACTTGGTTGAAAGCAGTAAACAAGAATACATCTACCACAACCTTCTCTTTCCTAGGAACTTTGATCTGGAGCTTGTTTTCACAATATAATTAGGCAGGGACTTCTGTGACTTAATTTAAAATCTTGAATTATATCATCTTTTTTCTTCTTCTTCAAAACAGTTCTCTTCTCTGCTACCCATGGATGAACCTAGCTTTGCTTCTCCAAATTCAATGATGTCAGGTCAGCAGGGAACAAATCTGAGATGGTTCAATTCCCATTAGCTATTAGCTGGGGAGATCTTTTCATCCCCAAGGTGTAAGTTCAACTCTAAAGGGCATATTTTCTTTTTGATGTATGTGGTTAACTCCTATTGGCAGTAATGGCTGTTAGGCGTGAACATGCAACAGACTCTATACCCCTAAGATTTGCCCAAGCGTGAATTTAATGAGCCCAAAGTAAACACGTTTTTGCTCCTTGGCTCCATTCTCCTCCATGTAAGGATAGATGCTGATACTCAAATAGGACTCTAAATGATGAAACGGCAGCACACGTTGCTTCTACATGTGTCTTCTAAAGTGGGTTTTAAAAATGGGTTCCTTTCGGACAAGGAAGCTGGTGATAGGGAACCCGAGGTTGAGTAAGGATATTGTTGATGTGTTGTGAGATTGTTAATCACTGTCATAGGGCAACATTTGTAGTAACTGTTAAATGAGAAACTGTTTTGTTCTGTAAGCCTTCATCTAAAGTGAGAATAACAGCACAATTTGAAGAGTGTAGTCAATGTCACTGAACTGCGCATGTAGACATTTTTGAAATGGTGTATCTTTGGCTATGTGTATTTTCACCAAAAAAAAAAAAGAAATGGTTGAGAAGTTAGAGGGTTGATACGTTGTGGGGTTGTTAACCCGTGTCATAAAACAACACGCGTACTTCTGTTTCATGAGAAACTATTTGTTCTGTAAGCCTTCACCCGAAGTACAATAAATAAATAAATAAATAATTTTTAAAAAAATGGGTTCCTTTCTTCTCTGTCCAATTCTGGGCCTAGCAAGCCATTGTAAACCTGAAAAGGAGATTAAAAAAAAACATTTCTGAGCAGTTGTTTTCTGCCCAGATGCCACATAACTTCTAGCAGGGAGATATACTCAGGACTGTGTTACTGTCCTATTCTGAAATGTTTGCATTCTTGTCTCCTTCAGTTGATTTGATTAATATCAGATGCTTTGATATCAAGAAATGGAAAGCAGGTATGAAAAAGAGCGACTGAAATACGAATGACAAACTGTTTAAGATGAGACAGCCAGTTCTAGGGGGCTAGCTCGCTTGCCTGAGAGGTGGGTGTCAACCCCACATGAGCCCGAGTAAGAGGCAGCCTTGTTTGTATAATAGTTAATAAGCCCCAGTGGGAAAAAGAACAGCTGAATAAAACCATCTTGCCTACTTTTTTTCTTAGGTCCTCTATTGTCTTTCATACATCTCATGGTTTAGAAAGTGTCTAAAATGTAATGGTTGTAAGAACAATACTGTGCCAAGACCCTTTAAATGTATTTTAAAAGGTTTAATGTTTTTGCATATATAGCTAGTAGTAATAGCAATGGTACTGTCAGTTTGTCATGGCTTGCATGTTGTTATGATTCTGGAAGCTACACCACTGGTATTTCGAATACCAGCAGGGTCACCATTGGTGAACAGGTTTCAGCAGAGCTTCCAGACTAAAACAGACTAGGAAGAAAGACCTGGCAGTCTACTTCGGGAAAAAAAAACTAGTCAGTGAAAACCTTACAAATAACAGCAGAACATTGTCTGACATAGTGCTGGAAGATGAGCCCCTCAGGTTGCAAAGCGCTCAAAATATGACTGGGAAAGAGCTGCCTCCTTAAATTAGAGTCGACCATAATGATGTGGATGGACTCAAGCTTTTGGGGCCTTCATTTGCTGATGTGGCATGAATCCTAATATGAAAAGAAACATATGCCAACATCCATTAATAATCAGAATGTGGAAAGTACAAAGTATGAAGCTAGGAAAATTGGAAGTCATCAAAAATGAAATGGAATGCATAAAGATCGACATCCTAGGCATTAGTAAGCTGAAATGGACTGGCAATGGCCATTCTGAATCGGACAATCATATGGTCTACTATGCCAGGAATGACAAATTGAAGAGGAATGGCATCACATTCATCACCAAAAGAACATTTCAAGATCTATCCTGAAGTACAACGCTGTCAGTGATAGGATAATATCCATACCCCTACAAGGAAGACCAGTTAATACACTTGTTATTCAGATTTACGCACCAACCATTAATGCCAAAGATGCATCAATAATTACTGGTGATTGGAATGTGAAAGTTGGAAACAAAGAAGGATCAGTAGTTGGAAAACACGGCCTTGGTGACAGAACAACTCCAGATATCGAATGATAGATTTTTACAAGACTAATGATTTATGGTGTTGGCAAAGAATATTAAACATACCATGGACTGCCAGAAGAACCAACAAATCTGTCTTGGAAGAAGTAGAGCCAGAATGCTCTTTAGAAGCGAGGATGGCAAGACTTCATTTCACATACTTTGGACATGTTGTCAGGAGGGACCAGTCCCTGGAAAAGGACATCATGCTTGGTAAAGTAGAGAGTCAACAAAAGAGAGGAAGACCTTTGATGAGATTGACTGATACAGTGGCTGCAATGATAAGCTCAAGCACAGCAGCAATTATGAGGATGGTGCAGGACTGGGCAGTGTTTTGTTCTGTTGTACATATGGTTGCTATGAGTCGGAAGCAACTGGACGGCACCTAACAACAGCGGGAATGGCATTTAACATGTATTCAAACTCAGTCATTTATGCATAGGGAGGACTTTACTGACATGTATAAATTCTTTGCCTGAAAAAGGAGTGGAAAATAATATGATTAATAGTGAGATGAAGACTCTTTCATTGTGAAATTCTTTTTAAGGACATAAACAACGCACTTCCTTCTTTGCTGGTATTACACTACAAAATACGAAAAAGTCAATGTGTGGGGGGAGGCAACATGGCACTATAGACAGAAGCACCATGCCATCCCTCTGCAGCAAAGACTCAAAAAACTAAGTAAAACAGAAACAAATGTCAGTCCTGGAACCCTAAGCATCAAATGAAGGAATAAAAAGTTTGATCAAGCACCCAGTGGAATATGAACTGACACAGAACAGAGAATGAGGAGAGCTATGGAGTGGAAGTCCCCTACCAGCTAACACGGCATGGATTCACTATCTTGGGCTACAGCCACCAAGAAACACAGACAGGGAGTACGGCAAAGCAACTTTATGGAGCTCCCACAGGAGACAGAGCAACCGGTAACCAGGAATACACACTTTCCCACCCCCCTACCCTTCTTCCCTGTACGAGAACTCTGCCACTTTCCAACGGGCCATGGTCGTTCGGCTGGAGAAACACCAGCTTGCTGCTGCCCAGATTCACCATCTTGGACCTCAGCCACCAAAGACAATGGACAGGGAGTACGGGAAGGTAACGTCAAGGAGATTCCAATAGGAGACACAGCAACCCCTCCGCACACCATATCCTCTCCTTTCCCTCTTGCCTCTCTGCACCATGCATCAAGTGCCAAGCCCCCAAGCTGTACTGAGACGGTTCCCCAGACCCCACCCTGCACTGTCCCCCAGCCCCGCTCTGTCAGCCCCAGTTTGTGTTGAAAACTACCCATCCCTGCCCCTCCACCCCTGCTGGACCCACCCTGCTGCACCTTAGTTGAGTGACCAGCCCTGCCTACCTGGACAAGGTGGTGAGGAGTATCCTGCCCATGGGTGAGCAAGTAATGAAACATGCCCAGCCCATCTGCCCAGACATAATCAAATAAAACAAAAAAGCTGGACAAAATGAACAACTCTACAATCAATAAAAGAGAATGTCCCAAAGACAGCAGACAATATCAAAACATATTAAAAAAAGGACAGGATGGCTCCAGAAAGTGACCAAAATAAAACACCAGATGACCTTCTAGTAGAAGAAAACGCACTGGAACTACCTGATAGGGAATGCAAAACTCTAATATTCTGGTTTCTCCAAGAGGTGAAGAAAAACGCAGACAAAAATAAGGAAAAAATAGACAAAATATGGAGAAATACAGAAAAAATCAGGGAAAACAGACAAAGCAATGGAAAAATTCAAGGAAAATAATACAGGAAAAAAATGTCAAAATAAATAAACAACTAGAAATCATACAAAAACAGCAGTTAGCAATTCAAAAGATAAACAACAAGATTTTGAAATGGACAGTGCAATAGAAGGTTTTACGAGCAAATTTGAAACAACAGAAGACAGGATCAGTGAAATTGAAGACAAATTCTAGGATACCACTTTCTTTGAGGAAGAATCAGAGAAAAGAATGAAGAAAACAGAAGAACGATGTGGGATACAATCAAAAGCAAAAATCTGCATGTGATTGGAGTTCCACAACAGGGGGAGAAAACACAGAGAGCATCAATGAAGATTTGCTGACAGAAAACTTCTCTAATATCATGAAAGATGAAAAGCCAACCATCCAAGCTCAATGAACCCCATATAAGATAGACCCACAAAAGAAAATCACCAAGATTTATCACAATCACACTAGCTAAAACCAAAGACAAAGAAAGAACCCTGAAAGCAGCTTGAGAAAAACAAACAGTCACATACAAAAGGGAAACAATAAGACTAAACTCTGATTACTCGGCAGAAACCATGCAGGCAAGAAGGCAATGGAATGACATATATAAAACCTTGAAAGAAAAAAAAAATGCCAACCAAGAATGATATATCCTGCAAAATAATATATCTCGCTCAAATATGATGGTGAAATTAGGACATTTCCAGATAAACAGAAATTAAGGGAATATGCAAAAACCAAACCAAACTTACAAGAATTATTAAATGGAGTCCTTTGGTTAGAGAACCAACTACATCAGACAACAGCCTGAATCTAAGACGCAACACCACATCAGCCAGATACCAACCTAGGAAATGAACTCTCAAGGATTATTCAAAACTAAAAGATTTACAACAGGAAACCAGAGAGGTTAATCTGTAAATGACAACAATGTCAAAACAATAAAAGAGGGAATAAACAGTGTACGTATAGAACTTTCTAGTGGAAAGGAAGGCAAGGTGATACCAAGTAATAAAAGACTCGTTCAAACTTTGGCAGATAAGGGTAAATTTCAAGGTAATCACAAAGAAAGTTAATAAACCTACTCATCAAAATAAAGAATAAAAACATAAAGTCTGAGTAAACACTAAATCTATCAAAATGAAAAAATATCCACAAACAAAAGGAATTCAGCACAGGAGAGTAAGAGGAACAAAGAAAACATCAGCACCACAAAAAAAGCACTACAAAATGACAGCAATAAACTCACACCTATCAATGATCACAATGAATGTAAATGGCTTAAATGCATCCATAAAGAGACAGAATGACAGAATGCATTAAAAAAACAGGACCCATCAATATGCTGTCTACAAGAAACACACCTTAGAAACAAAGACATAAATATATTAAAAATCAAAAGATGGAAAAAAACATATCAAGCAAACAGCAACCAAAAAAGAGTAGGAGTAGCAATACTAATCTCAGATAAAGTAGACTTTAAAACAAAATCCACCATAAAAGACAAGGAAGGACACTATATAATGATTAAAGGGACCATCCACCAGGAGGACATAACCATAATAAATATCTACGCACTCAATGACAGGGCTCCCAAGTACATAAAACAAACTCTAACAGCACTAAAAAGAGAAAAGGACAGTTCCACAATAATAGTAGGAGACTTCAATACACCACTCTTGGTAAAGGACAGAACATCTGGAAAGAAACTCAACAAAGATACAGAAGACATAAAGGCCACAATCAACCAACTTGACCCACAGACATATATAGAACACTCCACCCAACAGCAGCAAAGTACACATTCTTTTCCAATGAACATGGAATGTTCTCCAGAATAGACCTTATCTTAAGCCACAAAGCAACCCTCAACCAAATCCTAAACACTGAGATAATACAAAATATCTTCTTTGATCACAACGTCATAAAAGTAGAAACTAATAATAGGAAGAACCAGGAAAAAAAAAATCAAATACATGGAAACTGAATATCACCTTGCTTAAAAACCACTCAGTAATAGACAAAATCAAAGATGGAATAAAAAAATTCCTAGAATCAAATGAGAATGAAAACACATCATACCAAAACCTTTGGGACACAGCAAAGGCAGTGCTCAGAGGTCAATTTATAGCAATAGATGCACACATCAAAAGAGAAGGGACAAAATCAAAACATTAGCCACACAACTCCAACAAATAGAAAGAGAGCAGCAAAAGAAGCCTACAGCCACCAGAAGAAAGGAAATAATAAAGACCAGAGCAGAAATAAATGAAAGAGACTAGAAAAACAATAGAATCAACAAAACTAAAAGTTGGTTCTTTGAAAAGATCAACAAAATTGACAAACTATTGGCCAAACTGACAAAAGAAAAACAGGAGAGGATGCAAATAACACAAATAAAAAATGAAATGGAGGATATTACAACAGACCCAACTGAAATAAAAAGGAGCATAACAGAGTACTATGAAAAACTATACTCCAACAAATTTGACAACCTAGAGGAAATGGGTAAATTTCTAGAAACACACTACCTGTGTAAACTAGCAGGCCCATAACAAGAGAAGAAATTGAAAAGGTAATTTAAAAACTCCCAACAAAAAAAAGTCCTGGCCCACATAGCTTCACTGGAGAATTCTATCAAACATTAAGAGAAAAGCTTGCACCAGTACTACTCAAACTATTTCAGAGCATAGAAAAGAAGTGATACTTCTGAGTTCATTCTATGAAGCCAGCATAATTCTGATACCAAAACCAGACAAAGATACTACAAAACAAAATTACAGACCAATATCTCTCATGAATACAGATGCAAAAATTCTCAACAAAATTCTACCCAATAGAATTCAGTATCATGTCAAAAAAATAATATATCACGATCAAGTCAGATTCATACCAGGTATGCAAGGATGGTTCAACATTAGAAAATCAATCAATGTAATCCACCACAAAAATAAAACAAAAGGAAAGAATCACATGATCATCTCCATCGACGCAGAAAAGGCATTCGACAAAGTCTAACACCCATTCCTGATAAAAACTTTCAATAAAATAGGTATAGAAGGGAGATTCCTCAACATAATAAGGGTCATCTATACAAAACCAGCAGCCAACATCATTCTTAATGGAGAGAGGCTGAAAACATTCCCCCTGAGAACAGGAACGAGACAAAGATGCCCTTTATCACCGCTCCTATTTAACATCGTGCTGGAAGTCCTAGCTAGAGCAGTAAGACAGGAAAAAGAAATAAAGGGCATCCAAATTGGTAAGGTAGAAGTAAAACTATCTCTATTCACAGATGATATGATACTATATATAGAGAAACCAAAGGACTCCACAAGAAAACTACTGGAACTAATAGAAAGGTTCAGCAGAGTAGCAGGATATGAGACAAACATACAAAAATCAGTTAGATTCCTATACACAAATAAAGAGAACTATGAAAAGGAAATTAGGAAAGCAATTACCTTTATAATAGCCCCTAAAAAAATAAAATACTTAGGAATAAATCTAACCAGGGATGTAAAAGACCTATACAAAGAAAACTATAAAACACTACCGCAAAAAAATCAAAAGAGATCTACATAAATGGGAAAACATACCATGTTCATGGATAGGTAGACTCAACATTGTGAAAATGTCAGTTCTACCCAAAGCAATAAATAAATAAATAAATAAATCACAAAAGGACAAATACTGTATAGGACCTCTATTATAAAAATTCACGAAAAGGTTTACACAGAGAAAGAAACAATCTTTGATAGTTACTGGGGGGGAGGGGGGAAGGAAAAACACTAACTAGACAATAGATAAGGGGTAACTTTGGTGAAGGGTAAGACAGTACACAATACTGGGGAAGTCAGCACAACTTGACCAAGACAAGGTTATGGAAGCTTCATAGACACATCTGAACTCCCTGAGGGATCGAATTACTGGGCTGAGGGCTGGAACGATGGTCTCAGGGGACATCTAGCTCAATTGGCATAACATAGTTTGTAAAGAAAATGTTCTACATCCTACTTTGGTGACTAGCATCTGGGGTCTTAAAAGCTTGTGAGCAGCCATCTAAGATACTCCACTGATCCCAGCCAGTCTGGAGCAAGGGAGAATGAAGAAAACAGAAGATATGAGGGAAAGATTAGTCCAAAGGACTAATGGACCACAACTACCACAGCCTCCACAAGACTAAGTCCAGCACAACTAGATGGTGCCTGGCTACCACTACCAACTGCCCTGACAGGGATCACAATACAGGGTCTCAGACACAGCTGGAGAAAAATGTAGAATAAAATTCTAACCCACAAAAAAAAGACCAGACTTACTTACTCTGAAAGAGACTGGAGAAACCCCGAGAGTATGGCCCCCGGCCACCCTTCTAACTCAGTACTGAAGTCACTCCTGACGTTCACCTTTCAGCCAAAGATTAGACAGGCCCATAAAACGAAACAAGACTAAAGGAGCACACCAGCCCAGGGGCAGGGACGAGAAGGCAGGAGGGGACAGGAAAGCTGGTAATGGGGAACCCAAGATCAAGAAGGGAAGAGTGTTGACATGTTGTGGGGTTGGCAACCAATGTCACAAACGATATGTGTATGAATTGTTTAACGAGAAACTAACTTGCTCTGTAAACCTTCATCTGAAGTACAATTAAAAAAAAAAAAAAAGTCAACCTGTGGTTACCTTTTCAATACTGTTGGCCTCAATTCCTGGCTCAGGAGGTAATACAAAGCAGTTCAACTGGTTTTGCCTTGTTTGAAAAACTAAAATTAATATCTTAAGAGTTATTTACCTTAGCTCAGAAACAGGAAAGAATGCGGTCTATCAGAAACAGTCATAAAGATGGTTTTCTAAGTATACGAACCTTTTTAATTCAGAACCAACCTAAAAAAAATTAATGTGGTTATTTAAAAAAAAGATGTTGCTTTTTTTTTTTTTTTTTAATGTCTTTCTCTAGCTGTAACTGGAAAGTTTAGGTTTTATTCTCATCTTTCAGCTACTGGCATGTCACAACCTACTCTAGGGAATGACCGCCTAAATTACTATGTCCATAAATATTCTAGTGGAAAAACATTTGCAAGGCTCATTTTCAGAAGTGCACTGCAGAACCTCGAAGATGAAACCTTCTTCATAAAACCAAATTCAATTCTATTTTTCTACATTATAGTCAACAATTTCAAGGTGTTATTTTATACATCAGACTGTAAAAATATGACAGAAAAGAGATTGTATGGATGTTATATAAACCAATATTGCAGTTTATCATGGAAAAAACTACTCGATGGTGAATTCCATTTTTCATTGGACCCAATATTGGTAGTCAAGCAGCCGCTAGTATTTTTTCTTGGCTCAGTTAAGTGATTTTTTTTTGAAAATTTGGATAAATGTACTGGTTCTTGACACATTCAATCTGGTTTTTTTTGTCAATTTTTTTTAAGATTTTGAAGAAGAAATAGCACTAAGTGGTTATTTGCCAAAATTAACTGAGTTAAAGCCATCACAGCTAATTCTGGCTCATTCCTGGGATTCTTCTAATCACAAATTACTAGGTTAAATGAATTGTTTGTTGTTCTTAGCTGCCGACATGTCGCTCCAACTCATGGTGACCCCCATGACAGTGGACGGAAATGCTGCCTGGTCCTGGGCCATGTCTATGATCCATTGGGGATTGGACCATTGTGATCCATAGAGTTTTCACTGGCTGATTTCGAGAAGTAGACCACGAGGCCTTTAACCTGTTCAGCATCACAGCAACATGCAAGCCACCACTGACATATGGGTGGTGGCTGCGCATAAGGTGCACTTACTGGGACTCGAACCCACATCTCCCACATGGAAGGTGAGATTTCTGCCACTGAATTCTCATACTTACATGAATAACCCAAAAAAACCAAACCTTTTACCGTAGAGGTGATTCTAACTCATAGCTACCATATACGACAGAGTAGAACTGCCCCATAGAGTTTCCAAGGCTGTAAATATTTACAGAAGCAAACGGCCACGTCTTCCTCCTGTGGAACAGCTGGTGGGTTCAAACCGCTCACCTTTAGGTTGGCAGGCCAGCACTTAATCGCTGTGCCACCAGGGCTCCGTAGTTAAATGAACAAATGTGCTATATTAACTGAATGCTTGGAGTACCCATTATACAGCATTCTATACTAGTCACTGGTCAGTTTGTGACCGGGAGGAGTATTGTTTTCAGCCAGTTAAATCTTTATTGAGTGCTCCCTATATGCTAAGGGATTGGGACTTGGGGAGAAGATCACACGATGATCCCTGGGTTACCTTACAAGTTATACTTGTCGGAAAAAAAAAAAGTGAAAAACACAACAAACAAGTAAATCACATAATTACCTGCTTAAGGGGAAAATCTGTTTTATTTTTATTGTTGCTTTCAGTCTTCATTGTTCTTATTCAATCCCATTTTAGATCCATTTTTAGGAACAGTCTGAAGTGAACAAAGCTAGATCTAATGATAGAAGAGTTAGCATTATCGACAAATAATTTGTGACCACAGGTCTTGGAGACAAAAAGCTAACCTTTCTTTTCTTTTTCCTTTGGTCTCCGTAGTACACATAAACCATAAACTCTCTCCTACCCCCTCCAACTGTATCAATCTAAAGAGAAGCATAAATATTTTTATAAATGAGGAATGATTCTGTTCTTCGGTTGTAAGCACACAGGACCCAGATTCCAACCTCCCGGGTTCCCTTTTCTGGCTCAGCATATTCTTCCACACATCCCCTGCGTGAGTTGCTTGGTCTCTTGGAAACTCAGTCTCCTTGCCTGTTAAAAGGGGAGGAGGGGTAATAATACTTTTACCACAAAAGTGTTTGTAAAATTAATTAGTATTTATAATGCACTATAATCCCTAACTTCGAATTTATATAGCACTTAATCATTGCTTAAAGTTTTGAAAACAGTCCTAGGTTTTTCAACTCTTGACGAAACAAAAATATAACAAGTCTTCATACTTCCTTCTAACAGTGGGACTGAGTGTGGGGACGTTTTGGCCTTCCTAGAACAGCCGTTTTCCTGTGGTTACAAAAGCTATTTCTTCAGCTTTAGATTACGAATAGATAACATTAATTTACATTTGATTAAAGCCAAATCAAGTTTTGAAAAAGCCATTTTAATAGCTTATTCTGCCATCTTCAGTGGCATTTTAAACTACAGGTACTCTCTATTGAAGGGAAATAGGTTCCTGATTTGCAATTATTTAATTCTAGCACTTAAAAGAAACCCAAGAAGTCTTATCATTCTCATTTTATAGATGAGGAAACTGAGGCTCAGTGAGCTTAAGTAACAAAGCAGAGATTTAAACCCCATCATGTGGGACTCCACCACAGCCCATTCTCTTCCTACCACTTCAAACAGCCTCCTCCAAGAATACATGCCTAACAGAGAGGTTCTCTTCTCCACTTTGTCCCTAACCTCTCTCTCTGACCTTAAAAATTAAACCAAGATATTCTAATGGAACTTCAAGTCTATTCCCACAGAGTTCAGAAGCACCCCCAAATCATCAAGATAAAAGTTCTTTTAAATCACTCTTAGAAAACATTTTTATAAATTTTTACTGAAGAAGCAAAAGCTACCTATAACCTTTCTTGAGAATTAACTTAGTTCACTCAGTCTTAGTGATTTTTCATGCTGTATTAACGTGCATGTTATATCGTCAGAGCCTTTTAAACTTTGTGTCAAAGCATAACATACGTACAGAAATAAAGCGCATTTATTTTCTGAAATATCTAAAATCCATCCTCTTCTCATCCTCTGGTATGACAAGTATATGTCAGTGCCATTTCACATCTCAATAAACTGTAGTATATGTAACAATGAAGTCTAAGAGCGTCTAAATTAGCTCATATACCTAAGAATGCTTTGAAAGGTTAAGCTCAACATTTAAGTTATTATTAGTAAAGTATTATTATAATTGTGATGGTCATTTTAAATGATAATGGTAAATTTTCTTATGCCTTTGGGCAGCAGGCAAGACAACATAAAGATAATAGAATAATTTTGTAGGCACCTCTATATGCTGTCATTGTCTTTCAGTGATTAATAACCCACGCACTGTATGGATATGTGTAAAATTTTGTTCATACAATTTACCTCCATCTTTTTTGTCTATTACTGAAACAATAAGGCCTTAAAGTACAGAGGTACCCAAAAACTTGAATAACAATTCAGATAAGTCAATCTCAAGTTGATACCCATTTGTGTCTTTTATTTTTGATTTATATTCCTCTGCTTAACATTCATTGGGAATTGAATGGATGGAGAGACCGTGTGAAACTCACACCACTGTTCGAAGCTAGTAAATATCAGACCCATAGGAAGGTTCTATGATGCTGCTGAGCTGGGAACCCCTAATTTATTGAGACATTACTGCTGACCATAAATAAGCCTTTTACTGCAGTTGGTTACACTACTCTTGTCTCTAGATATAAGTGGATGAACTCAGTTCTACCTATAATTTTGGTAGAAGAACATAGGCCAGCAAACACTCTGCTGCACACTAGAACTCCAATTAAACAAAACCAAAAACAGTCTTTCCCATTCACCTTGAAAGATTGATCCGCGCCTAATCCCTATTCTCGGTGTCTATTGTGGCAGGCACAAGAGCTGAGAGGCCCTCTGGGAGCAGGTCTCAGCTGCACAGCTCACTCCTGGTCATGGGGCTCCGGCACCATTAGCAGAAAACACCCTGAGAAGGTTCCCTGAGGGACTGAATTCAGTGCTTTTGTCTGCCTGGTGAAAAACATAATTCTTCTCCACCAATTCCCTTAGGATTTTCCCTAGGGAATAATATATAACACTAAACTGACCCAATTTGAGAATAAGTTAGCTTAGATGAGAAAGAAAACAAATGTCCCATAAACTTACTCACTTTGCTATCTCAGTAGTTTGAGTTTAATTTGCCATCAGCAGTTGATTAAATACGCTTCCACAGTTGATTGCCACTCTTATCAATATAGCACTAAAAACTGGCTGTAAGTTTCCAGGGGAAAAAATTAGATTTTTAGAGAGTATTGAGTATAAATGCAGGTATCAAAAAGACCGTAAAACCCTTTTTATTTAAGAGTTTTATTGAGAGTAACTTAGTTCTGCAGTTTCGTATAGCACAATGACCTATTTAAATTGTTTGAATTTCTAAGATTTTTTCTTTATAGTTGAAATTTTTACATTGTTTCAAACTTGAACATTTTTATTTACATGGACATTTTCTTTTAATTCTTTTATAAACACTACATGATTCCAGAACTTAAAACAAACAACAACTCGTTATAGGGTAGGGAGCAGAAAGGCATGAGAACTGATCCATTTGTCACATAATTCTTTCCTCCTGCTAAACCAGACAGAGGAATTCTAGGTCAGCAGAGAAAAAGCCATTCCAATTTCCCTTATCTGTGCCTGCTGATACTTTAACACCTCTTATGGTGAGAAAGTGTCTTCAGGAATCTAATATGAATGGTAAGTAACAAGGGGCCATTATCTATGTGGAAACACTGTACTTTTGCTACAATGAAACTCCAACATTAAACTTATAAACCAACTAAAAAGAAATAAACCAAAATCCTGCATAAACCTATTTAAGAGACAAAGTCTCTTAGCTAATTCAAAAAGTATCGCCCCCCCACCCCCATCCCCTAGCACACGCAATAGATTTCCTTAACTTTTCTCGTTACATAACTGAGTTTGTGACTTGTAAACAAACAGTCCCATTGCTAGACAATTCTGGATCTGTGGGTTTGTACTGCTGTTTCCCTGTGGAGGTTGAAAGCTGCATAATGATTTATTCTTTCCCCGCCCCCTGCCTTCTTTTCCTATTTTCCTACCTCTTTTTTGGTCTAAGTAGGTTAAAAAAAAAAAAATCTTAGGGAACTAAATGCGAAAACAAATCCTGGTGCTATAAGATTGAGGCACAAGAAATGCAAAATGTGAAGGTCTCATAGTCAGATGAGCTCCCCACTGGGAGACTACGAAACGCATAGTATTTTTCAGCATCCCTCGGACTCCTAATCATATGCTTTTGTGCAAGGTAGCTTTGATTCCCAAGATTTCCCATGCATGAAACTCTCACTGGCTTCACAGAGAGCTCTGTATGCAAAGGATGCACGGGGGTGTAGTTCAGGAGGAGAATGGGGATAGTAGGCAGAATGTGGGTGAACTAACATTTGAGTCGGTACTTTAATTCCAGTGCTACCTTTACCTGGTGTGTCCCAGTTATAACATTGACTGCTGGCAAATTAGAAGCTTTCTATATCGGTGATTAAAAAACCAGTTGCTATCAAGTCGACTCTGACTCATGGCAATCCCACGTGGGTCAGAGTAGAACTGTGCTCCATAGGGTTTTAATGGCTGATTTTTCAGAAGTTAATCGCCAAGCCTTTCTTCCAAGGCACCTCTGGGTGGACTCCAACCGCCAACGTTTTCATTAGCTGCCAAGCACATTAACTGTTTGCACCATCCAAGGACTCCATATTGGTGACTGTTGTTGCTAGGTGCTGTGAAGCTGGTTCTGACTCATAGAGACCCTATGTACAACAGAACGAAACACTGCCCATCCTGCGCCATCCTCACAGTCGTTGCTGTTTGAGCCCATTGTTGCAGCCACTGTGTCCATCTATCTTGGTAAGGGTCTAGCCCTAATCAATTACCTAGAACTAAAACATACATACCTAATTCTACTATAAAGAAGTTGGATTCCAGATAGGTTGTGGGTTTGATTTATTTTTGATACTGCAGATTATGTGCAATTTATGATCTGAGGTGTTGTGTCATATGCCATATTTATGAGCACTTTGTGTTGCTGATGGCATCTTTAGGAAATATTTCATTACTAATAATTTCATGCAGTTAAAAGATAGATAGAATAAATTAAATATTTTGTGTTTTAAAAATTTATAAGATTATTTGGCCTCAAGTGAAGACAGACAACAAGGCCTTTACATACCTTCAATGATTGCAGGAAATTGTAACTAGTTCTTCAGTGTTTGCTATTTTAGAAGACTTTTATTTCCAAATGGAGCCCTGGCAGCTCAGTGGTTAAGTGTTTGGCTGCTAACCAAAAGGTCAGCAGTTCGAATCTATCAGCCGCTCCTTGGAAACTCTATGGCACAGTTCTACTCTGTCCTATAGGGTCGCTATAAGTCAGAATTGACTCAGTGGCAATAGGTTTGGTTTGGCTGGTTTTATTTCTATATGTTTTCAAACTATTTTCTCTCCCACTCCTCTATCAGTCTAGGTATTGTAAATTACTTCTATACCAAAGAATCTCATGGAACATTAGAATCTACTAGTGGCCTTTCTTCTTTAAACGGGTCCCTGGAAGTATTCTATTAGCTGCATCAGGGTAAAAACAAGATCTTTTGAAATTGCAAAAGGCTCCTTTGAATGATGTCTTTGGAGAAATATATAAGTAGTTTTTGAGTAAGGGATATTCGATGATCTGTTTATAAGGAGTTTAACACTCCTTTTAAAATTCATTTTGTCCTAAGAACTTTGTGTTTGTATAGTTGCTAGCTTTATTTTTGTATTGTTTGCAAGTGAATATCTTGAATAAGAAGGCCTGACTCTCTCCAATCCATGTTTGGAAAGGAAAGTAGCAGGCCCCAGTCCTGTAGCCAGCAGGCTAAAATGAGATTCTTAAGTAAGTGGTGGCTCAGACCAGGAGATTTAGAGGAGCCACTGTGTTCTTGCAGGCCGCAGTTGAAGCTTGCCTGGTTTTGCCCTGGCAGATTTCATAAGGTCTGCTGGAAGCAATAGAAGCGCAGACTTTAGGGCTGGAAAAGATGATGCTGGGACTTCATCTGTCCTGTTCTTAGTTTCCTAAAACTGTGGTAACAAAGTGCCACAAACTGGGCAGCTTAGGACAACAGAAATTTATTCTCTCACAGTTCTGGAGACCAGAAGTCTGAAATCAGGGTATTAGCGGGGCCATGCTCTCTGAAGGCTCTAGGGAAGAATCCTTCCTTGCTTCTCCCAGCTTTTGTTGGTTCCTTGAAATCCTTGACATTCCTCGCCCAGTGGCACCATAACTCCAATTTCCACCTCCTTCTTCACACGACCATCTTCCCTCTCTGTATGTCTAGCTGTGCTGTGCCTCTTCTTATAAACACCACGTGATTAGATTTAGAGCCCACCCTACATTTTAACTTAATTAAATCTGCAAAGACCCTATTTCCGAAGAAGGTCACTCACAGGTTCTGGGGGTCAGTACTTCAACATAGCTTTTATGGGACACAGTTCAACCCACAACATATTCTAAGTCCTTCATTTTAGAGATGAGAAAAATGCCAGCCAGACAGGGATTTTTGTCTTGAGAGGCAGGTTTTGTATTTTTATTCCTTTTTTAAACGCCATTTTTATTTCAAGTTCACGTTACCGCTGTTGTTGTTAGTTGCCATCGAGTTGATTCTGACGCATGGATGACCCCACGTGTTACAGAACAGGACTGCTCCATAGGGTTTTCTTGGCTGTAATCTTAACAGAAAGTTCACAGTAAGCAATATTTACACCCTACTAATGGACTGGGGGAGTCCCTGGGTGGTGCAAACAGTTAACACATTTGGCTGCTATCTGAAAGGCTGGAGGTTGGAGGTTTGAGTCCACCCAGAGGTGCCTCAGAAGAAAGGCCTGGTGATCTACTTCTGAAAAACCAGCCATTGAAAACCCTACAGTGCACAGTTCTACTCTAACAAACGTTGAGTCACTATGAGTCAGAATCAACTCGACAGCAACTGGTTTTTGGAGTCCCTGAGTGGTGCCAATGGTTCAGTGGTAGGCTGCTACCTGAAAGGTTGGCCCCGGAGGCACCTCAGAAGAAAGGCCTGGTGATCTACTTCTGAAAAATCAGCCACTGAATACCCTATGGAGCACAGTTCTACTTTGACACACACAGAGTCCCCATGAGATGGAATTTTAAATGAACTGTTGTTGTTTTGGGGTGAACTAGGACTCTAAAATTTTTTTGATATTCTGTCTACATGGTGGAGGAATTAGGTGAGGAAGTACTATCTTTGCTTACCTGAAAGGACTGAGAAATGCAAAGCAAAAACTGAACAAAACTTAGCAACTTGGGTCTAATTCACCAGCCTCCATATTAGTAAAACATACTGTCTAATGTTAAGAATGCATTGATTGGATTTAGGGCCCTTCCTCTTTTTTATTTTATAAATCTGATTAACTGATTTGTGATCGTAGCTCAAACAGACTTGAAAAGGCTGAAGAGGAGAAAGCAGATTCAAGGAACGAATATTGAAATATCAAACCAGAATTTAAAGATTTTAAGGGGTGGTCTTGATCCAGCCTCTGTGAGCATTTTTGAGGGTCTGTCCTTAAGTAAACATCCTATATTAACTCATGTTTAATATATTTTGGAATGATGAAGTAAGCCGACTATATTAAATCTAGATTTTATATATATATATACATACATATACCACACACACATACATCTCCAGATCTAATTACACATCTGTTATCCTCCAACTATTCTGTTACTAAAATGTGTTACTATACCTATAAGATGCTCTATTCAACCCAAATATAGGAGCCCCAACACCATAAGCACAAAGTGCCTCTTTTGAAATATTTAAAAACTATACATTTGGTAATTTTGAAATATACAAATCAAAATGGAGATTTTTTTTATGATACCGAGGCCCAGTGTTCCAAATTTAGAGGCCCATTTTATGTTCACACACACACACACACACACACACACACACACACACACACGCACGCACACACGTCACAGCTCTACACCAAACAGCAGTACAACATGCTGATGAAAAGCTTGGGTTTTTGGAACACACAGAAGTGAATTCTACTTCTAGTCTCACCACCTAATGTCCATTCTTCTTAGACTAGTGAAATGATTTTCGGTCAACTGCGATTTATGAATAGCATATACTAGAGGGTTCACAGTGCTTACATTTTATCTTCATATGCTATTAATATTTCCTAGGCTCTGCCTTCATACTTATGATTCTTTAGGCCCTGCTAACCAGCTAGGCTCAGATCCTCTCAACACTTCTCCACCAACACTGGGCCCCAGAACATTCTGTTGGGCCTCAAAATTCTAAAAGTCAGTGTTCATGGTGCCTCATCTTCCCACCTCACCACTATTTAAACATCCCATGGCCCCTGCCTGGCCAGTGCCTATATTACTGTGTCAAAAGAACACGCCCACCTCCACCACTGCTTAATTTGAGCCCTCCAAGATTGCTTCCATGATCTCAGGTCCCTAAGTGCTCACCTTACACACACACCCGTTGAGGATCAGGAGCTCTGTCTTTTCCTCAAAGCACATGCTTTAGCCAAATGACCAAAATTGGTGCCTAGATTAATGAGGCTTTACTCTACACTAAAAATATCCATTGCTAGTTAGACCCTGGACCACTTAACATATTTTGATTTAATTTAACATGAATACTACTAATGTGCTATTTCATTTTATGCAATCTTTTTATCCTATATCACTAAAGAAGAGTTTCTTGTGTGGTTACATAACTTAGAAAAGGTAAAAAGTAAGAGATACATTTAAAGAAAGATCACAGGGTTCCAGACTTCTGAGTTAGAAGAAAGGTCTGTCTTCTATAAATAACATCAGGATTGTTTTGTAGTGAATAGCAGATTAAAATATATCATGGTGGGTAGTAATCTTACTTTGTAATTTATTCAACTGCATGAGATGGAGGTTCTACTCAAGTCATAGTCAAGCATTGTAGACATGCAATCAATTTTAAAGTACTTTCTGTATCCTGCTTTTTGCAAATAAAACCATCCTCTGGCTCTTGGGGAGATCCACTCTAACTGCTAATTCTAATGCTTTATAAATAATCAAAAAAACCAAACCCATTGCCCTTGAGTCAATTCCAACTCATGGCGATCCTACAGGACAGAGCAGAACTGCGCCATAGGGTTTCCAAGGCTGTTATCTTTATGGAAGCAGACTGCCACATCTTTCTCCTGCGAAGTGGCTGGTAGGTTTGAACCGCTGACCTTTAACCACTGTACCACAACGGAACAAACCAAACCAAACCTGCTGCCATCAAGTCGATTCCAACTCACAGCGACCCTACAGGACAGAATAGAACTGCCCCATATGGTTTCCAAGTAGCGGTTGGTGGGATTTGAACTACCAACCTTTTGGTTAGTAGCTGAGCTACGATAGCAGCTATAGTACTATATATATAGCTACTACAGCACGGGTGAGCTACTATCACTAGGGCCCCCAATGCTTTATAGGACCCCATGAAAGGAAGTAAGGAAAGAACGGGACCCAGAAACTTGGGCGTGGATTTCAAAGCTCAGGGCTTAAGATCATGTAGGGGGAAGAAAGGAGGGTAGATGACCAGAAAGAGCACAGCTGGAATCTGGGTCTCAGGGAGGATGTTGATGCCATCGTTGTGCTGGATCAGTGGCTCTACTGTTTCCTCTTTCACTGTTTCCCCATTGCTTTGTGTAAGTGCTTTTGCTTCTGGTGAACTTGCTTATAAAGCTACTGACTGTAAAGCTGGCTGACGCTGGGAGAGGACACAAGTCCTACTAATTGTAAATGCTTTGATAATAAAGGTGAGATCGTCCCTGCTTAGGCCAAGTAATTAATGATTATAGAGGTATCTTGGAACTAAAATGGGCAGCCATTTTGATATACAATGGTAAAAGCTAGTTGAGACTAACCAAGCCGAATCATCATTGATAAAATTTGAACCTGAGGCGGAATGGGCCCTGACATTTGATTACTTCTGGGCAAAGGTTATCTGCTTGTATGTTAATATCTTTCTTTTTCATATTTGTTACTTACAGTGGTTAAGAGAAGTCTATCTGGTTTTATGATATCCTGGAAATGTTCTTTAAAATCATAGAACATATAGAATTCACTGAAGAAAAATTATTTATAAAACATTTTGTTGTTACTCAAAAAAATACAATTTTTCTATTAAAAAATGGGCAAACGAAATGAACAGACACTTCACCAAAGAAGACATTCAAACGGCCAACAGACACATGAGGAAATGCTCGCGATCACTAGCCATTAGAGAAATGCAAATTAAAACCACAATGAGATACCATCTCACCCCGGCATTACT
>NW_004443940.1:14629788-14644319 GCF_000243295.1 Trichechus manatus latirostris
AAATACAATTTTTATTTTCTTAGAAATACAATCAGATTCCTCATTCCGGTAAAATGAATAAAATGTATCCACACTGCAATTTCTGGCTGTGACCTTGAGGATTTTAGCACTAGTGCAATTTGGCAATAATGCATAAATAACAAGTTCTATTTACAGTATAATAAACTTTTATATATCTTATACACACTTATAAATTCTCTTCAACAGACTAGATTATTTTAAAAGATACTGACTAATTTTACTGATGTCCTAATTTTGAATAAGCAAACATGACTCATTTAATAAATATTTACAATTTACAATATTACATTGTATATACTTATTTCTATGAGTTTATTTCTTCAAAATATGCATTATTGGTTACTCATATTTTTTGGAAGAAAAGCATCATAGAGAATATGTCAGTCAATATTTTTAATTTCGTTCCAGTAAGTCTGCCCTGATAAAAAATTCTACAACATTTAAATCACTTCACGAGAACTAATATAACCACTCAATTCTTTTAAAAATGTATTTCTAATTTAGAATATTTCATAAGAGAGAACTTACTCCATCAATAAAGCAGAATGAGAATGAACTGTCTAGAATGGAAATCAGGCTTGTAACCATATCTACGAATGATGTTACTTTCATCGAAGCAGACTGTTTTCATGTATTTGTAAAATATAGACATAGAGTAACTATCTTACAGTTACCTTTATGTACTAATAATAGGCTGGTTTTCTTTTCTATCAATTATTTGCAATGCCATGGAGAAAAAGAACAATATTATTTAAAACTTTGTGTAATTTTGTGAGTAGTGTATGTGCTTGGATAGAGAAAAACTATAAAGCAATGTGTATCCCACTAAGAATATTTTATAATCATATGCATTATATGGCTATGTGTGCAATTACTATAAAATTATAACAAAATAATACACATAGTTGATTTTAGATTAGACGACATTTTGGGAAGATAATATCTTCAGCGGTTTTCAACCTCTGAAGACTTCATTTTTTTAGTCATGTGCATAGTTCATCTTGTGGCCTTGATGTAGGCCTTTTTCATTAAAGAAGATTATTGATAGATTGGTTTTGCTTATTTTTAAGATCAAAATGAAGTTTTGAATGTATTGGACTAGGTATTCAGTAGAAAACCGAGTAAGTAGCTAAGTTAAGCCAATCTTAATTTACCCCAAAACCAAAAAACCAAACCCATTGCTGTGGAGTCTATTCTAACTCATAGCGACCCTACAGGACAGAGTAGAACTACCCCACAGGGTTTCCAAGAGTGGCTGGTGGAGTCAAACTGCTGAGCTTTCGGTTAGCAACCACAGCTCTTAACCACTACACCATCCCATATTCTGTAAATAAAGTGTTTTTGGTAATTTACTAGATATTCTGCCTTCAAATCTAGCCCTTGAACATATATGCAATGTTCAGCATAGAAGAGATAGATCAATAACAAAAAAATAGTTCTTAATTAGAAAGATATATATATAGGAAACATATGAACTCTTTGTCATCCACATGTTGTATTTTCTCCTATATGTAGATTGAGAAAATAACCTTTAAAAATGTCACAAGCACAGCAAAAAGTTAAAATTGAAGAAAGCATCCTAACATAGGATAAGGGGATCATATGCTTCATATACAAAAAGCTCTTACAAATCAGTAAAAAAAATTCCCCCAAAGAAAATGGGCAATGAAAAGGTAAATCATAGCGATATATTCTTAACAGTTGAGTTACAAGGTCAAAACTTAAGAAAAATGTTTATGCTTACCAGTAAATACAAATTAAGATGAGAAATCAGGTTTTAAAAAAAAATCTATAAAACCTACACTTAGAAAAACCTATAAAACACTGCATTTAAAAAAATACATAGTTTGCACAACTATGGGAAAACGGACAGTGCTGGTGGAAGTGTATAATGGTACAACCTTGCTAGAGGGTAATTTGATTATATATATAATCCTTAATTTTTATAAACTCTTTGGTTCTGTAGTTCTACTACTATGAATGTATCCCAAAGAGACAATCAAGATGCGTGCAAAGACTTATGAACAAAAATGTTCAATATACATACCATTATCTATAGTAGAAAAAAAAACTAAATGACATCCAAAGGAAAAATTAAGTTATAAGGGATTAAGTAAATTATTGCACACATTAACATTATTGAATATAAAAAAATTAAAAATCATATCCTTGAAGAATATTTAAAGATGTAGGGAATGTTTCCCAAATATTATGTGGAAAATTATGCTATAAAACAGTTATGTTCCCGATTAAAAAAAAAAAATGATAGAAACGTGTGTGTGTGTATGTATATACATATAAATAATTTCCCTCTGCATATATACATAGAAAAAAGATTGGAGATATATATATATATATGTATATATATATATACATAAAAACAATGATTATCTCTTGGTAGTATGATTATGGATGATTATTTTTTCTCCTTTTCTATATTTAACGTATTTTCTATAATAACCAAGTTAATGATCCAACAGTTTTTCCCCCAAGGGTCCTTTAGAATTAAGGCCACGAAACAATCATCCAGTACAGAGTCAGGCAAAGGAGAAATAAATGGTTCTTCAAAATAATGGTGGAACTTTCAGAGTAGTTCCTTCTAGTGGAAACAATGAAGTAAAGGACAGGAAAAGGGAGGTTACTAATGCCTAATATTTGGCCTCAGTATTCCCCTACTCTCTCCACACTCTCACCTAGACAATGCCCTTCCCAGCTATGGCCTACTTATGGTTTAGCCACAACTTAATGCCACTGTAGTGGCATTGCCTTTCCAATCCCAAGAGAAGTTAGTGGGGACCTCTGAGGTCTGCCATCAAGAGCCAATGAATCCCCAGTACCTGGGGGTTATGATCTGTAAAAAGCTATTCCTTTTTCTAGAGGTCAACGTGACCTTGTAGTATTATACTTTTTCAAATACTGGATGAGTTAAGGTAATAAATGGATGCTCTGTGCTAAACCTACCTTCTTTTGCCAGTTCTTCACACATTTCCATTCAAAAATAACCCATACTCTTTTCTCTTTGGAATCCACAGTCTACCTTGAGAATTCCTGAGAAAAACCCTGACAATTGAAAGAACTGGATTCAGTATGTTTTGTGCTCAAAGTCATGATGTAGCACTAAGGAATGCTATTTTTAGATGGGATATAAAGCTGAAATCCTGATCTTTTATTTATTAAAGACCTTTTAAGAATCTCTGTGAGGTGACAGCGTTAATATTTTATAACATACTGCATTCTCTCTGCATTTGAAAATTTCTCTATGGTGTTGTGATTGCTACTTGAAAATCTATATTATTGTGTAGAAATTGGATCATAACAAAAAATAACAACCTTTAATGAAAATAAAGTACAGGTTCATGAAGCAGATTATTAATTCTATGTAGTTGCTAAAATGTTTTTATAAACTTTAAATTTTCTATTTCGTTTGTTGCAATATATTGTTTAATGTTGATAAAGCTACATAAACACACATTTTAATACAGAATACATGCATTTCGGTAAAGTACTAACAATATACTCAAAATTTTTCATTTGTCTTTAGTCTTTCTCTCTACACACACACGTATACATATATATCTTTTCTGATATTAGCAAGGTTTCATTTGCTGAAATGTATTTTTCTTCTTTTTTAGGAGTGTATGTTTGTTCAAATGCTAACGGCACCTAAGGTAGTTTCATTTGTTGTATTTGACATGTGCTTACTCTCATAATAAACAAACACTGTATAGTAGTTCACGATGAATATTTTGCAGCAAAGGACTTAGATGAGCGCTGTCCAACGGAACTTATTGTGATGTTGAACTGGTAGCCATTGGTACATGCAGCTTTTTAACACTTAAAATGTGGCTAATGGGACAGAAGCACTGAATTTGTTCATGTTTTACTTTCTTAAATTTAATGTGACTACCATATTAGTATAGACTTTCACTAACTAAATGAGTATCCAAATTTTACACGGAAATGGACCAGAGCCAGAGGTAGGATTAGAACTAGGGTCTCACTCTAGTCTTGCACTGTCTCATGTGTGGAGATATTTGTGTGTATAAGTGTATTAGTGTGTTAACAAGTATGGCACATAGATCTTCTCTAGTGCCATAATATTTGTTCTACATTTAAATAATACATTCCGCTGCTTTTATGCGGTTAGGTAAATGTTATAAATAGTCTTAGTAAACTACTAAAATGGAAATACTATCAAAGTCCAAATCACCAGGTTTTTTTCCTTTGCATTCACTTATGTGCAAGAAGCAAAGAAACAAGACTTTTTAATTCAGAGAAACAACTTCAAGACACAATCTAGGACACCTCAATGGATATATACAAATGTAAGCCGATTGCCTGCACTTTTCCATCTGTCCTGGCCCTCCTTGACCGCTCTGCAGCACTGGATGCTGTTGATTACTCCTTTCGTCTTGAACTCCTCTCCATCTGTTTGCAGGGCACCCTTGCTGGGGCTACTGCTCTTCTGCCTGCTCCATCACCTTTCCTGTCACTTCTTCTCCTTTCTGCCACTTAAATGTAGATGTGTTCTGTCTTTGGCTTGTCTCTACTGCCTCTATGCTGTCATCTCTTCCCATGGTTTCAACTGTCATCTTTAAGCAGGTAACCACCCAACTGTACCGTACTTATCATTTGGAAAACAGTATGTAAAAGGAATAAAGCTCTTTATAAAAAGAGCATTAACAGACTGCCCTTGGTGTCTTGGTGAGTTTTTCCTTCAATGCATGGAATCAAATGTGGATGTAAGAGGTTTTGGAATCAATCTTAGGAAGTCTTTTGTTTTTGCCTTTTCTTTTTGGTCAAGTATCTCATATAAAAACAAATTTTGTAACCAATTTACCACATACGTTTTTAAAACCTCTCCTAATTTAAAATTTTTCCTACTCTATGTTTGAGAAGTAAATGATAGTACATTTTATTCTGAACAAGTCTGATGTCATTAATTCTCTTGTAGGAACTGGAAAATTTGCACAGAAGTCCATAATTTAAAAAAGTTATACTTAAAAAAAAAAAAAATCCATGCAGGACTTAGGATACATTTTCTCCAAACCCATTAATCCATAGTTATATCTTTAATATAAAAAGAGTATTGTTTTCTAAGATTGTGTTGTTAGTAGCATATATACAGAATTTCAGCTATATTATAAATAGATTTTGTAGAAAAGCCATTGTTTACAGAATACTTTATAAAATGGTTTCTATGGAGAAATGAGTTTCCAAGATGGAACTTAGAATCTTGCTTAGCAAGAAGGAAATGCCCCACATCTCCTGCCATGCCAGGTGCCAGGGAAATCTTCCTCAACCACACCCAGGAGTGGGGGGCCGCTTGCATACCTGTTTTCCCGTCATTACAAAGGAGGCTACCGGAAAGGAAGGTGATCTGTACCCCATGCAGTCTCAGCATCCATTGACAAGGGGATTTTGTCATCCAAAACCAGATGGCAAACAGGTACAAAATGTTCTTAAATCTGGGATTCTTGAACTGGGACATATGTTTTACCTAGGTGGAGAGGTCAATGCTTCCTCCAAATTTATGTTAACAACAAATGTGTACTAAAAAAAAAAAAAAAAAAAAGACATTTCTTTCAAATAGTTTTAATTGACTCTTTTCTTTAATTGGTATTCTCTTCAATGTATGAGAAGTGTATGAAATTAAACACAGTTTCCAGTTGATATCAGTAATATAATCATGAATAAAAGTGGTCGTCTTTGGGTAATACTGTGCTGGAATATCACAAGCAATTTTAGGAATGGTAGCTTTGGTTCTTCAACTTTTAAATACTACATATAAATACATAAACGACGGTGATCATTTCAGAGTAAGGCAGTTTTCTGGATATCATTATGATCTTGAAGGTCTACATGTGATAACATTTCTTGTGAATCCTCCAACTTCTTAAAGATAAATGGGGAGACACTGAAGCCTGACAATGCTCATGATCAAACAGGACTGTGAACATTACTCTTTCTTAAAACTTTCTTTTCCTTTACTTGTCTTTTTACCTAGCAGCTTAATTATCTCTGGGTCCATTCTTCTACCTACAACTAAATTAGGGCAAATGGGAAGCTTCTAATCTCTGCTCTAAAGCTGATTTCCAAGTCTCTACTTCTTTCTAACCTGGCCCTTTCCAGCCTCTACTAGGGTGCCATGTGGATATCCCATCAGCAACTCAAACTCAGTGTCTTTAAATCCAGATTCTTCTCACTCAGTAACTAAACGTACAGCTTCTCTATTTTTTTTTAATGTTCTCACTATTTTTTGTCATCCAACTTAAAACTGGTCATCTTTTAACCCTCCCCTTTGTCCCCCTCTGCACTAAGTTGCAAAGTCACATCCATTTTTGCTTCAGGTCTTTCATATTTGCCCCTTCCTTCCCCGTCAAGGAAACCCTGGTGGCGTAGTGGTTAAGAGCTACGGCTGCCAACCAAAGGTCAGCCGTTTGAATCTACCAGGTGCTCCTTGGAAACCCTATAGGGCAGTTCTACTCTGTCTTATAGGGTCACTATGAGTTGGAATTGACTCGACGGCAATGGGTTTGGTTTTTCTTTCCCCCCGCCACTGGCACCCCTCATTACCTCATGTCTAGCTGTTATAAATGTCTTGTAACGTGTATCCCCCTTAAGTGTCTCTCCCTCCAACTTATCTGACATAATACTTCCCAACAATCATCTTTTGCTTGCTCATTGTTCTAGGAAAAAGAACTTCTTTATTAGATACTTTCTTTGCCAATTCATTAACCTAGATGTTTAAAAATATGTATTTCTTTTTTGTACCATTCCCTCTCAGACCAAGCTTTACACAAAAACTTAATGAAAAGATATAAAGGAGAACGACTGCTTATCATACTTTCTTTTTTAGCCTTGGGAGAAAAGCCTGGGTATTAAAGGTGTATTCTGGACTTACCTCTCCCACTGGATTCAGAATAGGCTAACTAGTTTCATTGTCAGAGGTGGAATCTACTACATTCCTATATTTTATGAGTATGCAAGGTACTGAGAATATAAGTAGTGAACTCCGGGAGGGTTGCAGGATGAGGAGTAAGTTTGTGAACTGGCCTTGTCTCTTTTGCTTTGGTCAATACCAGAGGCTACCGCATCTTTCAGTTTGTAGCTCAGGAATTTCTAATTTAGGTTCACAATACATACCACTTGTTTAGTTATTATCGTCTAAATTGTCTCAAATCATGACTAAATTATGGGGTTACTCTAAATCTACTGTATCCCATGTACCTCTAATTCCTTCTTAGTATTTAATCTTCAGTCAAAACGATAATATGGATGCTCATTGAAAATATTCAGTGCTACACACACACACACAAATGTAGTAACTGATTATCTCTGAAAAGTGGAAATGAGGGGAGTTTTTTTAATGTAGTTTTTTTTCCACAGTGAGCATGTCTTACTTTTATGATACAAAACTAATAAAAAATAATATACCTAGAAAACGTTACCTTTAGCTTAGACTTTTCCTAATTGTTCTATGACACATTAGTATCTAAACGGCAACATATCTTAAGTCAAGAAATTCAAATTAAATGGTGGAAGGAACAGTGCCATTTCTTGTCCTTTCCTTTATATATTCACTGTATCAACATAACTTTGGTATCAGTCTAAGCTACTTTTCCTTATTCATCCTGACAGAGAATCAAAGTAACTAAAAAAAAAAAGGCCTAGTATCTATTAAAAAGGTTATTAGATGTGCTTATCATACGGAAACATAATTAGCACAGAAAAAGAATAAACGTCTCATGTAAGGAGCATTAACAGACTGCCTCTACAAACACTAAAAAACTAGTCGAGGATTTGTCAATAAGTAGTTTGCAACCACTCAGCAAACACACACACACACACACACACACACACACACGAAATTATGAACTGAGAAGGAGTAACTGGTTAAAAGTTGCAAAATATTTTCAATATCCTTAGCACACCTTTCCTGCCAGCTTCCGTCTTTCTTTTTCCCCCTCTAGAACATAACCTTTCTCCTAATGCTCTTCTGGACTCCATTTCCCATTATATTCTGAATTTTCTGGGGATGGTATTCGTCACCAGAGGGGGTACAGCTCATCCATAGCCCTACTAAAAGGCTAAGTGGGCAATCTATCTTCGGGTAATTTTCAAAAGCAAACACTGTTGCACTCCGTCAAAGGGCAGCCTGGAAGTTTAAGGAAAATACTGAGGTGGGTGGGAAAATCTCTGCGGGAGTGAGAAACAGCCTCTCTGCTCGGCTGCGCTGCGCTCCCCACGCCTCAAGCCCAGGCCAGCTTTGCCTCTCCTCCCTGTTCTTTCCAACCCAGGCTCCTGACTGTCAATTCTAGCTGGAGTGTGCGCCCGCGGGTATTGCACTGGGGTGATAAAAGTCCAAATGTGCCGTGCAATTCTGTAGTGGGTCCAAGTACGTACACTGATGTAAAGATACCTTCCATCAAAAGTAAACTGATTCCGTTTCGCCCCAGGGCTCGGATTTTTTCTTTTCTGGTATAGTGTCTGGGTGGTTCTGACACCTTAAAGCCTGTTCCTCCTCTTCCACGAGGCTCCCGCTCTAGGGTCCAAGACCCCTTTCGCCCGCAGCTCGCGTAGCCCTCGCATTTCCTGCCTCCCAGGGAACCCTTGCATTTCCTCCGTCCTCCTCCCCTCTCTTCCCTTACCTTCCTCCCCGCCCGCCTCCAGCCACATGACAGGAAGGGCTACGCCACGCGACGTCAGAGACGTCCGCACCCCCGCCACTGTCCTCCCCCCGCACCGCACGCAAGCGGCGGCTGGCTAAGGGGCAAACGTTGTCCGCGCCTTTAGCGCTCCCCAACCAGACTCTTGCAGAGCGCTGCGGCGGCCGCCGCCGAGCTCGGCGCGCGGGTTCCCGGATGTGCCGCGCTCGCGGAAGCCCCGCCCCCTCCCCGGCTCTACGCGCCCCTGCCCCCGCCCTTCGCCCCGCGCGCCGCTGCGCTCCGCTTTCCCCTCCCTCTCCCGCCCTCCCCCTTCTTCGTGCCTTGAGGTTGCGGGTCAGCGGGAGCCACTGCAGTGAGTCCGTCACGATTCCGGCGCGGGCGCGAGCGCGAGGCTGTAGCCCCCGAGCCGCCTGATCCCCTTTCCCCCTTCTCCCCCTCCTGTCTCTGTCTCTCCTCCCTCTCGCCGTCTCTCCTCCCTCTCTCTGAATCTCGACCTTATTTTCTTTTCTCCCCCGTCCGCTCCCTCGCGTGCCCAATCACCCGGCCGCCGCGGGCCCCGCGGCGCCGCCTGCCCTCCCCCGCCCTGCACCCCCTCCCCCGCGGGCGTCCCGAGGGCCGCAGCCGCCCAAGCCAAGCGCAGCTGGGCCGCCGCCACTGCCGCCGCCGCTTCCTGCGGGAGCCCGTCTGAGCGCCGACACTCTCCTCTGACCGAGCGAGCCGCCGACCCGCCGAGCAAAATGGTGAGACCTTTGGCTTCCCCAGTGCACTGGCCCTCCCCCGCCCGCCCGCTGCTTACCAGGTTGGGTGCGGGGGCGAACCCCGACACCCGGGTCGGCTTCCACCAGTGGAAAATTCGAGAGATCCGGGCCCGGCCGATGCCGCGGCGGGTCCGAGCGAGCCCGCAGCAGCCCTTGTGCGTTGGCGGCCGGCGGGGGTGGCGGGCTGGCGCTTGACAGGATGGCGGCCCTCCCGGAGCTACAGCGGCGGGGCCCCTCGCTCGCCCCCGGGCCTCTGCGGGGCCCCCGCTCTCTGCCCCCGCGGTCGCCCCGCCTCGCTCCCGGCCGCGTCCCCAGTCCCCCGGGCCTCTGCGGGGCGCTCCCCCGCCGCCGCCGGGTTTCCGCCCCTTCCTCAGACAGCTCGCCCCCCACGAGCCTAGCACTCTCCGAGAAAGCCCGGCGTCCCCCGCATTATTGCTCTCCGAAACCTCCTCCACGTGGAGCCCCCCTTTCACCCCGTACTCTTTCTTAAGCTCGGGAGTTATTTGAAATCCTATGGAAATAATAATATCTAGCAAATGGCGCTTTATGTAAGACCTGCTCTAGAGCTGCTGTTTCTCCTACTCACACCCCAGACTTTTCAAGCAAGGAGTCTTGGCAGGAATCCTGCCACTCACTTCCCCCCTCTCCTGTTAGTATTTCTTTCGCTGCTGTTTTTCTCTGCACTGGCCAGCCGGAAAGGTTCCAGGTGTATATTCATGAAAACATGGGGCAACTTGGTTTCGGATAAATGGGGATAGTTTTTACTGGTTCCTTACTTTCAAGGATTCTCCATTTTCTTTGTTATCTTCGTAAATCTTGATCTCGTGGTACTGGTGGTTGTTTTTTGAATCATGGCGATTTAAATTTGTCTTTCCTTACCCTCACATTAATCCCTAGGTAGAATTCATTGCTGTAGTGCTTGACACCGACGCTAGGGGTGTGTCTCCAGCCCGTCACTGTAGCCAAGAAATCAACGCCCTTTTAGGCTGTTACCTTACCGGTTCTCTTGCTCCGGGTTGCCGGTGTAATTTCCTCTTGTAATCAAGAGTTGTATACATAGTAGAAAGGTTCGCAGTGCTCTTCCGTGCGTATCTGATATTCGAACTTGTGATTCAGTTGTTAGGCTTTTTCTAAAACTCTGAACAGTTGTCAGACGATATTTTAGACTGGCTTTGGATAATTTCTTGCACCTTTTAATTGCATTATATTCCCCACTATATGTAAAATTTAAATATTTCAAAATGGAGTGATGAGTTAGTGAAGACAGAAATTTTGTGGATTCTCACTCAGAACCAATTTGGTGGTGATTGCGAGGGAAGAAAATGATATTAGAATTTTCAAGTAAGTTAGCCGTTATTTAAAATACAGAGCAAATGATTAAGCGTGCTTATTGGTGTATTTAAAATACAGATTAGGTGCAGGGTTAATAAATGATGAGTGATTTTGATGTGTAGAGGAAGTTTTTCCCTGCTAGCTTGGGAGGCAACTCAGGGACAACTTGGGGCCCTGAAGTCACAAAACTTAGGCTTTTCCAGACTATTACAGAAAGTAATTTAGAAAAATTATAGCCATTTATAGTACAACCTTTTTGTTGGCATAGTCTTTTGGAGTTAGGAATTGTATTTAGGAAGTGCTTCAATAAAACTTCCTTAGGCACGTATTTGACTTTAAGGTCAGGATTTTGAAGATCTTTTGTATTACAGTGAATTCTTTGTTTTTACCTGTATTTATAGATGATACATTTTGAGCAACAATGATCTAACCTTTTGTTTCTGTGTTATGTAGCAGAATGGTCTGGTTTCCAAATACTGTTTTTTTCGTGTGGCGCATTCCCCCACCTCCCCTTTTTTTTGAACAGCAGATTGAATTTAGGGAGTCTTCTAGCTCTTAAAATTCTTATATTCCTGGTACTCAGTGTTGCTAATCTTTTAAAATCTTTTAAGATTTACAATATAATAATGTTTTTTTTCCAGATCATTATTTTTTTTTTCTTACTGGTTTCCTTTTCAGTATTTACTTTCTCATTCACCCTTGGCTCTTCTCTCTTCCATTTCTATTTTCTCAGTAACATTTCAGAACCTACATAATTCACATTGACAGTGTGGCTCCTCAACTTTTATGTTGATCTGCTGAAGACAGCCCTGGCTCTTAAAGTATCAAGTGCATACTTACAGTTCACTCTGCCAGTGACGGTATTGGCAGACTTACGCCAGTATGGGATATTGATGAACTTGAGTAAAGTGGGCTTTGGAGTGCCCTGGTTCATTTTTCTAGTTAGGTGAGCACGCAGTTATGAAAATTTTCACTCCCTTTTGCAAATCTCTTATAACTTCTATTATCATGAATGAATTTATATTTTGGCATGAAATTTTACAGTATTAATCAAAAGACTTATGAGATTGAATTGAATCTATCAAGTACGTTTACTAAACCAAACCAAACCCATTGCTATCGGGTCTTTTCCGACTCATAGCGACCCTAGACCTTTACTAACAGGTATTAATTTTAGTTGCTGCCTTAAAAGATATGTCACTTCTTTTTTGTCTTGAGTTAAATTTTTCCTCTTTCCATCCTCATTTGAGTTTTTAAATTGTCGGACATACTGGTAGGGTGAAGATTATATAGATGCGTGTGCATATACACACATGCAGACATACACATAATTTTGTGAGTATTGAGCGCCTAGGGATTTTTTTCTAAACCACTACTGGTCAGTTGTATATGATGAAATAAGTAAATAGATGCCTTTGTTTTCAGTTTTTTTCCTAGGTAGGCATATGTGATTTTAGATAGAGTACTTCACTGTTGTTGTCTTGCAGAAGCACAGAAAAAGAATGAATTAATCACATAAGAATGTTTAGGTCAGTGTGATTGAAAACACAGTCAGTACTTTCTGAAGGACTAAATTTTGCAGGGGCATTTTTAGAAACTTGGTTAAATTTTCACGTATCAGAAATAGTTCTCACTATGTGCTTAGAATTCAGAAATGTCAGGTTTTTGTATTTGTATTTGTTGAAATAGATAATATGGCTTTTGCCCTGGATGCTTACATGAAGTTGGTGTATAAGCAGTTACCTGTTTTAAATTTTGTTTCTTAAGACAACCTTAAGTCTTAGGAAGGACCTTTTCTTTGTGCTTTAAAACTTTTTATTAAAACTGTCTTCATTTTCATGATCTATAAATAGAACTTAAATTTATTGCTTTCTGAAATCACTGCACTTAGAGTTGTTCATAACATTCTAGTTCAGATTTTGTAACAAAGAAAAGCTCCTTTAAAAAAAAAGAAGCAAGTAACCTGTGTTGTGACTAGCAGAATTAAAATTCATCCAGCCGTGAAGAGAAAATTTTGTTTCCTATTATGTCCCATAGTGGATGAGAAAATTCAAAAAGGCTCAGAGTGAGTATAAGGTAAAGAAGCTGAATAGGGGCAGCCAGCAAAGAGAAGAGCCGACAGATCTGGGAGGATCAGTCAAGTAATAGGTAGTAAGGCAAACAAAAGTACAAGGCAGAATAAGGAAGTCAGCTCGGGCCAGAAGGATGAAGCAGGTAAGACCCAGAGATCTGGGGCAGCAACAGGGATTTGTTCATGTCCACAAATACATACAGACTTTGTCTGTTGTTCCCTGGTTACTATGCTGTCTGTTGTTGAGGGTATAATGACTAAGGCAGGTTCCCTACCTTCATTAAGGTAAAGGAAGTAAGACAAAATGCCAGTAACTGAAATGTTAGCATGTGATGAGTATGAGTATCATATGAATAACATACGCAAAATCTGATAGAAATTGAGGAAAGAGCAAAATCAGTTTCATCTGGTATTATAGAAAGGTTTATGAAGGAGGTGACATTTGAGCTAGGTCTGTAAAGAGAAGATTACAGTAGACAGAGTTGTGTGCTGTTGAGTCGATTCCGACTCATAGCGACCCTGTAGGACAGTGTAGAACTGCCCCATAGGGTTTTCAAGGCTGTAATCTTGAGGGACGCAGACTGCCGCGTCTTTCTCCTGCACAGCGACTGGTGGGTTCGAACCGCTGACCTTTGGTTAGCAGCCGAGTGTGTAACCACTGCACCACCAGGGCTTCTAGGCAGAGTTGGGGGAATGTAAAAGCGGCCTCTAACAGAAGAAACTTTATAAGCCTGGAGGTAGGAAGAGGCAACATATATTTGGAGCACTGATTCTCAAAGTGGTTCCTCGACCAGCAGCATCAACGTCTTCTGAGAACTTGTACCTTCACCCTGGGCCAGTTGAATCCTAAACTCTGGGGATGGGACCAAGCAGCCTGAGTTTTATAGGTCTTCCGGGTGATTCTGATGTGAACGTTTGACGGGAGTCCCTGGGTGGCACAGATGGTTAAGTACTTACTACTGGTTGAAAGGTTGGTGGCTCGAACACACCCAGAGGTGCCTTGGAAGACAGGCCTGGGGATCTGCTTCTGAAAGGTTACAGCCTTGAAAACCCTTTCTACTCTGCGCACGTGAGGTCACCATGAGTTGGAATTGACTTGATGCAAACTAACAACAAAGTTTCAGAGCCACTGTTTAGAGAATAGCAAGAAATGTGTTTATTTAATAAGTTTTAGTTGAGTATCTTAATTTACCTAGTACTAACTGTACATGGAACCCTGGTGGCGCAGTGGTTAAGAGCTACGGTGTGCTATGGTTGCTAACTAAAAAGGTTGGCAGTTGGAATCCACCCGCTGCTCCTTGGAAATCCTATGGGGTACTTCTGCTCTGTCCTATAGGGTCACTGTGAATCGGAATCGACTTGATGGCAGTGGGTTTTTTTTTTTTTTAACTATACATAAGATATGATTATTATTTCCAAGGCACTGAAGTGAGATAAAAAACAACTGTAATGCAATGTGATATGTACTATTAACAAACTAAACATGGAGTAGTGAAAGAGTACATGGCAGGAGAGAAATTTAATCTGAACTAGGGCTGGACATGTTATACTTTTTTTTATTGTACTTTAGGTGAAAGTTTAAAGAACAAATAGTTTCTCATTAAACAGTCCGTACACATATTGTTTTATGACATTGGTTAACAACCCCATGACATGTCAACTCTCTCCATTCTTGACCTT
>NW_004443940.1:14644529-14778194 GCF_000243295.1 Trichechus manatus latirostris
GTCAACACTGTCCTTACTCAACCTTGGGTTCCCTATCACCAGCTTTCCTGTCGCCTTCTGCCTTGTAGTCCTTGTCCCTGGACTGCTGTGCCTCATTAGTCCATTTGGTTTTATGGGGCTGTCCAATCCCCGGCTGAATGGTGAACCTCTGGACATGTTATACTTTGGACCTGTTATCAGGAGGGACCAGTCCCTGGAGAAGGACATCATGCTTGGTAAAGTAAAGCAGAGAGTCAGTGAAAAAGAGAAAGACCCTCAGTGAGATGGGTTGACACAGTGGCTGCAACAATGGGCTGAAACATAGGAACGATTGTAAGGATGGCGCAGGACTGAGCAGTGTTTCATTCTGTTGTACTCGAAAGCACCTAATAACAACAACAACAACAGAGTAAGAGGGAAAGAATATTGCTGAAAGGAAGCGTCCTGGTTGGGATGATGCTTGTTCTGAGTCTCAAAGGGATGAGTATTAGCCAGGGGGGAAGAGTGCTCCAGATAGAGAGCCTTATGTTCAGAACCATAGCCGTATGAGAGTATACAAGCCATTGAAGGGACTAAAGTAGTTCAGCATGGCTGGAGGGTAGGAGGATAGGTTGGGAAGGGAGAGAGTGATCAGATTGAGGCGAGATCTTAGAGGGGCTTGCACATCACATGAAGGAGTTAATTTTTTTCCCCTCAAGTCCGTGGGAAACTATTGCTTTTAAGCAGAATAATGGCATTGTCTCATTTACCATTTTAGAGACATCAGTCTGATGGCATTATAGATAATAAAATACAATGGGTGCATGTAGACATAGGGACGACTGAAGAAATAGTTATGGTAATTCATGTGAGAAATAAGAACCTGAAAGAATGCAGTTACAGTGAAGATGGAGAGGAAGGAGGAAGGACTGGTTATGAGATTTATCTGGGACACAGAAAATAAAACTTGGTGACTGTCTGATTACAGGAAGAGAGAGGTGAATCCTGCCGTGGTTTCTGGCATACGTGACTGGCTGGATGATAGTGCCGTTCATTCAGCAAATATTTATTGAGCACCTTCTTGGGCAAAGTTTGGTTCTAGAAGTACATTGGAAATAATATCCCTGTTCTCTAGGAACTTCTAGTTAGCTGGATGACCACTGTTGTGTCTCTAGTCTTCTCTTTTCATTTGGTAATTAATTCCTGGAATGTTATGTTGCAAGATTGTAAGTTCAGTAGGAAAGACTGCTGTGAAATATTAACAATGCCTGCTGCATAGATATCATGGCTTAGGAGGTAGCAGAAGAACTTGATAGCCTAAAGGTAGGAAAAGACAGCATATATTTGAGCAGTGATTCTCATAATGTGGGTCCTCATGGTCTCAGGGAACATCTAGCTCAATTGGCGTAACACACATTTTATAAACAAAACGTTCTACATTCTATGTTGGTGAGTAGTGTCTGGGGTCTTAAAAGCCCGTGAGCACCATCTAAGATAACTCCACTGGTGTCACCCCTTTAGGCAGCAAGCGAGAATGAAGAAAACAAGATACATGGGAAAGATTAGTCCAAAGGACTAATGGACTGCAACTACCAAGGCCTCCACCAGACTGAGTCCGGTATAACTAGATGGTACCCGGCTACCACTACGGACTGCTCTGACCGGGATCACAACAGAGGGTCCTGGACAGAGCTGGAGAAAAATGTAGAACAAAATTCTGACTCACAAAAAAAGACCAGACTTACTGGCCTGACAGAGACTGGAGAAGAACCCTGAGAGTATGGCACCCAGACACCCTTTTAGCTCAGTAATGAAGTCACTCCCGAGGTTCAACATTAAACCAAAGATTAGACAGCCCCATAAAACAAAACGAGATTAATGGGGCACAACAGTTCAGAGACAAGGATTAGAAGGTAGGAGGGGACAGGAAAGCCGGTAATAGGGAACCCAAGGTTGAGAAGGGACAGTGTTGACATGTCATGGGGTTGTTAACCATTGTCATAAAACAATATGTGTACTAACCGTTTAATGAGAAATGATTTGTTCTGTAAATCTTCATCTAAAGCACAATAAAAAAAAAAAAATCCTTTCAAACATTAAAAAAAAAAAAAGTACTGAATTAGCATTAGCATCATCTGGGTTGTTGGAAATGCACATTTTCACCCTAAGAGATACAAGAGAAGCAGATTTGGAGGAGTGGTGGTGATTTCTATTTTGGGCATGTAGAATTTAAAGTAGTCATGGGTCATCCAGGGGAATATGGCTAACAGGTAATCGATTATATCTGGAGTTCAGAAGAGAGATGTGGGCATGGGTTAAAGATTTGAGTGTTACTTGTTTAATTTTATCAGGTAGTAGTTGAAGCCATGAAACTGAATGAAATCCTGCAGAGATAATATGAGAAGAGGGCTTAGTACAGAAGCCCAAATAACACTGCGTTTAAGAGGCAGATAGACGATGAGGAGCCTGTAAAGTTTGAGAATGAACAACCAGAGAGATAGTTGGAAAATTAACAGCGATGTCAGGTTTAAGAGAGTTTTAGGAGGAGGAAGGAGTTAGCAGTGTCTAGATATAGCAGAGGGATCAGGGGAGTTCTAGCGACTTTTGGCAATAACACTTTGTTGTAATGGTGGCAAGGGAAGCCAGGATGCAGTGGGTTGATCAGACATTGTAGAGGGTGGCCAGGCATTGAGTATAGACTGCTGTTTAATGCTTTGAATAGAAGGAGAGACAGGAGGAAAGCTAGAAGAGGGTTTAGGTTTGAGGAAGAATGTATTTTGGGCTCAAAGGACCAAACTAGGAAAGAGGGAAAGGTTGAAGATTCAAAGGGAAAAAAAATCAAATTATTGATAGTTTGACGTTCTCAAGGATATGTGAAGGAATAGGACTCTACTTAGACAAGAGGAGAGGTTTTTTTTTTTTTTTTTTTAACCCGTTAACGTGTGAAGAAAGGAGGTAAAGATGAAAATGATTATAGAGGTCATGGAAGAGTTCAGGCAGGAAAGGAAGGCATGTATGAGGTTGTAAATGGCCCTGTTAACTGCCAAGTTTGTTTCCATTGGGGAAGCACTGATAGTTGTTAGTTCTGTTGAGTCTGCTCCCCAGTCGTGAGAAGTCCATGTACACAGAAAGCAACGTTGTCTGGACCTGTACCATCCATTTTGTGATCCGTAGGGTTTTCGTTGGCTGATTTTTGAAAGTAGATCGTCTGACCTACGTTCCTAGTCTGTCTTAGTCTGAACGTTCAACTAAAATCTGTTCCGCGTCATAGCAACATGCCAGCCACCAGATGGGTGGTGGCTGCACATGAGGTTCATTGGTTGGGAATCAAACCCTGGTCTCCTTACCTGGAAGGTGAGAATTCTACCACTGAACCACCAATGGCGTCCCCAACCACTGATTAATCTGGGAATAATGTATTGGGTGATTTGGAAGGAGTGGAAATTGTAGGTCGGAGAATACTGCTTTTGTTGTGTTACAGGCATGAAGTTATAAGGATTTGAAAGTGAATGGAATGGAGACATTTTAAAAATAGAGTTGAAAAGAGTTAGAAGCTGACTTACAAAAAAATGGAAGCATAAAGGATAACCTAACCTGGTGATTGGATAGAAAGGTAATTACATTATTAATGGAAGTAGGAAAGAAGGATTAAATTTGCTGGTTGAAAGAAGTGGCAGAAGAAAGTGAGTTTGCTTTTAGACAATGAATTTGATGGACTTGACGTTCCACTCTAACTGTTTAACAAATAAATTTGATAATATACTTGGAAAAGAAGCTGGGGTTAGGATTTTTGAGTCAAGTTGATAGCTGAAGAAAGGGCTATAAGGATGAGGTTTAATAATGGAATTGGTCATTAGAAGAATATTGATAATCTTTAAGACAGTAACTTCAGTCAAGACTTAGGTGATGAAAATAAGATTGCAAAGGAAATGTAAGTTATTTGTCTTGTTTATTGTTATATTTCAAATATTTGGTGTATAATTAGATGCTAAGTAGGGTTTGAAGAAGGAATATGTGAATGAACAAGTAGAGTAAAAGAGTAGGTGTTGATGAAACAGTAGAGACAGTGAGTATCAATTCCTTTTTGAGAAATTTATGGAAGAAAGGACAAAGGATAGTTAACTCCAGTGGTTTACAGTTGGGGTAAGTTCTTTTTAGGGTAGGGGAAACTGTGGATAGCCTTTAGAATTAAAAAAGCTAGGAAAGGGATCTGTAAGACAGAGTATGCTTAATGGGACGAGCCCTAGAAAAGGTAGAAAGTAGAGAAGGAATAAAAGGAAAGGAGGGACATCAAAAAAGAAAAAAAAAAAAAAAGCAGAAGTAGGTAAGTAGGCCATGGAGCCAGACATGCTTTAATAGTGGAGTTCATACCACCAGACATAAGAACTGTCTCACAGGGTTTCCAAGGTGGTAAATCTTTACAGAAGCAGACTGCTGCATCTTTCTTCTGCGGAGCTGCTGGTGGGTTTGAACCGCCAACCTTTCAGTTAGCAGCCGAGCGCTTAACCACTGCACCACTATGGCTCCTTGGAGTTCATACCAGATGACCTAAATCATCTTGGTGTAGTTTGAGACAAGATCATCTGCTGGAGTTGAGATTGAGGTTGAGGTAAATGGGGTTGAGTGGAGGATGAGGAGTGTGGAAAAGGAGTAGATTACTGACTTTGAGGGATTTGATAGGCAGTTAACAGAGTATTAAGTAAATACATGCTTTGGACAAGTTATCAGGAGGGACCAGTTCCTGGAGAAGGACATTGTGCTTGGTAAAGTAGAGGGTCAGTGAAAAAGAGGAAGACCCTCAACGAGATAGATTGACAGTGGCTGCAACAGTGGGCTCAAACATAGCAAGATTGTGTGAGTGGCATGGGACTGGGCAGTGTTTCATTCTTTTGTACATAGAGTCTCTATGAATCGGAATCGACGACACCTAACAACAACAAGAAATAATTATTATTACTAAATAGTGAGTAGGACCCAAGAGAGGGCAACGTTGGTCAGTGACCTAGAAAACAGAAGTTCTAATAAGAAAAGAGCTTGATACTTTACCAGTCGTTACTTGAGTAACTCAGATTTGGGCTTCTAATCAAGTTACATAAAGGCTAAAAAGAACTGTTTTCCGAGTTCAGATTTTACGTAGGGGGAACATCTAGTTATAAGTTGATAACCAGCTAGAATTCTTAAGTTTTTAAAAAGCTATGAAGACACTGCATTAATATATTTGCTTAAAAATTCAAACTGTACCGAAAGGTATAAAACTGGAAAATAAATCTTCCCTATCTCCACCTCCCCCTACCCTCCTGCACCTTCATTTTCTTGTATATTCTTACATTCTTAGGAGGGGATTTTGTGTGTGTGTGTGTGTGTGTGTGTGTGTGTGTGTGTGTGTGTGTGTGTGTGAGAGAGGGAGAGAGAGAGAACGCGCACGTGCGCGTGCGTATTCAAGCATATGGATTTATTGAATTTTTTATGATTAAAAAAATTACAGTCTTTATTAAAAATATTTGCTCAAACCAAAAACCAAATCTGCTGCAATCGCATCAGTTCTGACTCAGCGACACTATGGGGCAAAGTAGGACTATCTCATAGGGTTTCCAAGGCTGTAAATCTTTACAGAAGCAGACTGCCACGTCTTTCTCTTGTGGAGTGGCTGATGGGTTCGAACCGCTGACCTTTTGGTTAGCAGCTGAGCGCTTAACCACTGCACCACCAGGGCTCCTAAAAATACTTACAACTCAGTAAAAACGTTTTAGATTTTTATTTAAAAATTTCAAAGTTCAGACTTAAAGATTTTAATGATATCCTGCTAGAGTTTTCTTAAATTATTTTAAATGTAAAATATGAGTCAAAACAATTCAACATAATTTTTCTAATGAGATAGCAATTTCATAATGATCGAAGTTCATACTTCAACATGAGTTTGAACAATGACAGTATTCTTATGAAATTACTCAGGGAAAAATACCGTTTTATTAGAAGATGTTTTGTGTTTATTTTTTCCACTTAGCATCTTATTTAGCATTAACTACACAAATTGCAAATTCTTAAAAAGAGAAAATGACTCTAGTGGATAAAGCGTCTATTTTATTTCCAGGCTGCCAGATTAAACTTCCTTCCTCATTCTATTCTTCCTTCCAAGCAGACCTTTTCTCCAACAGCTCTCATCTGCCCTCTCCTTTTCTGAATTTTCTTTTTGGACTCCCATTTCCTCTTTATGGTTATGAGTTGACCGTGTAATTATAGCTAAAGTAAACGTCTGGCACAGGAATTAAAGTTGGATGAATGAAATATGACTAATATGTTTCTGGGTTTGTCTTTGGTTTTTATAGTCTTGGCTGTGAAAATATTTAAAACATGATTTCTGTAGATCATATAAAATTTAGCACTGATAATTCAACAAGTCATAGATTTCTGCAGAGGTTTTTTTTTTTTTTTTTTAACTAGCCCATTCTTACTAATATCATAAGGAGGGCTACATAGGAATAGCCATATCAATATCTGAAAAATTGTTCTATAAATGAGATGTCACTTTGGCTTATTTTTGTGGGGTCATTATTAAATTCATCCCTACTCTGGCTAGGTCTCTTTCATAAATAGTACAGAGTATTTATTCACTTTTATTTGTGTGTTAGACTTAGGGATGCATTTTAAAACCTAGGTGCAAGAGAGCAAAGCATAATAACCTACAAAAAAGGACCAAACCTTTACCCTTGGCCTTATTAGAGTTCTCTGTTAGCACTTTTTCTTACATATGTATCCTTAATCTGTTTAGTTTCAAGAATGTTTTCTTTCATTTCTTCATGAGTCTGACACCAAGCAGGCTCCTATTATAGGCAGACAATCTGTTGGCATCCTCTAATACTATTTGCTGTAAGACAGTCTTTAATAGAAATTGGAATTTGTCAGGAAAAGCAAGTGGTAATGGATAAATAAAGGAAATCTGTGATTTTATGTAAGCTTCTGGTACAGCTAGTTTTCTAACATGGAATTTTATGAATTTAACTCATCATATTTATCAATTAAAGAATGAATTTATGAACACAGCTAGGTATATTTCAGCTCTGCCTTCCTATCTGGCTATCATTCTCCGTGTCTACCTTTATTGTCATACTTCTTGACTCTTAACTCTGTTTGCTTATTTTCTTGTTATTTTTTTAATCCACTACAGTCTAGATTGGAAACCCTGGTGGCATAGTGGTTAAGTGCTACGGCTGCTGACCAAAGGATTGGCAGTTCAAATCTGCCACGCGCTCCTTGGAAACTACAGGGCAGTTCTGCCCTGTCCTATAGGGTCGCTATGAGTTGGAATCGACTCGATGGCAACGAGTTTTTTTTTTTTTTTTAACAGTCTAGATCTGTGATGTCTAATTCAGTAGCTGCTAGCTTTGCGAGGCTATGTAAATTTTAATAAAAATTAAATAGAATGATGAATTTAGTTCATTTGTTCTAGCTACATTGGTTGGACAATGCAGATACCGAACATTTTGATCACTGCAGCAATTTCTATTAGCGCTGGCCTAAGAGGACTTGAAGCACTTACTGATGAAGATCAAAGACTACAGCCTTCAATATGGATTGCACCTCAACATAAAGAAAACAAAATTTGTCACAACTGAACCAGTAAGCAACATCATGATAACAGAGAAAAGATTGAAGTTGTCAAGGATTTCGTTTTACTTGGATCCACAGTCAACTCCCATGGAAGCAGCGGTCAAGAAATCAAACGACACATTGTGTTGGGCAAATCTGCTGTAAAAGATCTCTTTGAAGTGTTAAAAAAACAAAGATGTCACTTTGAGGACTAAGGTGCGCCTGACCCATCCCGCTGTGATGTTTTCAGTCCCTCATATGCATGTGAAAGCTGGGCAACAAATAAGGAAGACCGAAGAAGAATTGATTCCTTTGCATTATGGTGTTGGCAAAGAATGTTGAATATGCCATGGGCTGCCAGAAGAACAAATAAGTCTGTCTGGGAAAAAGTACAGCCAGAGTGCTCCTTGGAAGCGAGGGTGGCAAGACTTTGTCTCACATGCTTTGGACATGTTATCAGGAGGGATCAGTCCCTGGAGAAGGACATCATGCTTGGTAAAGTAGAGGGTCAGTGAAAAAGAGGAAGACTCTCAATAAGATGGATTGACATAGTGGCTGCAACAATGGGCTCAAGCATATCAACAGTTGTGAGAATGGCGCAGGACTGGGCAGTGTTTTGTTCTGTTGTACGTAGGGTCACTGTGAGTCAAAACCAACTCAGTGGCACCCACCAAGAACAACAATAATTATGCATCTGCATTTCAGTGAAGCTCATTATATTGACAGTAATCTTCTAATAACCATCATGAAATTTGGAGTTGGGAAGATCTGAATTTGAATTCAGGCTCTGTCATTTATTAGCTATGTGACCTTGAAAAAATACTGTAAGTTCTCTAGACCTTATTTAGCCCATGTGTAAAATGGGAATAATAACACTTCATAAGATTGTGATACAATATAGTGTGTCAGGTGTTGGAAATCCAGTAGACACTTATTAAATGACACTTTGTTCTTCATTCTTCCCAGTTCTTTGTAACATTGGGCCTTGTTGTCCACTCTTGAAATTCTCTATTGTTTTGGCTTTGTAACATTTTCAAATAGTTGCTAGTCTACCTCTCTAACCATTTTTAGTCCTTGTTGCTACACTTTCAGCTGGGTGAGGTCCAGGGCACTCTTAAATATGATTGTATCACATTCCGATTTAAAATCCCATGTATTATAAAGACTAAAATAAAACACACAGTGTCTGTGGGTTCTACCTCTGCTTGCTTGCTTCAGCTTCTTCCACCTTGTTTCCAATTGCTTTCTATACTCCAGCCAATTGTTTGGTTTTATTCGTTATTATATGCTGTGTTTATTCTGCCATCTGCTTATTCCACTGTGGGAGCCTTTGCATATGGTGTTTAGAATGCCTCAAAAGTACCTAAGGGAGGTTACTAAGCCTCCCACCCCCACACTGAGTCAGGTTGTGTTCCTGAGTTACACTGTCTCTTAGTACCTGTTATATTGCCTTGGTTGCACATGATTAATTGTATAGGTGGTTGGCTGTTTTTTTTTTTTCCCCTTCTCATGATTTAATGTGGGCTCGTGAGAGTGGGCATCATGTCTGTCTTGTTCTTCCTATTATATACCTCTGCTGCCAACATAGGACCCTACACATTGTCAGAATTCAGTGAATGGGTTGAGTGAATGCATTTCTTGTTTATTCTCAAGGTTTCATCTTTCTTTTATGTACAGATGATTAATACTTTTTTCTAAATTTTACTTAGTTTGTTGTTGAAAATGTACACAGCAAAACACACACCAATTCAGCAGTTTCTACATACACAATTTAGTTACTGATTGCATTCTTCCCGTTGTGCAGCCAACCATTCGTCTTGCATTTCTGAGTTGTTCTTCCCTCCTTAACATAAACTCACTGCCCCCTAAGGTCTGATGATTCTTATTTTTAGCCCACATCATTCTCCTCTGTTCCAGTCCATAGATAACACTGCATATTGGATATCTATCTAAATAAGGATGTTGCTGAGACATCTCCAACTCACTGTAACTAAAACTGTGTTCATTATATTATTCCTATTCACACTTCATTATTTCCTGTTTTGCCAGTGGAAACAGCGTTTATCCATTCACTCCTAACTGGAAACCTGGAATAGTCATACTTTTTTCTCCTTCACTACTACCTAAGTCTTGAGACGTCATCACTTGTAGTCTGCACAGTGCTTAATATCTTCAACGCAAATTGCATCCTATCTGTAAACAGGGAAATTTATTTATAACATTCCCAGCCTATTAATGCTTTGTACCACTAACTAGCAGCAGCTGAACCCAAAATACAGTGACACAGCTGAAAGCAGCAAGCTACAGAAAAATACAGTATTGTATACTGTCCATTTAGCCCACATTATTCCTCTTGACTCTGACCGTGTGAGTTGGAAGGACTTATCACACAGTTCTCCACATCTTTGTGCTATTTTTCCATGTTTACGTAACTTAGCAGCCTCTGTTACTCCTTACACTTGTTTCTATTACGTGTATCTTTACGTCAGGTCATATTTATTATCGTATTTGTTATTAGGATGTCTTTAATCTATGCTAATATTTTTATTAGAAGTTTTCTTGTTTTCATTAGTGTTTAGGTTACAAAGTTGCATAGGTTTTGAGTGGTCTTTCCCCAACTGTATTTTCCTTAAGCCATATTATTTTTAACGTGTAGTTGTAAGACCATGAAGTTTTTTCAGGGAAAAAAACATGTTATAGCAAACATATCCTCTCTCTTAGATCCCCCAAATGCCTCTTCAGTCAGCTTCTTCATTCCTATTGCGACTGGCAGTCTTGCGGTTCCATTTATTCTTACGTGGACTACATTGTAGCCTACTTAATGCTTTGCTTTTTTTGCCTCTAGTTTCTTCTGCAATCTGTCGTCCATATTGCCACTAGAGTTTTTCTTTTGAAAAGGAAATCTGATGTCACTGGCTTCATTTTAAAAAGTACTTGCTTCATTTTGGGGAACATCTAGCTCAACTGGCATAACATAGTTTATAAAGAAAACGTTCTGCATTCTACTTTGGTTAGTAGCGTCTGGGGTCTTAAAAGCTTGTGAGTGGCCATCTAAGATACTCCACTGGTCTCACCTGGTCTGGAGCAAGGAAGACTAGAGAAAACCAAAGATAAAAGGGAAAGATTAGTCCATAGGACTAATGGACCACAACTACCACAGCCCCCACCAGACTGAGTCTAGCAGAACTAGATGGTACCTGGCTACCACCACCGACTGCTCTGACAGGGATCACAATTGAGGGTCCCAGACAGAGCTGGAGAAAAATGTAGAACAAAATTCTGGTTCACGAAAAAAAAAAAGACCAGACTGACTGGCCTGACAGACTGGAGAATCCCTGAGAGTATGCCTCTGGGTACCTTTTTAGCTCAGTAATGAAGTAACTCCTGATGTTCATCCTTAAGTCAAAGATTAGACAGGCCCTATGTCTCAGTCATCTAGTGCTGCTCTAACAGAGATACCACAATTGGATGGTTTTAACAAAGAGAAATTTATTCTCTCATACTCCAGTAGGCTACAAGTCCAAATTCAGGGCATCAGCTCCAGGGGAACGCTTTCTCCGTTGGCTCTGGAGGAAGGTCTGTGTCATCAATCTTCCTTTGGTCTGGGAGCTTCTCTGTACAGGAACCTCAGGTCCAAAGGATGCGCTCTGCTCCCAGCACTGCTTTCTTGGTGGTATGAGGTTCCCATGTGTCTGTTAGCTTCTCTCTTTTATGTCTCAAAAGAGATTGCATTAAGACGCTGATCTTGTCAACCTCATCAGTATAACTTCATCACAGTGATAGAATTTACAACACATGAGGAGATCACATATAATCTCATCATAGTGGTAGAGTTTATAACACAGAAGGAAATCGCATCGGATGACACAATCATACAGTACTGGGAATCATGAGCTAGCCAAGTTGCTACACACATTTTTTGGGGGACACAATTCAATCCATAACACCCCATAAAACAAAACGAGACTAAAGGGGCACACCAGCCCAGCGGCAAGGACTAGAAGGCAGGAGGGGACAGGAAAGCTGGTAATAGGGAACCCAAGGTCGAGAAAAGGAGAGTGTTGACATGTCATGGGGTTGGTAAGCAATGTCACAAAACAGTAAATATGCTAATCGTTATAGTGAGAAGCTAGTTTGTTCTGTAAACCTTCATTTAAAGTACAGTAAGAAAAAAAAGTACTTGTTTCATCTTCTAGAGTTAAAAATCTGAACTCGTTTTCTTGGCACTCCTGCTTCGACCTTTCTTTCTATCTGTCAGTTCCTATGCTAAAACCGGGTCAAACTGCTTGTTTTTCAGATGCCCAGCCACTTTAATAGTGCCTTTGTTTTTACTTTTTTTCCTTTCTGCGATGTCGTTCCCCTTTCTCTGCCTGGCAAACGTCAGGATCCTGTTCCAGGGCCATTCTGTGAAAACTTTCCCAACCCCCCCAAGATATTAATGGCCATTTATTTGTAAGTAACTTTTACTGTATAGTATGTCCCATATTTGATTGTGTTTAACTGCTCCCCATTCTAAAATGCTTGCTTCTCTAGAGCAGGGGATGTATTTTATTTATCTTTGTAAAGCCAGTCCCCATTGGAGTATTTGTTATGGAATAGACATTTAAGTAAATGAGTAGGTGGGTGGGTGAGTAGATACTCATCCTGCTGGGTTTGGGAAGCCAGCAGAGGTGTGAGGGAAATCAGTTATGTTTATCACCTAGGGCTAGGCGAAGCCCTCTGGGTAAACGATCGGGAAACACAAATGTATTAGGCACAGTGGGAAAGCTACCAGAAAAGAAACTGTTCTCTTAAAAGTTACAGGACTTCTTTTGTGCTCAGAGATACTTTTTACATATCTGAAAAGAGAGTTATATGTCAGGTTGTTACTTGAATTTGTAAATGGTAAGTGAACTTTTTCATAACTGAATAAAAGAAAATCAAAATTTCTAAGTAACGTTTAGCCGAACAGAGACATTGTAGTAACAGACTGCTACTTTGAGTCTTTTATTTCTTTCATTTAGCAAACATTTAATGTTTACCTCTCTATATATCAAAGTGTTAGATACAAAGATGAATGAAAAAAAGACATAGCCCTTTGTTTTCCAAAGACTTCACAGCCTAGACTGAGTGAGGCATGTGGAGGAAAAAATTATAATACTATATAATAGGTGCTAGAGTTCTGTCCACTCGGCTTGCCCAGTTTGAACTTGGCATGTAGCTGCTATTTGGACATTTTATTTTTCATTCTACGGACATCATTCGTCCAGTGGAGTTGTATAATAAATACCACGCAATTATTTAAGTGCTGAACGAATCCCATAATTGTTTTGTTGTAAATCCTCTCTGATTGTTGCTTTTCAGTGAATTTTCTTTGCTTCTGTCAGAGGCAACATGGTATGGTGGAACAAGGGTGAGACATAGGATTGGAAGACCTAGGTTGGGGTACCCTGAAATTTTCTTTATCTGTAAAATGGCCACAAGACTACCTGATTCCAAGTTCTTGTGGATATTGGGTATGGTAATTAATTATCTAAGATGCTTGATAACTGTGAAACGCAGTTTTAAATTTTTTAAATCAGTTAAACCTCTGATAATTTGTATGTCATATTCTCGGCGGGTCTAGGTTTCATGATTTAATTCTAACTTCTGTGAGGCAATGTACTGATTAACAGAGGAGAAAGTGCTAGTTGGAGTGTTTGGGGCTACAAGTAACAGAATAAAAACTAAAAGTGGTTTAAACAACATGAAATGTATCATTTCACAAAATGAGAAGTCCAGAGCCAGTGAGTTAGAGGCCTAGTTTATTAGTTCATCAGTTTCATCAAGGACGTAGACTCTAAAGCCCTGCATGTCAGGGGTGTTGCCGCAGTTTCCGGCACCAACATCTGACTGAAGAAGAGTGGGGAGTGCTTGCTCTAGTGTCTCTTACTGAGGAGAAAAAGCTTTCTTGCAAGTCTCATAGCAAGTTTTTGTTTTAGGTCCCACTGAATTCTTCTTAGCTCTTGCATGCCAGAAAACCATCAAATTTTTAACCAGTGAAAGTTAAATTCTTGTATACCTTCCACCACCAGAGGCTAGGCCTTATAGTAGTAAAAACTCTATCAATATTTTATTTGGTACTCTGAACAAAGGTCACAGATTACTGATGGGATTGTAGACAGTGAATACTGTATCTGGCTTCTGATGTTACACTGTACTTCTTTTTCACCAATGCAGAGTTGTCATAGATCCTCCCCTCATGTTTTCTGCCTCTTTACAGAAATATTTTCTCTACCTAGTTTACGATGACCAAAATTCTGCTTCCCCTTGAAAGGATATCATCTCTCTTGCAGCCCTTTCAAATGAAAGAGGCTGTTCATTTTAGGATAGGAGTGAGTTTAAGTTATTGACATGGTATTAGAATAGAGGTTGTCAAACTTTCTAGAAAGGACCAGATAGTAATATTTTAGGCTTTGTACACCATACAGTCTCTGTTGCAACTACTCAACTCTACCATTATATGTGAAAACAGCTATAGACAATATGTAAACAAACGAGTGTGGCTATGTTCCAGTGAAACTGTAATTTACAAAGTAGGTGGAATTACAAAATAGGTGGAAGATAGTTTCGTAGATATGACACCAAAAGCACAAGCAGCAAAAGAAAAAAATAGATAATTTCAGCATAGTCTAAATTAACAACATGCTTTACAGGACAACATCAAGAAAGCGAAACAGCTACTCAGAAAGGAAGAACATTTTCGCAAATAACATATCTGATAAGAGACTTGAAGTCAGAATTGATTTGATGACAGCTAACAACAGCAATCCTGAATATGTAAAGAACTCTTACAACTCAACAATAAAAAGACAACCCTATTTAAAAATGAGTGAAGAGTCTAGATAGATATTTCTCCAGAGAAGATATACAAACAAACAAACAAATAAACAAACACACACATGAAAAGATACTCAACATCCTTAGTCATTTGTTGTTAGTTGCTGACTCAGTAGTCATTAAGGAAATGCAAATCTAAACCACAGTGAGATACCACCTTCAAACTCACAAAGATGTGGAGAAGTTGGAACTCCTAATACATTGCTGGTGGGAATGTAAAATACTGTAGCTGCTGTGGAAAACAGTTCCTCAAAAGGTTAAACACAGAGTTAGCATATAACCTAGTAGTTCCATTCTTAGGTAGATACCCAAGAGAGATGAAAACATAGGTCCACACAAAACACAAAAAAACTTGTATGAATGTTCATAGCAGCATTATTCATAACAGTCAAAAAGTAGAAGTAGCCCACATATCCACCAACTGATGAATGAATGAATAAAATGCGGTATATCCATAGAGTGAAATATTGACGATAAAAAGAAATGTCACATGCTACAGCATGGATGATTGAAAACATTCTACTAAGTGGAAGATGCCAGACACAAAGGACCACGTATTGTATGATTCCATTTATATGAAATGTCCAGAATAGGCAAATCCTTAGAGACAGAAAATAGATTGGTGGTTGTTAATGGGTTGGGGGTGTCTTTTTGGGGTGATGAAATGTTCCAAATTTGAACTGTATACTTTCGATGGATGAATTGTTGTATGGTATGTGAATTATATCTCAATAAAAACAAGTGGCAGACCAGATTTGGCCTGAGGCTGTGTTTTGCTGACCTGCAGTAGACTTCTCCAGCTGCCGTTGAAACAGTTCTGACTCGCGTTGACCTCCTGTGTCAGACCCTGTGCTCCATAGGGTTTTCAGTGACTGATTTTTTGGAAGTCAGTAGTCAGGCCTTTGTTGGAAGGTGCTTCTGGGTGATTAGACCGCGAGCTTTTCTTTTAGCAGCTGAGCCCATTAACCATTTGCGCCAACCAAGGACTCCCTATTATTATTCCTTTATTGTCCCGCAGAGTCTATCCATTCTATATAACTGTACATTCCTTTCTCTCTCCACATTGCTATCAATTAACATCTTTTTGGAGATCCTGTTTTTTCATTCATGGTTTAAGTACCTGTCTGACAATTTCCCTCTAGGTTCCACTATCACTTCAGATCTTTCTGGACACTTAGTGTTCCTCAGCCTCTTCCATTTTACTAACCTGTACTTTTCCTCTCCTTCAACTCATCCCCATAGTTATAGTCAAGACGGTCTCTTACCATCATCCAGAACTGTTCTAGGACTTTATTTCCTCTGTTTTAAGATTTTTTAAGATTATTTTCTCCATTTTAAGTATTGAGAATGATGTGCCTATATGTGTTTTGGAATTATATGTGTTTTTAAATTAAGATTTAGCACCACAGTAGTATTGCTGCCTATAAGAAGTTGTAGAGTTTTCATCTCTTCGGAGCCCTGGTGGCACGACGGTTAAGAGCTACAGCTGCTAACCAAAAAGTTGGCAGTTGGAATCCACCAGCTGCTGTTTGGAAGCCCTATGGACAGTTCTGCTCTGTCGTATAGGGTCACTATGAGTGAGTGGGAATCGACTCAATGGAACAGTTTTTTGTTGTTGTTGTTGGATTTCCTCTTCTCACTCCTCTTGTCGGCTGTCTCCACCTATCTCACACCCTCTTAGTGTCGTGTTTCTCTGATTGTGACTACTGTGTTATGTATATAAACAGCATGTTTAAAATTGCTGTTCCAGTGTGAGTTGCCAGTGACAAGCCACTTGAGTTTAAGTGTTCTAAGGTGAGAAGAAAATGGTTTCCATCGCTTACTGCTTCTGTTGTATAAAACAAGAGCTGTATCTGTATGACATGTTGGTAAGAATACAGACAGTGGGGATTGGATTAGCTGATGTTCAAATTTGGTCTTCATACCACTCATGACTAGCTGTGCAGCCTTTAGCAAGCTGCTTAACCTTCTTGATAATGACTGTTTACCCAGAAGATTGTTTGGAGGATGAATGAGATAATGCATGTACAGTCTCTAACAGATTGCCCAGAACATAAGTATTATTTTTCTTTTACCTTCAGTTTATGTTAACTTTCCTCTTTCTGTCTGTATTTATACTCATAAAGTTAACTCTTAAAGATTACTTTCTAGATCCGTTAGTTGTTGCCTCTAAAAAGGTCCTGTAATACTTGACAAAATAACATTTGTTGCATGTTTAATTGAGTTAAAGTAGTCATTGAAATTTAAATTAATTCGTCTGAGCTGTCTGAAAGATTTTAGGACTTTAGTTAAATAATTGTAATTCCACTGAAAGGTGCCCTGGTGGCATAGTGGTTAGGAGCTCAGCTGCTAACCAAAAGGTTGGCATTTCGAATCTATTACCCACTCCTTGGAAACTATTGGGCAGTTCTTCTCTGTCCTGTAGGGTCACTGTGAATTGGAATTGGCTCGATGGCAATGACAGCAATGGTTTAATTCCATTGAAAGGTAATTCTGTTATTAGAATAAAGCCAGATGAAAAGAGCTAGCAGGGTGTTTTGTTTTTATCAACTTAGGCTCTTAAAAAGATCTGGGCTTTAATAAAGCTTCTGTCATGTGTTCCTTGTTACTTGAGAGACATTATTTTAGTGTAAAACACCACTTAGAAGGGACTAGGATTAGGACCTACCCTATTTTGGTATGACTTCTTTGATTTTAACTGAGAACATCTGCAAAGAAAAGCCCTAGTTGCCCAAACAAGGTCATGTTTGCCAGTGCAGGGGTTAGGACTTCAGTTTATCTTTTGGGGGACACAGTTGAATCCGTTCCAGACATACCTTTGGGAGTGAAATCTTATTCTTAAATCCTTGGTTTTATTAATTAGTTGCTTACAGTATACTGAGCACTTTGTAAAACATGATTTTTACCCTTTTGGACATATTACTCAATCTTTTGAGAATTTGCTTATATGTTGGGGTCTCATTCTTGGAAACATTGTGAGTTGCCATAAAGAAGAAGACCCGTTTACAAATGAGCTGTGTTTAAAGTTCATACACTAGTTGTTTAGGACTCAATACATTTTCCCAAAGAAATAATTTTTTATATTTATTAAGTATCATCAATGTGTATTATTGATAATTCAGATATTTATTAAGTATCATCTGTGTGTATTATTCAGGCCCTTGGGTGGCACAAATGGTTTGCTGTCACCTACTAACCGAAAGGTTGGCGGTTTGAACCCACCCAGCCATACCACAGAAGAAAGACCTGGTGATCTGCTTCCTTAAAGATTACACCCAAGAAAACCCTATGGAGCTCAGCTCTACTCTGTATCATGTGGGATTTCCATGAGTCAGAATCAGCTCTGTGGCAAGGGTATGTTTTATGTATCATGCACTGAAGGATGATGTGATGGTTAAAGTTGTGTGTCAGCCTGTCTGGCCATGATTCTCAGTGGTTTGGCAGCTGTGTAATGATGTAGTTTGGCAGTTAATATAATGATGTAATTTGGCAGTTACGTAATGATCTAGTCATCCTCCATGATGTGATCTGTGATCAGCCAATCAGTTGTAAGGAGAGTTTCCTGGGGGTGTGGCCTGCATCCAGTATATATAGTATATATATATATACATATATATATATATATATACATATATATACACGTATATACATATATATACACATATATACGTATACACACACACACACACACACACACACACACGCGTATACATATGGATGTTCTAGCAAAGTTCACTTGCTTGCTTTGGATCCTGCATCGGCTCATCATCATCTGATCTTTGGCTCTTGGGACTTGAGCCAGCATCCTATTGTATTTCCTGCCAGTCTTGAATTTGTCAGCTTTCACAGCCTATGAGCCAGCTGCCTGCTTTTTGACCTGCCGATCTTGGGTTCCTCAGTCCTGCAGCTGTGTGAGTCAGGAAAAGCCTGAAGCCTGACCCACCTATGGACTTGTGACTTTCTTGCATCTACAACTGTTGTGAGCCATTTCCTTGAGATAAATCTCTCTCTACATATATATGCTTCACTGGTTTTGCTTCTAGAGAACCCAGCCTAAGACAGTATTACACAAATCTTGACTCATTTTTTCATTTTTTATGAGTTCTCCCTTGGGTGGGAAGGCTATCATCTATATGCTGATAATTTCCCAACTGTAGCTATGATCTTTCCCCTTGACTCCAGGCTCAGTTAAGTGCTTGCTGGGTATCTGTCTGGGTGCCTATAGGCACCACAATTTTAAAATTGTTTGTTTAGGGGACCTAAGAATCTGCAGTATGTATACTTAGATCATGCGTAGCATATTACATTGCACGTACAGGCATTACCCCTCCCCTCTTCTGCTAATAGTTCTGTAAAAAGGTATAAATGAACAAGCTCTTGTCCTCTTTACATGAAGAAAAAATACTTGGAATTCTATAGGCAGGAAACAGACCAAAGGAGCTATATCTGTTGTCCTCCAAGAAAAGAAAAGAACCATCCCTGGAGCAGCTTGGAGATCAGCAGAACTGTTAGAAGAAGCATGGGAAGCTGATCTGCCTTGGTCTCAAATAGTGGGGCCACGGCCTCTGGGGTTTCAAAGACAGGTTACAGCCTCCTGGATCTCAACAGGTGGGGCCACAGCCTTCTAGGTTTCAAAGAGTCAGATCTTCGCCAACTCGGTTCAGGAGTGTGGGGCTGCAATTAAGTGTGCCAGGGGTATGGGGCCACTGCCCAAAGCTGAGGGGGTGGGGCTGCTATGCCTAAGGGGCAGAAAAATGAGGCCTGCATGGGCTGAGGTGGTATAGTTCCCACTCAGATGGACTAGGAGAATGGGGCCGCCCGAAGCTGAGGGAGTAGACTTGCTGTCCCAGTGGGTCTGGAAGCAAAGCCAAAGCTGAGGGGCTTCCACCCTGAATCCGGAGGGCATGGCCAATACCCAAAGTCTGGCCATTGCGCAGATAGTCTCAGAGAATTGAGGATTATTTTCAAGCCTTGAGAGCTAAATTGTTCTGCTGGGTTTTGGACTTGGCTTGATACCACTTGTCCCTTCTTTCCCTCCAGTTTCTTCCATTTGTAATGGAAATGTCTAGTTTGTGCCTGTTTCACCATTGTACTTTGAAAACAAATAACGTCTAATCTAGATTTCACAGGTTCACAGATGAAGAGGAATTTTTGCCCCAGGATGGAGTATGCCTTATGTCTTACCCATATTTGATTTAGATGCTTCAGGAGATGAGATTTTGGACTTGGAGTTGATTTAAGACTTCTGCAACAACGGTTGGGGTGAATGTGTTTTACATGTGGCAAGTACATGAATTTTTGAGGGCCAAAGGGTGGTGCAATATTATGGATTGAATTATGTCTCCCAAAAATATGTGTTGTAAATCCTAACTACTGTCTGTGGTTACAATCCCATTTGTGAATGTGTTGTGTTATGTTAATGAGGCAGGATTAGGTTATGTTAATGAGGATTAGGTTGTGTTTGTTACTTTAATGAGGCAAAATTAGAGTGTATTTTGAGTCAGTCTCTTTTGAGATGTAAAAGATTTTAAACGAGCCAGGGAGAGAGCAGAAATGGGGGAGATAGATGCTAAAACACATTAAGATTGCCCAGGAGCAGAAGCTCAAAGAGACAAGGACTTTTCTCCAGAGCGGACAGAAAGAGAAAGCCTTCCCCTAGAGCTGGCTAGACTAGTACATCCATACCACAGGAATAAAATGAAATGAACTATTGATACACTCAAAAACCAGGATGAATCTCCAGAGTATTCTTAGTGAAAAAAGTCAAACATAAATGGCTACATACTTTATGACTTCATTCCTATAATCTTGAAATGACAAAATTGTAGAAATGGAGACTAGATTAGTGGATGCCAGAGTCTGAGGAGGGAGAATGGGTATAGGAGGTAAGGGTAACATGAGGAATCTTGTGTTGGAGAAAATGTTCTGTGACTTGACTATCAATGTCAACATCCCGATTGTGATTTTGTACTTATTCTATATAGTTTTGCAACATGTTATCATTGAGATAAACTGGGTAAAGGGTACATGATATCTCTGTTAGTTCTTAAAATTGCGTGTAAATCCACAATTATCTCAAAATAAAAAGTTCAGTTAAAAAATGATTTATACAAGAGTGTAGGAGTTTTAGTCACAGTAGCCTCCAAACTGCAGACAACTCAAATGTCTATCAGTTAGAGGAACTTAAGCTTTCCCTGTCTTTAAAAAAAAAAAAAAAAATTTTTTTAGACATTAATACTTATGTTTTTTCTTGTATTTTTAAATGATTTAAGTATGTAGTTAAAAACTTCTACTTTGCCAAACTGTCATTCTTCTTTTCATTTTCTTTATTTCAGTTCCTTAGTTTTTGTGCCCATATAACTGTTCTACTGGGTTGTACCATATGAGTCTATTACTTTTGTAGTATGAGTCTATTATTTTTGTAGATCAGAATGGTTGAATATCCTTGATTCATTTGATTCAGTCTAATAACTAAGAAAATCACAATGGAAATGAATAAATGTTTATCATACAGAAGGTCTTTGTCTTTGAAGAGCAGTGAATGAGATTGTCGGGTCAGTTTCTTCCCCTCAATCGCTCTCTGCTAATATCTTTATTTCCGTAGTTTTCCTCTGGTATAATTTTCCTTCAGTTTGAAGAACTTCTCTTTATGTTTATTGCAGTGTAGGTCTGGTGGTGATAAATTCTCTCATCTTTTGTTTGTCTGATTTTTGTCTTTAGTTTGCTTTAATTTTTGAAGGGTTTCTCCTCTATCTGGATCTAGAGTTCTACATTGACAGCTTGTCTTTCAGCAGATTAAAACTGTGTTCTATTGGCTGTTGGCTTGCATTATTTCTGACAAGAAATCATGGGAGTTACTTTTGTTTCCCTGTACTTAATGTGTCTTTTGGTTTTGTTTTGTTTTTCCTCTCTCTTCCTGTTTTTGAGAAATTTCCTTTATGAGCAACTTGATTATGATGTTCTTTGATGTAGTTTTCCTGTTGTTTGGCCTTGTTGGGTTTTGAGCCCCTTGCATCTGTGGGTTTTACAGTTTTCATCAAATTTGAGAAAATTTTGGCTATTGTTTCTTAAACTATTTTTTCTGTCCCTTTCCCTCCCTGACTGCAATTATGTATTATTTTTGGCTTCTTGATATTTTCACAGAGGTCACTGAGAATATTTTCATTTTTTTCCACTTTGAATAGTTTCTAATGCTATGTCTTAGTTAATTTCACTTCTGCTTTGTTTAATCTGTTGAATATTTTCATTTTTTTCCACTTTGAATAGTTTCTAATGCTATGTATTATTTCTCTTCTGTTTGGTTTAATCTGTTAAGTCCATCCAGTAAAATTTTCACTTCAATTATTGTATTTTTCACTCTTGAAGTTCCACTTGAATTTTATATCTTCCGTTTTTTAATGTACATGTTTCCTCTAAATTTTTGAGCAAATTTATAATAGCTCATGTGCTAGTTTTTATTATTTCTGTCATTTCAGGGTCTGTTTCTACTGACTGATTTTCTTCCTGGTTATGGGTTACTTTTTCTTTGCATGCTTAGTAATTTGTGGTTGGAGTCTAGATATTGTGAATGTTACGGTGTGGAATGCTGGATTTTGTTGTTCCCTTTGAATGGTCTCGGGTTTTGTTTTGGTAGGTAGTTGAGTTGCTTGGCATGTTTTTAAGTGTTGTTAGGACAGATCTAGAGTAATTTTTACTCTAAGGCTAGTCTATCCATACTAACAAGTGTACGCTTCTGGGATTTCTACTGAAAGCGTCAGGTGTTAGAGGAGATGTTTACTTTGGCTGGGTGGAACTTGAATGTCTCCCAGACCCATGTGCTCCCTGGCGCCTGGAATTTCACCTAATGAGAAACATAGGAATGAGTAGTTTAGTTGTCTATGCTAGTTTAACAGGAGATTTAACTGTAAAATTGAGTAATAGATATGATTATCTCAGGCCACATTACTGAATAGGATCTTTAAAATAGTTAACAGATGTTACATACCTTCAGACATTTGCTAGGTGGATTCAAGCAAGTTATAGAGCCTGATTATGGCTGCATTGATAAGCTAGAAACTTATAGACAATTTTATTTTCCTCCTTTAGTCATTTGGAAAGTATAAATATGTCATTGGCTTCTATTGAAAAAGTAGTCATTATTTTACAATATTATACAATCTTAATGAATATTCTTGCCATGTGATAACAGATAACAAAATTCCCAGAAAGTGGTCACAAAATCCCTGGCACCAAATTTGTTGTTATAAAATCATTTTAGATTTATATTGCTAACAACTTTTACTTCAGAGGTGTAAAAATGATGTGGCAGAGGTGTCTGACCTCCTCTAACTTCACAAGAGGGGAGGAGACTCAAGATAAACAGCCCAAGGCTGATTCCTCTGAGGCAGAGGTCAGACATGCCTCCTCTCTCCACCATCTTTACCAGTGCTGACACCAGCCGTCCCTCCCATGGCATTCTCTACTTCTCTGCTGGATTCAGTAATTCATTGCAGTGGCCACACAGAACTCATAGACCATACTCACGGTTATGGGGTTTGTTAGGGAAGTAGCAGGATACAATTCAGATTCAGGAACACTCAAGATACAGTTCTTTGATCAGGACAGCCTCTTCTCTGCTGTGCCTGTGGGCAGCCTCCCTCTGGCCCTTGGCCTCTGCCCTGCTCAGGCAAGTGTTACAGAGCTCTTTTAACTCTGCTGGTGAGTGCCCCGAGGCACCCCACCAGTAAGCTTCAGCCCTAAGGTGGGCCCTAAGACCCTCACCTCTAGCTCCAAGGGTTGGCAAACCTAGCTCCACCAAGTGCCTGGAGGCACCCTACTCTGCCAGCAAGCCTCCTGCCCAAAGGCACTCAGCTTTCTTGCCGCATAGGCTGGGAAACCCACTATTTCACCTCCTGCAGTTTGTCTTATTCTTCTGCCTCTGCTGCTGTGATTTCTCTGCCGCTGTTTCTTGCCATCTTCATCTTCGGTGTTACAGCTCTCTCTTTGTCTCCTGGGTCTAGGAGGGTCTCAACGTAGGAATCCCAGGCCCAAAGGACATGCTCCTGTCCTGGCTCTTCGTCCTTAGTGGGGATGAGATCCTCTCTTTCCACCTTTGGGATGGCTCATTTTAAGCCTACTGGAATGGCAAAACTGACCAATCCCCTTGGTGGGCCACAATTACCTTATTTGCATAGTTCCACCCAGGTGATTTATAAGGCTGTGGCGAGAAAGGCCATATAAAAGCAACTCATTGCACTGCAAGAGATTATTGCTTTTTCCTTTATAACGTTGTCTTGTACTGGCCTACAGTAGAAAATAATAAAAAGTTAAGTATATCTTATTTGGAAAACTTTGTCTGTTGGGTCAACAGAATGCTTTAAGGAGTTTCTTGACCTTCAGCTTGTTTTTCCTGTCTCCCTCCCCTCCTCTCTCTCTCTTTAGTACCTATTTTTAAATATGTCTAACGTCTTCATTACTAGTAAAAAAATAAAACTAATACAGCTGGAAGAACCTCTTGAAGTCGTCTGGTCTATCTCAGTTTCCTCCATGAGAAGTCAGTGCCTGGAGAGGTGCGTGTGCTTGATGGAGACAGACTGGGCACTGGAAGTCTACTGCCATCAGTGATTTTTATCCCTTGCTTTTCTACTCTTTGGTCTTTCCCCAATTTCATCCATTCTTAGCTTCACAACCTGTTTAAATATTCCTAAGAACAAAGAATATCTGGTCTAGGACAGTTATTAAGAGGGTCAGTGATTTTCCTCCAGAAAAAAGTTGATTTCTTTATAATAATTGCCACATTAAGTGTAGGAAGTTGGCAAAATTTGTCCTTCAGCAGATAACTTTTTCTTCAGGTCTGTGTTATTCAACATTGTTTTAAACATTTATTTATCGTGATAATTGGTGTTTGTACACATTAAATCAGTAGCAGTAGGAAAATATGGAAGAAATATTTTTGACAAAGAAATGAAGTGTTTTTTAGATCTCTATCATTTTGTTTAGTTGATCTTAAAGTGTCAACATTTGAGAGTATAAAAAATTTTATAGGTGCGTACTGTAAAGTTTAGAATATTTTCAAAGGGCATGCTGTCAGAAAATTTAAACAATAATTTTTTTCCTAGACTTAATAGACTTTATTAAGTGGTGACAGCATTGCCTTGTTTGGTTATAGGCTCTCCTTGTGAACTGTAAATATTACTTCAGTATTAGAGTCTTCTTTGCCTGTTTAAAATGTATGTAGAGCCAAATGCTTAATAGATACTCATTATGAAAAGCAAGCATGAAGAAAAATGAATATCTGAAGTACTTTAATAACAAGTGGATTTTAAGAATTTATTGAGTCTTAACAGTGTGCCTTCAATTGGAATTCCGTCAATTCCTGGAGCCTTGTTTTTCACCAGTGCCTTCAGTGCAACTTGGACTTCTTCCTTCAGTACCATCAGTTCTTGATCATACGCTGCCCCCTGAAATCAAATGACGTATTATTACGTTGGGCGAATCTGCAGCAAAAGACCTGTTTAAAATGTTGAAAAGCAAAGATGTCACTTTGAGAACTAAGGTGTGCCTGAACCAAGCCGTGGGATTTTCAGTCACCTCTCATGCTTGTGACAGCTGGACTATGAATAAGGCAGATCGAAGAATTGATACGTTTGAATTACGGTATTGGTGAAGAATAATATATCCCATGGACTGCAGAAGAATGAACAAGTCTGTCTTGGAAGAAGTACAGCCAGAGTGCTCCTAGGAAGCAAGGATGTTGAGACTTCATCTACTTTGGACCTGTTGTCAGGAGGGACCAGTCCCTGGAGAAGGACATCGTGCTTGGTCAACAAAAAAGAGAAGGGCACTCGGCAAGATGGGATTGACACAGTGGCTGCAAGAGTGGACTCAAACATAGCAGTGATTGTGAGGATTGCTCAGGACCAGGCAGTGTTTTGTTCTTTTGTACGCAGGGTTGCTATGAGTCAGAGCTGACTCGACAGCACCTAACAACAACATAATGTGCCCTTAATTTAACCATATTCTTCGATACATTGATGCTTGAAAATCACTTGTATCTAGTTCTTTAAGACTATGTAGATTTTTACCATGCACCTATAAATTTTCCCTTAAAATAATCTAGGGCAGTGTTAAATGTGGCAAGGAATATCAAAAGATGAGACATTTGCTGCCTTCATGGATCTTCAAATCTAAAAAGGGAACTCAGTAAGAGATGAAAGAATTACAGTAAAACCTGCAAAAGCCTGAACCTGTATAAGGTGGAAACCTGTCAGAGAGCAATAGAAGAGTGGTAAGGCTGCATTCTGTCAAAGGCGGAAAACTTGAGAGACCTGGAAAAACAGGGCATTCTCATCGACTTATAGGTCTCACAGGTGTCACTGTAAAAGGTTCAAGATTTCTGTTACTGTAAATAATTTCTGGTTTGTCATGTTACTAGAAAATGAATCTGAAAAATAATGTAATTTGCTTCCTTGAAATGCTTATGTACTTTATGAAGACAAAAATCCACATAGCTTTTGAGTTGTGAATAATAGTATGGCAATTATATGAAACTATATTATTATTTTAAAGAAAGTGATGAGACTATCTTTCTTGACTAGAGACTTAAATTTATGTGTTGTGAAGCAGTTCCATTATACTTGGAATGGGCTTCTTGTTGTTAGGTACGTTTGAGTCAATTCTGACTCATAGTGACCCTACGTGCAACAGAACGAAACACTGCCCAGTCTTGCACCATCCTCACAGTAGTTGATATGTTTGAGCCCATTGTTGCAGCCACTGTGTCAGCCCATCTTGTTAAGGGTCTTCCTCTTTTTCGTAGACCCTCTACCTTATACCAAGCATGATGTTCTTCTCTAGGGACTGGTCCTTCCTGATAACATGTCCAAAGAATGTAAGACAAAGTCTTGCCATCCTCCTTTCTAAGGAGCCACGACCACAGTTAAGATGTAGAACCTGCTGCCTCTTTGCAGTCTTCCTTCCTCACCTTGACAGCCCCTGATCTTTCAACCACTATAGTTTACCTTCTCTGACCTCCTGTATCGGGTCGTATGCCTCTCTCTGATGGACTGTTTTTTAGATCCTATGCTTAATTCTTACCAGTATTTATACTGCACTGAGGAGCTCTGGTGGCCCAGTGGTTAAAGCACTTGACTGCTAACCCAAAAGGTCAGTAGTTTGAGGCCACCAGCAGCTCTGCGGGAGAAAGATGTGGCAAGCTGCTTCCATAGAGATTTACAGCGTTGGAAATCCGGTGAGGTCACTATGAGTTGGAAGCAACTCGATGGCAGTGGGTAGGTGGGTATAAGTCTACCCTAGTAAAAATAATAGCACATGTTTATATTATACTGTACTTACTATGTGTAAGGAACTGTTCTAGTGCATTATGTATATTAGTTTATGCCTCACAACCACCTTATGATGTAAATTTCTATTACTATCCCCATTTTATATATAGAAAATGGAGGCACAGATAATTTAAGAAATTTGTTGAAGGTCGCAGAGCTAGTAAGAGGTAGAGTTAGTTACATGCTAGATATAACACACATTCTATAAGAAGTATAACTATCTACTTGGAGTCCCTGAAATACATCAAGTACTCAAAAAATGTTTTCTTCTTTAATAATATTTAAAAAATCGGACAAATACATGCTTTATGACAGTTTATAACGTGTTCTAAAACAGTTGGTTACTTCTGGGGGGAAGTGTGGGGAAGGGATATATGGTTACTTCTGGGGGAAGTATGGGGAAGGGATGTAAACAGGGATTTTTGCTTTTTTTATTCTATATTCTGATTGAGCTTTTACAGCAGAATTCCTTCATGGATTGTCTTCCATTAAAAAATAAATAGGGGAGATCGGGGAGGTTTTCCACCAAATCTCAGAGTCATCCTTGACTCTTCTTTTTCTCTTTCTCCGTATATAGTCCTGAACAACTAATGCCAGGTCTACCTTAAAAATATGTTCAGTATTTTACATTTCATCTCCTCCACTGCTGTCACCTTGTTCCAAGTTACCACTGTCTCATGCCTGGATTATTGCAGTAGCCTCTAACTGTTCTCTCTGCTTTCACTGCCTTGCTCCACTCTCCCTCCCCCAATCTTCCTTTTAAAATATCAAACAAATTGTGTCATTCTTACCAAGGCCCAACATGAACTGGCCCAGGATTACTTCTCTGACTCATACTATTAGAGTAGAATCCAGCTGAAGAAGAGATTGGCCAAAGCAAGGTGTTCTCAAAGGAGGCAGTATTCTTGGAGACCCTGCTGTGTATGACATATTAGGGGAACTGCTTTACTGGTTTATTTGAGGGGTGTAAGGTCGAGATGGGGGGAGTGACTGCAGAGGTTGGAGTTCTCTTAAAGGGCTTTTACGTGTTTTTGCTAAGGATTTTTTATTTGTATCCTGAAGACATTGGGGAGCTATTGAATTTTAACAGGAATGTGATGTGGTAAGTTTGGACAGGTTGAGGTTGAGATAACCTTTTGGATACGTGGATCCTCAGTTTAGGAGAGAGATGATGTGTTCAGTGTTGGTGGAAAGCCCTCAGGGCCCTGGCCTGGCTGGTCTTTGGGTCCTTTGTACACCGGCCAGGAAGGAGTGATCCAGATGAAAAGGGTACGAGTGGTATCCTTTATAAAAAATGGATAACACTGTAGAGGTCAGTGAACTAAAGAAACAAGGATGTGGTTTCAAAAGTCAGCCTGAAACTACCACATCAGCATTTTGTCTTTACTTATAAAACAATTATAACCTTACTTATTTTTAAAAAATTCAAAAAACAAAACCTCACAGTGATAATCCAAGGTTTAGTAAATAAAATATCAGTGTATTCTTTTGAGAACCTTGCAAAAAACATATTTAACTAAAAGGTGGAGAGAATGAAGATTTAAAAAGAAAAAGAATATTTTCAAAATTAAGACTTACAAGAATATGAGGCAATAAAAGACAGGAATTATTTGTAAGAATCTTAGGATGAAAGGTGCAAAATAAGCAGAAATTCGTGTTTGTTCATTAATAAAATCAATCTTTGCTAATGTTTGCTATTTTTTCCATCCTTACTTTAATAAGTATTTAATGCATACTTAAACCAAAAAGCCGTTGCCATCGAGTAGATTCTGACTCATAGCGACCCTATAGGACAGAATAGAACTGCCCAATAGATTTCTAAGGCTGTAAATCTTTATGGAAGCAGACTACTACATCTTTCTTCCCCAGAGTGGCTGGTGAGTTCGAACCGCCGACTTTTTGGTTAGCAGCCAAGCGCTTAACTACACTGCACCACCAGGGCTCTTTCACAATACAGACGTAAAATTTAACCACTTCTGGAAGAGAGTGCTTACTGGCAACATGACAAGAATTGAAAATGCTGCGTATTTTTACACAATGCACGTGTTAGATGTTTTTTGCATACTTTGCAGCCCCCACGAGTTATTTTCATAAAGTGCACTTATACCAATATTTTTTTTTACATGTTGTTGACTTCAGTTTGAATTGTTTTTTATGTCCAGCGGATTTAATGTTAAGTCTTCGTCTTGGTGCCTGTTGACACGGAGGTTTGGTTCCCAGCACCAGACCCTCACCAGCCTACCCTTGAGCTTCTAAAGCAGCCCCTCTACTGGCAGGATTCCTTCCCTGCTGTGCAAACCGCTTTCTCCAATGCAGGAAGAAATCACTTTTTCCACCCTGGAAACAGCCCTTGCCAGAGCATCCGGCTCCCACGGGAGGTGCACGGTTCTGTGGCCACTCAGGCCAGCGAGGCCGGCGCGCTACAGCACCGTCTGGCTGGCCTGTCGCCTCTTTTGGGTCATTTGAATTTCCCACCTGGGCAGACGCCGTGGGGCTGGCGTGAGAGCTGTGGGTTCAGAGCGGGTGTGTGTCCCTCTAGAGGGTCCAACTGATCGCGCTCGTACTGCACCTGTCCTGCTGCCCGACATCTTGTGGGGTCAGCACAGCGGGACCCATGTGCACGCTGGCAATGGCCCCGCCTGCCGCGGGACCAGCCTGTGCTTGGGCTGTGACCGCTGCGCCAGCGCAGCCCTTTGCCCAACCTTTGCCCATCTCTGACCCTTTGTACCTGGGCGCAGATTTGCTGCAAGGAACCCCACTGTTCTCAGGCTGGGCTGCGAACTGCCCCAGAGTAAATGCACAGTTTCAGTGGTTTATTTTCCAGTTACGTGGATACTACCAAACATGATCCATGACTTGTTGACCATGGCTTATACCTTTATTATTATACAAATAGGATCAAAAGTAACATCTTTGAACAATTAAATGAGGGTAAATGAGGCCAAAATTCACTTCTGAAAATGTCACGAGACATACAGTGTATATTCATGCCAGAACTTTTACCCATAATTTCATCATTTCCGTGTGTTGTATGTATGTGTGCATTATTTACCTGGGCGTGCTAGTTGCAAAAAAATAGAGTAATTTACTGATGGGAATCCCTGAGTGGTGCAGATGGTTAAGTGTTCAGCTACTAGCTGAATGGTTAGAAGTTTGAATCTACCCAGAGGTGCCTCCGAAGAAAGGCATGGCAGCCTGCTTCAAAAAGGTCACAGCCTTGAAAACTGCATGGGGAAGTTGTACTCTGCCCACATGGGGTCGCCATGAGTTGCAGTTGACTTGACAGTAACTAGCAACAGCAATTTACTGATAGAACTTTTCTTAGACCTTAAGTTTATATAGGATTGGAGATACTTTTAGCAATTTAAAAACCAGCCAGCCAGACTGACAAAAAATTTTTTTCAGACTGCTTTTCAGTAGCTCTTTAGGATATATATATATATTCAAATATTAATCCCATTGCACACTTAGTGCTGTTTAATTGCTGGCAGGGCCAAGATTAGATAAACAGAATATAGGCTACTTAGTACTCCAAATTTTGCTATTGAATTTTTAAAACTTAATTTAAATTATTTTAAATTCTATAGTTCTTTTTTAAAGAGCTTAATGGTTTTACCTCGTGTGAGTCTGCTATGCTTGGAACTTTTACGGTTTTAGATTTAGAACTTTTCTTTGTTCCACTACTAATCAAGTGGTGTGATCTTCCACCAGATACTTGACCTCCTGGGCCCAGTTCTTCAGATTTGTTTAATGTAGGCATTGGACCAGGTCTGTAGTTTTTTATACTTTATTTTTTGGACACCCTTTTCCTTAAATAAACTTTACATGGAATCCTAGTATAGAAAATAGATAATTTTTATTTTTTCATAAATTGGAAGTTTAGCTTAATTATGTTAACTTTGTATCTATTTATGAGCTAAGATTTTCATGAGTACAGAATTTTGAAATGGGTACAAGTGGTTGGCTGTCTTATATTGGACTCACCTTCCTGCTAGTATTTTTCTTATTTTAGTTGCACAGCATATAGAAAATTCTGTTTCACACAGGTATAAATGGAAACAGGTTTGTGTTTTTTTTTTTTTAACAGCTCACTTTGTACTGTTAGGAAGCTGTTCAGTTAAATGGCAGGAGAATCTTTATTCTGAGCTCTACCCCAAGATGAGTTAACCTAGCAAGACAAGTTAGAGCATTGACAGTCTCCATTGTGTGAAAATTTGATGTGTAGCACATTTAGGGTATTAAAAAGTACTTAAATTTTAATTAAATGTTTGGGTCACGTTTGCCTAGGTTTGCCCGTTTGTAAGTGGCAGAGCCACAACTCAGGCCTGTTTGGTTGGAGAGTTCTTTCTATAAAATGTTATAACTTTTTTAAATCAATTTAAAAAGTATGAATAATTTATGAATCTAGATACATTAGTTTAAGGTTTATTTCCACATGTCTTGTGACTAAAATTATATGAGTTTAATATTTTAAAGAACTTTGTGCTGATTTGTGACTAATTATTTCCTTTTTTTTCCCCGCAGGGAAATGAGGCAAGTTACCCTTTGGAGATGTGCTCACACTGTAAGTCAAATTAAGTATTTTTGTTACCAAGAGTTTCTCTTAAACTGCTTCCTTGCCATGATACCAGAAGAACTCGATAGTGCTTGACTATCAATACTGAATATTTTGATCCAAGATTCTGTAGAAGAATCCAGATCAAAAGGAGGGAAAATGTAGAACATAATTTCAAATTCTCATGGAATCTAGGCTTTCTGGAGCCATTAAAGTTGAATGACCTGCCCCCCTTCTCCAAAACTATGGCCTAATGTAATCTTTAAATCTTAAACCAAAACTATCCCCCAAAGACGTCTTTAAACCAAACAGTGGTTTAGCTTAATTAGTAAAGAATGTTTGTATTGAGCATTGTGCTCTTTTAAAGAATTACCTATACCTATATAGAATATATCTATATAGAATCATCTATATCTATAAATAAACAACATCAACTTGAAAGGTTGGATGAGAAGCTTAGGGAGCAGTGAGTTTATGTTAATGGTGGTGGAATAATTTGGAAAAGATAACAAGAATGGTTGTACAACTTGAAGAATGTAACCAATGCCACTGAATTGTATGTGTAGAAATTACTGAGTTGGTGTATGTTTTGATGTGTATGTTTTCACCACACACACAAAAAGTTTCCTTTATTCACATATACACACATGTACACGCATTTGTGTGTGTGTGTGTGTATACCTCATACACATCTTTTATATGTATTTACCCACTTGCCCTGGTGGCACAGTGGTTAAGAGCTTGGCTGCTAACCAAAAGGTCGGCAGTTTGAATCCACCAGCCGCTCCTTGGAAACCCTATGGGGTAGTTCTCCTCTGTCCTAGAGGGCCACTGTGAGTTGGATTCGACTTGACGGCAACAAATTTGGTTTGGTTTTGGTATAAAAGTGGAGCCCTAGTGGCACAGTGGCTAAGAGCTTGGCAGCTAACCAAAAGGTCGGCAGTTCTAATCCACCAGTTTTTCCTTGGAAACCCTATGGGGCAGTTCTGGTTTGCCAGTAGGGTTGCTGTGAGTCGAAGTTGACTCGATGGCAGTGGGTTTATATAGTTAAGCTTTTAACTATTTAAAATGGATAGTGAATTTGAGGTATATAGTCTTTTAAGTTACCAGAGTAGTAAAATATTTTTTATAGGCCTCTTCTTTTACTAAAATTTGTACTATGCTGTAGTTTACAAATAACAAACGCCGAAATCTTAATGACTTAACCCAACAGAGGTTTTTCAGGTGAGTGGGTTTGTAGGAACTTTCCTCTGCTTGGTGACTCAGGGATCCAGGCTCCTTTCATCTTGTACTGCTGCCATGTCAGTGCATGCTTCCCAAAATTGCTGGGGGAAGAGGGTAGTGGAAGGACCTGCAGGCAGAGCTTTTATCTTCATTGGCCCAGGAGTGACTTCCATTACTTATGCTCATGTATTAAAGTCCAGAACAAGCCACACGGCCCTACCAAACTGCAGAGGATCTGAAAGGTATAATCTGCCATGTGTCTAGGAAGGAGAAGCAGATAGGACACACAGAGTCCATGAAGTCTGTTTTTTAGTTTACTTTTTTCTTTTTTTTTTTGGAACAAGTGGAATCACAAAACTGTTTAGTTAATTTTAAAAATCCTGGGGTGAGATGGGGAGGGGGTGATCGTTTCTTTGTTGTTACCTGACTGAATGGCGAACTTCCAAGTTAGTAGAAGTCTGTTGTCTAAAACCTTTTTCTAATATTTAGAATGTTTTATTTTTAAGTTTGTTTGAAGGAAGTCTTACATTTTCATGTATGCATTTGATGGAAGCTTAATGCTTGAAGGACTAGATTTTAGTGTAGAATTAGAGTTAGTTAATTTCCTTGTAAGAAGCCCCTGCGTGGCGCAAACGGTTAAGTGCTGACTACTAGCTTAAAGGTTGCACTCAGAAGCGTCTTGGGAAACAGGCCTGGCAGTCTGTTTCTGAAAGGCTGCAGCCTTTAAACCCTATGGAATACAGTTCCTCTCTGAGACACATGGGGTCGCCATGAGTCGGAGTTGAATCAACAACAACTAAAAACAACAATTTACTTGTATTATAATGCATTAGGACAAATAAAAGACTAGTGGTTTGGCAACCTGGGCATCTGATGGTAGTCCATTTATGGTCTGTTTTATCTAAGCATGTTCTTTCTGTCCTTCCTTTAAGAAATACAGAATTGTACCTTCACAGTTTTTCATCCCTGCAAATTTTGGTTTTACTTTATTCTGGTTAGTTCTTGGGATTAGGAATAAAGTACAACAAAACAAAAGATAATTTGACATATAGAGCAACATATTTATTTCTTTTCATTTATTTTCTTTAAAGTTTAATATTTAAAAATAAAAGATAAAGATTTAGTGACTCTTAAGTCCTTGGTCATTCTGTTCTTATACATGCTAGTTTTATTAATTCTGTCCTATACACTCTACCCATTCCTCACCCTCTCTGCCCAACATCTTTAAAAAAATTTTTTCTATTCTGTTTTTTGCCCTCTATTCTCTGGGCAACTTCATTTCCTAAATTACTTCAGTTGCTTTCTGTCCTCTCCCATTGTAGCATGTGTATTGAGGCATGGCGACCAGAATTTCATGTTATTTTTATCGGGGGGTGTTCAGCATCATTCAGACCTCCTTCTGGGATTCAGAAACTATAAAACCTGAAAAGTACATTTCTCGTACTCCTTTGCAGCTAGGGTTCTGAATGTTAGTTTGTTTCTGCCACAGGTACACTCGTGAGATTTGGAAGGTGGACGTGAGTTTGAGTTTGTTCTGTTTATAATGTTTTTACTGCTAGGATTGTGACTATAAGTTGGATTTCATTGTTGTTGTTCAATGTTCTGGAGTAGAAGATGCTTTCAGATTCATGTGCAGCTTCCTGATTGATTGTAGGACAAGCATTGGTTCCTTTGGTGGCCCAGTTCTGTTGTATTTAGTTGCTCCTAAAAGCTTGACATAGAGCCTGTTTTTTTCAGCCTTGTAGTGATCTCTAACGCTCACTGAAAACCAGTCTCTGTTGCTTAAAATAGCTAAGGTTGATTTTGTTGTCTGAACCCTGAATAATATAGTTTTGGTATCAGGAATGGTTGTAGGACAGTACACTCTCAAGGTAATGGAAGTCTGGATTGGTTATATGACCTGGTTGAATATATTGAAGGTAGTGATTGATGATCCCATTATCATGAGAAAATAGAATGTTGGTAGCCTGTGGTACACAGTGATGAACAGTTAACTTATTTATTATTTGTGGTTGTATAAAATAAAGTGCCTATTGAAGGCAAACTTTGGTAGAACAAGTAACTACACATAGTCCCTGACTTCCACGACGTATTCGAGTTAACAACAAACTGCATTTACAACCGTCCGTTTGAGTTTTTTTGTTTTTTGGATATCTTATTGTTAGTAATATGTACTACATACACTGTTGCATTGTGTATTTTGCTGTTCTCATTCTCATGCCAACCCCCAAAGACAAAGATCGTATTTGTAAAGATACTGATAATAAAAGGCAATAATGATGAAAACTAAATTAAAAAAAAAAAAATTCGGCTCACATCAGAACTGACTTCCGACGGAGTTGTTGGAATGGAACCCTGTTGTAAAGTGGGGGTATTGCAAAAGATCTTTAGAGAGAGAATGAGGAATGTGGGCTGGTTATTTTTGACTGTACTGGAGAGCTGAAAGAAAAAAAAAGAACAACTTTAGAAATTCTTGATTCAGGGTACAGTCAGAGGGCCAGAGAGCTTCTATGAATGCCTTGAAAAGAAATGAAAAGACTTCTGATGTGGAAGGGCGATCCTTGGGATAGCAGGAAATCCTTAGATTTGGAATGGGCAGATTTAGATATCATGAGGTCCGTGAACTTCCAAGCCATTCTCAGCTCTCCTTGCCAGCAGAAGCAGCTCTTTCTGTCCTTGTTGGATGATGCTGGTCCTGCTTTACTTGGGAACCCTATTACCTTGAAATGAGGTGTCCCTTTCCCCATTTCTCATTATGTTTAGCAATCCACCTTCCCAAAAATATTTGTCAGTTTCTTGTATTTCATCAATACCTTTGCTTGCTTATGAGCATTGGGCGAATGCTCTTCTATCAGCTCTTTACTTGGATGATATTATTCTCCTTCAGCTCTCAGCATAAATGCCATCTCCTTGGAGATGTCTTCTGTCACTACTGACCCTCCTCTGATGCTCTCTTACCATGGGTAGTACCCTGCTTGTTTTCTTTATGGTAGTTATTATAAGCTGTTATCGCTTGTTTATGAAGTCATTTCATGCTCCATTGTATAACTTTTACAGTTATTTAAACATTTTTTTTGGTAAATGATGACCAATTATGCATAATCCTGCCATCCCAACTACTATCTTGATTTTATTTTATTGTTTCCTTCCAGGCCTCCTCCTATTAATTTCTTATAAAATTAGATCATATATAGGTGTGCATTTCTATTTTAAGTGTGAAGATAAAATGTTACATCCAGAATATTGCTAGAATTGATCAAAACCATGAGCCCAGTTAGGACTTCATAGAGCAGTGGTTGATAAACTACTGCCCACTGATCAGTTCTTCCCAGTAAAATTTTATTGGAACCCAGCCTGCTCGCTCATTTACATACTATCCATGGCTGCTTTCACGCTACAGTGCCAGAGTTAAGTAGTTGCAGCAAAGAGCATATGGCCCACAAAGCCTAAAGTATTCGCTTTCTGGCCTTTTACAGAAAAAGCATGCTGAACATGGTTACAGACTATTATAGCTTTCTGTCACTACCTTAGTACTAAGGTATCTCTGGACTATGGTCAAGGTAGAGAAGTCTCACACTGTTCTGTTGTAGATCTATAAACCTTGTCTCTAGCAAAATTAATGGGTCACCAGAAAGCATGGCCCCTGGATTCTCTATCAGCCCAGAACTAAAACAGTTTCCGAGGCCAACTCCTCAGACAGGGATTGGATTGGACTGTGGGACATAGTGATACTCGTGAGGAGTAGGCCTCTTAGCTCAAGTAGATACAAGAGACCAAAGGGGCAGCTTCTGTCTGGAGGTGAGATGGGAAGGCAGAGAGGGTTAGGAGCTGGTTGACTGGACATGGGGAATCAGGGACGGAAAGGAGGAGTGTGCTGTCGCAGAATGGGGTGAGCAGTTAGGGTCACATAACAAAGTATGTATACAATTTTGTATGGGAGACTAACTTGAAATGTAAACTTTGTTTAGACTACAACAATAAAAAAAGAATTAATGGGTCAGTTTTATTGTTCTCTAGATTTGAAAGAGTTCCATTAAAAAGTGAGCCTTGCCACTGACTATTCAGTTTGAGCATGTGACCTAATTATTCCTCCGGTTGCTAGTGGGCAGGAAAGAGGTTTGGCAGTCTGTAGTTAGCCTGACTTCACGCTGCAGGTAGAGTTAGGGGATTGGTTGTTGCTGGTACAACTCTGATGAGGACGAGGTACTAGGAAGTAAGTTTATGCTTTTCAGTCAAAGAACAGAGGTCCCAAGAAAACAGTATATCCCAGGTTCTTGTCTTCTCTCGCTTTAGTCTGAGACCGAGGACTGTTTACCTGGTTGCAAAGAAAAATGTACCAAGGCAAAAGGCAGGTGGATGTTCTCTTCTACACATCCAAGATAGCAAAAGCCAGGTGTTCTTTAGTATGTGTGCTAAGTATTTGATATAGCCCTTCCACTTGTGCTTTTGATCTCATCCCCTCTCGTCTCCAGGATGTTACTTTATTAGTTTCTCTTTGTTTTGTCCTATGTCTTCAGCCTCTCTCTTTCTCTTCAGTTTACAAACATAATCAACTCTTTGATCATGATCCTACATATACCTCTTGCTACGTCCCAGTTTTTCTCCATTTTTCTTATCTTTGAGCTTCTCGGAAGAGCATACCCAGTTATCTCCATTTTCTTATTCCTGCTAATTTCTTGGCCTACTGCAGTCTGGCTTTCATCTGCTACTACTACACTGAAATTGCTGTTAAAGTCACCTTCATTTTGTTGACATACTGCCTAATTGCTAAATTCAGTGGATTACCAAAAAATCAATTGTGACATTTGGGGGAAATTTGAATACTTACTGAATATTTGATATTAATGGAATTACTGACTTTTAGGTTTAATAATGTTACCGTGACATTTTTAAAAATGGTCTTTGTCTTTTAGAGATTGTTAATAAATGCCGAAATAACAATAAAGTGCTTTGTCTGGGATTTGCTCCAAAAATCATCATGGTGGGGGTATAGATAAAATAGTATTTCCCATGTCTTAATGGTCGAAGGTGGATAATGGGCATATGGGATTCATTATACCCTTCTCTCAACTTTTATATGTGTTTTAAATTTTCCTTTATAAAAGATTTTTTAAATGAATGGAAAAAGGGAGAGGTGGGAGTAACCAAGTCGTATCAGAGAGAAGTAATATTTAATCACAGTTAAGGATAGCTTGCAACACAGCAGGCTTTAAAAAGAATAAGTGGCTGTTTAAGCTAATTTTCACCAATAAAAGAATTGGGGCATTGACAGTAGAAGCATGTACAAAGCCTGCCATAAAGCAGATGCTTAGTAAATACTCATTGACTGAATAAGCTAGTTAGAGTTTAGAGCTGGACCATATAGACAATTAATTGTCTACATAGATAAATAACTAGTTAACTGATTAGTTACCAGTCATCTTATAATTTTTTCCCCTCTAATAACACCAAATACTTACATACACTTACTATGTGCCAGATACTATTCTAAACATTTTATATACGTTAACCCTTTTAATCCCCACGATAGCCTCATAACAGAGGTAGTTAGAGTTTCTCCAGCGTGCAGATGAGAAAACAGGCAGGGAGGCCTTACGTTGCTGGCCAGAGGTCACATAGCAGGTAAGTAGCAAAGCCAGAATTTGATCTCTGGCAGTCATGCTCCAGAGTCATATTCTTAATCACAACACTGTACAAGCTCTCTTATAGTAAATCTTACAAGATCAACGTTGTATTTGTCTACATGAATGATTTTAGGCAAAACTGGATTTGCCTAAGACATAGGTAATCTCTGATTTTTGTGTCACGCAATGTAGTGTTGCATTTTTATCAAGTGAAATCATGCCAGGCCATTGTGACTTTGTTTCTGTCTGTTGGCTTACTTGTCTGGACTAGGAAATGTATCCTCTATTGTGGTGACTTGCTCACAGTTGAGGCCTTAGTTGTAACTTGGCATGATATCTTGGAAAAGTGACTGAGTGAAAGATACTACTTTAGATAAGCAGAGGATTGCATTGGGGCACAATTGAAAGTATGAGTGGAACATCAGATTTAACTCATTTTTAATGTTTCTTGTTAAAACCACTATACAGTTCTGAATGGTTTTGATAAAACTGGTAACTGCAGGTCCTATTTTGTAATTGGAATGTAGATGAAAGATTAAGTCTTTTATCTAAAAAGATTTCTCAACTTTCTTTCATTAGAAGGTGACCTAAGAAGCCCTTGGCAGAGTCTACAGGAATGTTTCCTTTTGCATAATGAACAATCTCTAGAAACCTTATTCAGCTGCATTTGTTGAAGGTATCTCTAGCCATTAGGACGCTGCTCCAATTTTGAATAAACAGTTTGTTATTCAAGCAGTTTTGTTTCTGATTTGAATATTTACAGGTGACTTGAAAGCGCAGGGATATTGACTTTACATTGTTGATTTATTGTGTTGTTAATCTTTGCTCTTCATCAGATTGTCTTAGGGAAGTTTAGTTTTTGTTTTGTTTTTTTTAGTTTTATTTTTTTGTTGTTGAGAATATAAAAAAGCAAAACATACACCAGTTCAACCGTTTCTACATGTACAGTTCAGTGATAGTGATTACATTTTTCAAGTTGAGCAACCATTCTCACCCTCATTTTCTGAGTTCTCCCTCCCCCATTAACAAACTCACTGCCCCCATGTTTCATATCTGTTCTTTTGAGTTGCTGTCGTGACTTTGATCCCATATCCTGTATTTTTGCGCAAATAATGCGTGACTTCTGCATTTGTTTGCCGGCCATGCCGGCCCCTCACAGAGGTATTTTCGTAAGTGCACTGTGCTAATTTTCTTTTATAGTAACATGTGGAAGAAGATTGGCATGGTGGCACTTGGTGAGGGTGCCTCGTGGATGGGGGAAGGTACAGCTGGCAAACACACGGAAGGGGTACGTTATTTGCATGGGAATACGGTAGATAGTTCTTAAAAGAGCATAATGCTGGAGGCAGACATTTTTTACTGGTTAAGCTAAACTATTGTTTGGTTTTAAGAGGACTTCAGGGGATATTTGTGGTTTAAGTTTTAAAGAATATCTCATGTTCGTATTCTTTACTTAGACTGGGGTTTTGTTTTAAAACCAAATAATTTTTTTTTAGAAAAAAATCAGTTTAAGATAGTTTTATTTCTGTCTTCATTTCAGCACTCCTTTATGCTTTTTTATGTAGACTAGCTTAACTCACTCCCATTTTTAAATAATGTGTGTTTTGAATGCTCATCTCTGGGTCACTCCCAATTCACTTTATTCATCATCCAGAATTCTTTGGAGGAAACCCTGGTAATATTGATAAAAATTCAGTTTGAATGTGAATGGTTAAAAACTCTCTTGAAACATTTTATTCTTAAAATACTGTTTCTTATGAGATAAAAAACTTTGAAATTAATTTGTGCATTTGTTGCTTTAGATTAAAATCTTCATAAGTGTATCACATAGTTCGTGCTTAAAAAATTTGTCAGGCATGGTTTTTCATTTACTTGATAATGTAGTGATCCTGAATTTTAATTTATTTATTCTGGTCCACTGAGAATTATTTATATTCTACTTGTTGTTAGGTGCCATTGAGTTGGTTCTGACTCACAGCAACCCTGTGTACAACAGAACAAAATACTGCTCAGTCCTGCACCATCCTCAGAATCGTTACTGTGTTTGTGCTCATTGTTGCAGCCACTGTGTCAGTCTATCTCATTGAGGGTCTTCTTATTTTTCCCTGACCCCGTACTTTATCAAGCGTGATGTCCTCCTTCAGGTTCTGGTCCCTCCTAATAACATGTCCAAATATGTGAGACAAAGTCTCACCATCCTCGCTTCCAAGGAGCATTGTGGCTGTACTTCTTCTAAGACAGTTTGTTCTTCTGGCGGTCCATGGTATGTTTCAATATTCTTTGCCAACACCATAATTCAAAGGCATCAATTCTTCTTTGGTCTTCCTTATTCATTGCTCAGCTTTTGCATATATGTGAGGCAATTGAAAATATCATGGCTTGGGTTAGGCGCACTTTAGTCCTCAAAGTGACATTTTGTTTTTTAACACTTTAAAGAGGTGTTTTACAGCAGATTTGCCCAGTGCAATAGATTGTCTGATTTCTTGACTGTTGTTTCCATGAGTGTTGATTGTGAATCCAAGTAAAATGAAATCCTGGACAACTTTAGTCTTTTCTCCGTTTATAATGATGTTGTTTATTGGTCCAGTTGTGAGGATTTTTGTTTTCTTTATGTTAAAATGTGAAGGCTGTAGTCTTTGCTCTTCATCAGTAAGTACTTCAAGTCCTCTTCACTTTCAGCAAACAAGGTTGTTTCATCTACGTATTGCAGGTTTTTAATGAGTCTTCCTCCAGTCCTGATGGCCGTGTTCTTCTTCGTTTAGTCCAGCTTCTCGGATTAATTGTTCAGCGTACGGATTGAATAAGTATGGTGAGAGAATACAACCCTGACACACACCTTTCCTGATTTTAAACCATGCAGCATCCCCTTGTTCTGTTAGGATGACTGCTTCTTGGTCTATGCACAGGTTCTATATAAGCACAGTTAAATGTTCTAGAATTCCCATTTTTGCAGTGTTATCCATAATTTATGATCCATACAGTCGAATGCCTTTGCATGGTCAATAAAACACAGGTAAACATCTTCTGGTATTCTCTGCTTTTAGCCAAGATCCATCTGACATCAGCAGTCAGCAGTTCTTCCTACTTTCAGTAAAACAGTAGAGTTGAGTAATAAGAGAGAGAAAAATGAGAGTTTTCTAAAGTTTAGAGCATGAACTTGAGTATCTAGGCTTTGGATTATTACTTTTTTGTTTTGCTGCTACAGAACTTTAAAAAAAAATCCCTAAATCTCCTATATTCAAAATATTTAGCTATGTAGTCTTAATAAAAGTGAAGTGCTATTTTCTTTATCCTTACTGCCAAATTTTGATATCGTGACAGCACTTGGAAATTTGTAACTTCAGCAACGAGATCCACAATATGTTGCAATTTGATTAGCATAAATTTTTGGTGTAGTGGTTAAGAGCTACAGCTGCTAACCAAAAGGTCAGCAGTTCGTCCACCACGTGCTCCTTGGAAACCCTATGGGGCTGTTCTCCTCTGTCCTATAGGGTCGCTATGAGTCGGGATCAACTCAGCGGCAGCATAAATTTTAGTAATTATATAGCTGGTATGTAGAAGTCAGTTTTGCTGGTGCAAAAGCTTAGCTAACTGTGGGTTTCCTAGCGTTGCCGTAACGTGTTGCACAAACCGGATGGCTTAAAACAACAAAGTAATTCTTTACATTTCTAGAGGCTAGCAGTTCAAAATCAGGATGTTAGCAGGGCCATGCTTTCTCTAAAACCTCTAGAGAAGAATCCTTTCCAGCCTCTTCTTAGCTTCTGGTGGTTGCCAGCAGTCCTTGTTATTCCTTGGCTTATAGCTGCGTTAGTCCATTTTCTCCCCACCTTTTCATGTGGCTGTCTTCCCTCTTTGTGTGTCCTCTGCATCTCTGTATTCTTTTTTTTTTTTTTTTTTCCTTTGTATATTCTTACAAGGACGCTGGTGATTGGATTTAGGGCCCACCTCATCTTAACTTGATTTTACTGCAAAGAGCCTATTTCCAAACAAGGTCACATTCACAGGTACCGATAGTTAGGACTTTAACATAACTTTTTGGGGGACACAATTCAACCCGTAATGTCAACCATCTAGCAAAAGTATAAATTCTTGGATCTCTGGTAGAACAAGAGAGCAAAAAAACAAAACATACAGAAAAAGTGCAAGAAAAGAAGAAAAGTTTGGGGTACAAATAGAGTAACAGCATCTATCTAAAAGAAATTTCAGAAGACGTATTAGATAATGTAGAAGGGAAAAATAATCAGTGAAATAGGAGAAAATTTTCTTCACCAGAAAGTTGAATCTTCCAATCAAAAGAGACTTTTTATTGCCAAGAAGGATAGATGAAGAAAGATCTACATTTAGTTTTTTTGTAATTTAAAACTTTTTTGTAATTTAAATAATCCAAAACCAAAGAGAAAACCTTAAAAGCTTCTAAACGGGGAAAAAATTACCTTAAAAAAAAAAAAACAAGCAGGAATCTATCATCAGTTTGTGCTAGAGAGCAGTTGAGCAATGCATTCTGTTATGAATTTCTAAATCCAGAATTTCATAACACCAAATGACCACTCAGTGATGAGAGCAAATTAGAGACATATCCAGAAATTTAAGGATATGAAAAATACACCTTCCATAAATTCTTGAATATGTTCCCAGAAAAATGAAATAGAAGTTTAAGAAAGAAGATGAAATGAGATTCAAGAAATAGAATCCCTAACAAGGTGCAATGAAAATGCAATGGCTTTAAAAAGCAGTTAGTCCAAATTAAAATAAGAAGCGAGAATTATCTGAGAATGTCTTCAAGAAGAAAATAAAAACCTTTTTAGAACTCTTGAGCTAGAATTTCTTGATGTTCAGATAAAGGCAAATCAAGGAAAAAAAGACACAAAGAAAGTAGGGAGTGCTGTAGTACATTACGTATTGGCAATAAACCAAATTGACCACTGGAGCAGCTATAAATAAGTCTTGAATAATTAGTAAAAGAAGTAAAAATAAATCTTATATAAAGCATTCTTTTGTGAAAATACTGTTTTTTTTGATGGGTATGATGGGGCTGGGAAGTGGTGCAAAGCTAAAGAAAAGTGTAATTAACATGTTTAAATGCAACATTGCATAGGAATGGTAGATAACATAAAATGTATACTTGGAGAATGTGATATAATTGATGGGGCTGCATTTGACTTATGAACCAAAAAAATCTTTTTGAGAGCCAAGTCTTTTGAATTAAATGCATTACTGAGCTATGAAATACACATTTTGGTTTTTAAAAAGTTACAGGTTTATTAATGACAGTGACAAAAGTTGAAGTGTTTTTATAATCTTATTAATGTATTTTTCATTTGGTTATTGCCTATTGATTTTAACCACAATGTAAAGAAACCAAATGGAGATAAACAGCAACAATAAAAATACCTTCATTAGAAAAACCAGTAATACACAAATAGGACTAGAAAGAACATCTTAGAAATATATGGCCTGATTTTCATCTACCTGGAATGGGAACAGTCTTATTCTCTTTTTTCCATACCTCACCCCATAATGCAGCTTGAGGAACAGCAATGCTTAGCATCTCTTAGTCCAAGCCTCTATGCTAACTCTTCAGATGGGACTAACATAGGAAAAGAAATAGATCAAAAAACACATCAAGAAATCTCAGTTACTTCACTTTGCCATCAGGCTTTACAGCATTGAGCAACTTAACTCTCTGGGTCTGTTGTCTCATCCTGAGTGTTTTGTTTCCAAGCTTTCTTTCCATTCATTATATTTCATGTCTTTGCTGTTAACAGATTTTCTTTGAAGCTCAAATGAGCTCTGAAAACAATTATAAGCGTGTAGTTTTAGGATTGTTATAAGTGTGTAACTTCTTTTGTCCCATCTTTGGACAGGATTCATTTGAGTGAGTGTGTTCTGGTATAGTGAATCATTTCTTAAATATACAGTAGCCTCATTTTTGGTCATATTTTTTACATAAAGTAGAGGGAATGAACTCAGTGGTACAGGGTGAGTTTTCACATTTTGAAGACACATTCTAGGGAATAAAGAATGAAGACACAAATTACCAGTATCAGTAACAAAAAGAAAAAGTAACTGCAGAGCTATAGACATTAAAAGGATAATAAGGGAATGTTATGAACAGTTTTATGCCAGTAAGTTTGACATCTTGATGAAATGGACAAATTCCTTGTAAAAATAATTAAAACTGACACAAGAGGAAATAGAAAATCTCAATAGCCTTATATCTGTTAATGAAATCAAGTTTTTATTTTAAAATCTTTCCACAGAGAAAACTTCAGGTCCAGATGGCTCTGCTGGTAAATTCTGTCAAACATTTAATGGAGAAAAATCAGCCATCATATCCAGATTCCTTCAGGAAATAGAAGCTAGCATTACCGCAGTAGCAATACCAGGCAAAGACATAAAAAACCACAGACCAATATTCACCATGAACATAAGTGCAAAACTCCCCAGGTATTTTCTAGTCAAATCCAGCAATATGTAAAAAGGGTCATATCACTAAATGGAGTTTATCCCAGGAGTATGATTTTAACATTCAAAAATCAGTTAGTGTATTTCACTATCTTGACAGAATTAAAGAGAAAAAACATGATCTTCTCAAGCTACCCATTGCCGTCGAGTTGATTCCGACTTATAGCAACCCTATAGGATATAGCAGAACTGCCTCACGGGGCTTCCAAGGCCGTAATCTTTGTGAAAGCAGACTGCCACATCTTTCTCCCACAGAGTGGCTTGTGGGTTCGATCCCGCAACCTTTTGGTTAGCAACTGAGCACTTAACCACTGTGTCATTAGGTCTCCTTGATCTTTTCAATAGATGTAGCAAATTATTTGTTTGACAGAGTTGAGTATCCATTCATGATAAGTATTCTTAGCAAACTAGTAATACAAGAGAACTTCCTCAGTATGATAAAGGGCACCTATGAACAATCTAACAGCTAACATTCATACTTAATGATGAAAGCCTGAAGGCTTTCTAAGATTGGAAACAAAGCAAATTTATTCACGCAGTCTACCTTTAGTAAAAATCATCTTACTTGATTTCCTAGTCAGTACAATAAGTCAAGAAAAAGAAAAAAAAATTCAGATTGAAAAGGGAGTAAAATTGTCTTTATTCTCGGGTGACATGATTATGTATTGTAGCAAATCCAAATTACTAGAGTTAGTGAATTTAGGAAGATTGCAGTATACAAGGACAATACACAAATCAACTGAATGTCTATATAATAGCAATGAACAATTGAAAAGTGAAATTAAAAAAGTGGCATTTACAATAGAATAAAAACATGAAATACTTAGGTATAAATTTAGCCAAATATGTGTAAGATCTGTACACTCAACTACAAATCATTACTGAGAGACTTTTAAAAAGACCTGAATGAGAGATACACTACTTTCATAGATTAGACTGGGCATGGTTTCGTTCTTTTGTATATAGGGTTTTTATGAGTCGGAACTGACTCAGCAACACCTAACAACAACAATATAGATTCAAAGACTTAATATTGTAAAGGTATCATTTCTTCCCATATTAATATGTAGATTCAGACAATTCCAGTCAGAATCTGAGCAGGCTTTTTGTAAAAATTACAATATTGATATATAATTCTGTATGCAAATGCCAACGTATTTAAACAGCCAGAACAATTTTGAAAAAGAACAGAGTAGTAGGACAACACTCCCTGATCTAAAGACTTACCATAAAACTACAGTAATCAAGACTGTAGCATTGGCATAGGATAGACAAATCTATGGAACAGAGTAGAGCCTCTAGACCCACGTATGTATGGTCAATTGATTTTTGACAAAAGTGCTGAAGATAAATGATAAGGGAAGTCTGTTCAACAAAACAGCTGTATTTCTGAATGGAAAAAAAAAATTACCTCTACCCTTACTTATTCCATATACAAAGATTAACTCATCATGAACGTATGTGGATCATAGACTTTAACATAAAAGCTAAAAACTGTAGAACTTCTAGAAGACGACATAGGCGAAAGTCTTTGCAACTAGAGATGAACAAAGATTTCATAGGACACAAAACCTGAACCGTAAAGGAAAGAAAACAGGTTTTATGAAAATTAAGTTTTTGCTCTTTAAAAGAGAGGAAAAAAAAGGTCACAGACTAGGAGAAAATATTTGAAAAATCTATACCCAACAAAGGACTTGTATCGGTATGGAGAGAATCTTAAACTCTTTGATACCACCCAGTTTTAAAAGGCAGAAGATTGGAGCAAATACTTCATAAGTGAAAATATACAAACGGGCACTAATCACATGAAAAGATGCTCAACATCATTAGTTCTCAGAAATGCACATTAAAACTGTAATCACCTACGCTACTACCCACTAGAATGACTGACAATACCACATGTTGGGAAGAATATAGAATGAGTGGAATTCTCATATATTCCTGAGGGGATTTTAAAATGGTAGATATACTACTTTGGAAAACTGACAGTTTCTGAAAATTAAACACTCTTACCTTATGACTCAGCCATTCCAGTGCCTTCCAAGAGAATGGAAAACATTTTTTTACAAAAAAGTTTATGAATATTTATAGTAGCTTTATTCATAAAAACCCCAAACTGGAAACAACTGGAATGTCTGTCAACAGATGAATGAATAAACAAATTGGGGTATAGCTGTACAATGTACTACACTACTCTGCAATAGAAAGAACAGATATCTTAAGGTACACTTGAGTTTCTGTTAAGGATGACGGGAAATTTGGAAATGGATGGTGGTGGTGGTTGCACAACATGCTCTTAATTAGTGTCACTGAATTAAACATGAAAAAATACTGAAATGGCAAATGTTTTATGTGTGTTTTTGCAAAACACAAAAGAACAAATATTGATACAAGCAACAACATGGATTAATTTTAAAAACTTCGAGAGTTAAAGAAGCTGGATAGAAGAGTACATACTGAGTGATCCCGTTTATATGCAATTTAGATAAAATTTAGTTACAGAAAGCAGAAGAGTGATTGCTTGGTGTCAGTGAGAGAGGGGTGGGAATTGACTGCAGAGGGGTCCAAAGAAACTTTTTGGGGAGATGGAAATGTTCTTCATCTTGATCGTAGTGGTGCTTCCATGATTGTATTTTGACATTTGTGAAAATCTGTAGAATATATTTATAATGCATTTTTAAATATCAGTTACTTCTCAAAGTTGGTTTATTTATTTTTTTCTCGCATTTTGATTACAGTTTAATAGTTCTTTTATTGGTGGACAGGTCTAGTTCTTTTATTAGTGACCAGGTCTAGTTTTTGTGGATTTGACAATTGCCTGATTTTTAAATATATGAGAATAATTATAATCTAGAAACACGAAAAGCATGCATTGCTTCTTGCGTTCTAAAATTATGGTATACTTCTAAAATCTAGATCTTTTAAGTGGATGAAAGTTTTTCATGTGTAAGAAAAAATACAGCACAAATATATCTGTGTGCCAAATTTATTTCATAATATACTGATTCTCATTGATCAGGCACTTTCCTTGCCTTGTGTATGTTGTCTTAAAACTATTCTATGCAGAATATAAATATTAAATTGATAGTCTGTATACGAGGTCCTTAAAGAACTTTTTGGGGCAGCTTATGAAGGTTTTAGCTGTGATTGCCTCTACTGTGCCCCCTGGTGGTTTTACTCATTTAAGGGTAATGTGGAAATGCAGCCGTTACCTTTGTAGGAGTTGAATTTTGCAAAAGACTTTACCACTGTAAATTTGATATTTATGTTGGAAAAAATCCAACAACTTCCGTTGACAACACTATAAGGTTTTTTCTTATGGTGATCTTTGCAGTAGTTATTCACTACATGTTTCTCTGTAGGTAATTTTGCCATATTAGACAGTTCTTTCCAAAATTCCTCTAAGATAGAGATTTTGAGATACCATACTGTGCAGTAACATTTTCTAATACTTAAAAAAAAAAGCCTATATTTTAGAGCAGTTATAGGTTCACAGAGAAATTGTGCAGAAAGTACAGAGAGCTCCAGTGTATGCCCTCCCTCCTGCACACCATTTCTCCTCAGGTTAACATCTTACATTTATGCAGTACGTTTGTTACAGTTGAACCAGCATTGATACATTATTGTTAACTGAAGTCCATTGTTTACAGTATGGTTCACTCTTTGTGTTGAACAGTCCAGTGGGTTTTGACAAATGCATAATGTCATGTGTCTACCATTACAGTATCATGCAGAAAGAACAGTTTCACTGCCCTAACAATGCCTTGTGCTCCACCTATTCGTCTCTCCCCTCCTTCCCCTGAACCCTGGGAACCATTGATCCTTTTACTCTTTCTATAGTTTTCCTTTTTCAGAATTTCCTAATACTTTTCATTCTATGGAATAGTTCTAAATTTCCTGTAATACCAAACGGATTTGAGGAACCCCTTGTTAGAAATATTGTATGTAGTCAGGATGAGCCTGGAACATTTTATGGTGCCAGAAGTTAAGAAAGTGCTCAAAATAGAATGGAGATTGTTGACAGGCTGCATAGGAGCCAACCTCTGAAGTACTACCTAAAGACCAAATTTGGAGCAGTTCGACTAACAAAATAAATAATGATAGTATTCGAGTTCAGCTGATAAATAAAACATCCACAATTGGTATACCATTAAACTGCATATCTTAGTGGAAAAAACTGGTGAAATTTGAAAAATGTTTTTTTCTACTCCAGGATTCTATTCAGGATTGCCTTTAGGTATAAAAGACTTGCTTTCTTTTGTTTTTGTTTTAAAATCATTAATAGACTGGTGGGGCAGTGGTAGTTCAGTGGTCGGATTCTTTTCTTTGGTGTGGGAGACCCCGAGTTCAATTCCCAACCAATTCACCTCATGCACAGCCACCACCTACCTGTCTGTCAGTGGAGGCTTGCATGTGGCTATGATGTGAACGGGTTTCAATGGAGCTTCCAGACTAAGACGCACTAGGAAGAAAGGCCTGGTGATCTACTTCCAAAAGTCAACCAGTGAAAACCCAGCTGGATCACAGTGGTTCAGTTTGCAAGTGGTTATGGGGGTGGTGCAAGACGAGGCAGCATTTTGTTCCATTGTGCATGGGGTGACCATGAGTAGGGGGCCAACTTGACAGCAGCTAACGGCAACAGTTGACTAATAGGTAATAGATTATTTGTAAAGTGGCTATTTAAAGAATTTCCTGAAACAGCAATAGTTCTGCTGCTGTTTACTACTACAGAATTATTAAGAATTAGCTAAAAATTGAGTAAAGTTTGTTTTCCTACCACTGTGCTTATTTCTTTTCGATTTTCAGAAACTTTAGAATTACCTAAAAGAGCTTAGTGGGCTCTCTAGGGGAAGGCTGTCTCTCTCTCCGCTCTGGGGAAATGTTCTTGTCTCATTTCAGCTTCTGTTCCTAGGTTCCTCGCATGTGGCATGTATCTTCCCCTCCCTTTGTGTTGGCTTGCTTAATCTACTTTTATATCTCAAAAGAGATTGATTTAAAACGTACCTTTTCACTAATACTGCCTCGTTAACAACAAGGAGAACCCATTCCCAGATGGGATTGCAACCATAGGTATAGGGGTTAGGATTTACAACACATGTTTTTTGGGCCACAGTTCTATCCGTAATAGATATCTTCTGTGTAAGTATTTAGTCAATCAATTATTAATAGCTTTATATTTTACAAACACACATAAAAGATCTGTTTTTGCCAGTGTCTTGGTTACCTAGCACTGCTATAACAAAAATACCACAAGTGGGTGGCTTTAAAGAACAGAAATGTATTGTCTTGCATTTTTGGAGGCTCGGAGTCCAAATAGGGCATTGGCTGTAGGGGCAGGCTCCTCCTTGTCAGTAGTCCCAGATGGTCCTCGGCATTCCTTTATTTGTAGGAGAGTTCCACGTGGCCTCTTCCCCATGTGTGTCTCTCTTTCTGTATCTGTACTCCCGTTTGTAAGTTACTACTCAGGTGATTAGGTTTAAAGACCCCCCCTACTCTGGTATAACCTTGGGAACATAACAAAAGAAAACCCCTGCTCCTACACAGAGTCACATTCACAGGTACAGGGGTTAGAATTTCAGCATAGCTTTTTGGGGGACACAGTCCAAACCATAACAGCTGCCTTGCTTAAATTTAAGAGAGCAGTATATATATGTGACTTTATAAGGTTCTTGATCTATTTTAATACTTCTGTATAATTTAAATTGAATATGTAGGCATCTTCAGCTATTAAAAAAGGTAGTCCCTTCCAAAGGTATCCTCCCCCAAAGTGGGAAAATAAATGAGTTTCAAGTTGACAAAACGTTTATGAAAAAGAGTAATCTCTGAGTCAAAAGATGAGTCAAGAGGGCGAGGCTTGTTTTTTTTTTTTCCTCGTCCATCTGTTTTAAGGGAGTAGACCCTGAGGGTAGCAAAAATCGTTGATGAAAGTTGATGCCAAAAGTTGAAATTTGCTCTTCGATATTTAACTGGTGCCGAGTGCAGGTGTGTTGTGAATATACAGAAACCTTTAGAAATATTTAATGGTGCTGCCAGGATGGATTTGATCTGTTTTAGCCATCTGTGTAAGATATTGGTAAGTGCTCAGTTTGAAGAATTGAGACCAAGTTTCACAGTTTCATATTCTGCAACACATCTGGTCTACAGCACTGACAAGTAGACGTGCTGAGTAACAGCTTCTCGGTGACCCAAAACAAAACTGTTGGCATTGAGTGGATTCCATCTCAGCGACCCTATAGCACAGAGAAGAACTGCCCCATAGGGTTTCCAAGACTGTAATCTTTACGGAAGCAGACTGCCACATCTCTCTCCTGCGGAACGCCTGGTGGGTTCAAACCACAGACCTTTTTGCTTAGTAGCTGAGCTCTTTACCACTGCCCCACCAGGGCTTCATTTCTCGGTGACAGTAACTACCCAATAAGTCCCTTTGTTCCATACCTGGAGGAACTGTTTTTACCATTTGTTTTGAAAGCTGGCTTCTTAGAGCTTGGCTTTAAAAAATACACATGACATCATTGCTTTCCAATCCGACCATTTAAAAATACTCTGGATATTTAGGTAAAGTTTCTTCCAGTTGCTTAGCTAGGCTCAACTAGAGAGTAAGTACTGAGTCTTTGGTCTTTGTCTTACTCATCATTGTAATTCAAGCCGATAGGAAGGGAGAGAGAGAGAAGGAGGAAATAGGGTGGTTGGAGAACAGATACTGCCTCCTTTGTGTATACACTAGCTTATTAAAGGAGCTCAAGGGGAGCGTGGCTTTGTGGGGCATGTGTGAGTGGTGATGGCTTGAGAGGCTCTGTAGAGCTTGTTCTCTCCACATCACACTTCAGGGGCTTTTTAAGAAGCTAGCTATTTCAAGTTAGTGTAACCTCCAGCACATTGCTTCGTCTTTGAGGTGAGTTTTAGCTACTCATCTAGAACAGATGCTGACTATAACATTTTGTAAGTCATTTAGAGCAAAAAACAATATGTCCTCCTGTAAGGGCTTTTTAACAAGTAGATTAATGATATTAGAACTGCAGTTAATTACCCCCCTTTTTTAATTGAGTTCGAGTATATGATAATGGCAAGTTGTCTAGAGAGAAGAGAGGTTTGTTTTGTTTTTTACTTTTTTGGTAACTGCTTCTTAAAGCATAATCATTCTGATACTGAGTTGGTTGTCACAATTATAGAAAAGGTGATGCCATTATAAAGAATTCAGGATGTTTAAATTACATTGAAAGTAGAATTTTGTTTATGCAATTAAATGTAGTTATGGTTCTTAGCTGTTGAAGAAGTAGTGCCTTATTGTCTGGGATCTTAAAAGCTTGCAAGCGGCCATCTAAGATGCATCAGTTGGTCCCAACCACAGGGAGTAAAGGAGAATGAAGAACACCAAAGACACAAGGAAAGGATTAGCCCAAGAGACAGAAAGGGCTCCATAAACCAGAGACCTCATCAGTCTGAGACCAGAAGAACTAGATGGTGCCTGGCTACCACCAGTGACTGCCCTGACAGGGTACACAACAGAGAGTCCTGGATGGAGCAGGAGAAAGGTGGGGTGCAGAACTCAATTTCTAGTAAGAAGACCAGACTTAAAATGGTCTGACTGAGACTGGAGGAACCCCGGAAAGCATGGCCCCCAGATTCTGTATCAGCCCAGAACTAAAACAGTGTCCGAAGCCAACTCTTCAGACAGGTACTGGACTGGACTGTGGGACATAAAGTAATACTCATAAGGAGTGTGCCTCTTAGCTCAAGTAGATACAAGAGACTCAATAGGCATCTTCTGCCTGGAGATGACATGGGGAGGCAGAGAGGGTTAGGAGCTGGTTGAATGGACGTGGAGAATCGGGTGGAAAGGAGAAGTGTGCTGTCACAGTATGGGGAGAGCAGTTAGAGTCAAATAACAATGTATGTATAAATTTTTGTATGGGGAAAAATAAATAGGTAGTGCCTTATTGAATAAAAAGAAATGTTTTGGATACAGAGAGAAAATCATATATATATGCTACAACCCCTCTTCTGAATTTTGAATTATTTAATACATGCAAGGGAAAAAGTTTTCTTAAATTTGCACCAGGCCTGCCTGTCTGTGGAGAGGCCTTGGAAAGGGAAGAATGGAGCACGGGTAGGGAAAAGTTAAAGGACCCTAACTGGAGATGAGGAGCCCTAGTGGCACAGTGGTCAAGTGCTTGTCTGCTAACCACAAGGTCAGTAACGCGAACCCACCAACTACTCTGCACAAGAGAGATGTGGCTGTCTTCTGCCATAAAGATTTACAGTCTTGGAAACCCCATGGGGCAATTCTGCTCTGTCCTACAGGGTCGCTATGAGTCGGAATAGACTCAGCTCGTCGGCAGTGGGTTTAACTGGAGATAGGGTTAGTTGTCATCTGAGCCCACGGTTGCAGGAGCCTCGCAGTAGAGTGAAATCTGCTCTAGGCTCTTAGAGGCCGTGTCATGGCTGATCTTTGTATCCCCAGGTCCTAGCCCAATGGCTGGCACATAGTAGGTGTTCATTAAATGGTAGTGGAATTCACTGTCTAGCCATCCTCAGGGTTTTTAACTTTGCCTTTGTTTCAGAACATATGGACAGATTGGGATGGAAAACCAATAGAGGCTAAAGTTGAACTGTATTGTTTTAAGATTAATTGCCAGGACAAACACAGGTGAAAATGCTGAATGAACCAAGTCTGATAGATTATTTATGGTTTTAGGGAATAGCTAGTGAATAGCTGTCCTTCAAGGAGTGATGAAGGGAGGCCATTTCCTTCCATCTTGTCTGCCATCTTAAACGCATGGTATCCAAGATCTCTGTGCTTTTCTTTGTTAAGTCAGCAAAAAGAACGTGGAGCATCACAGTGGGAGGTTCTTATAGACCAGACCTGGAAATGGGGCACATCATTTTTGGTCAGATCCCAGTGACTAGAAGTCAGTCGCCTCACCACTCCAACTGAAGGGAGACTGGAAAATGTAATCATCTGTGTGTCCAAGAAGAATAGCTAGATTTGATGCACAGCCAGTCTCTGCCACATGAACTCAGTGACAGTGACTGTGTATACAATTAAGGAGTCTTTGGTTAGTTTTCCTGTTGCCACCAGGCATAGGACCCAATTTCTCCTGATGTGTATGTTCAGAGAAAATTGTATAGGCGTTTCATAGACAGAGTTCAGGGAAGGGCATTCCAAACGGGGTTTGTAAGGAAATGGAGACATAGAATTATATGCTGCTGCAGAATTGTAACAAGAACATTGTAGCTAAAGTAAAGGGCATGGGGGAGGAGATAAGATGGAAATTTCAGTTGAGGCTAAATACTGTCAAGGCCTTTAGACTTTTTAAATCTTGTTTGTGTTGGGAAGCCACTGGAAATTTTTAATCAGAGGAGCTAGTGATTTAGCTAAATTGGCTTTTGGAAAGATTACTTTTGGCAGCCTAAAGGAGGATGGGTTGAACTAAGTATATTTATTTTATGATTCATCTTTATTATTCTACAATATTCTTAATATTTCTTATTCATTCATCAAGACTGTGGAATGTTGTCTTTTTGATTGGTAGTTTTCTAGGTAACTGAAACATAATCCTTTAAGCACCTTAATTTCAATTTTATAATGGACAACTTTGTAAACTATTATACGTGTCCCAGCTTCAATAAATAGAACTTAATAGTTTGTATAAATATTATGGCACTACATTTCTGCCTTGCTCTTCTCAGTAATGATGCATTCTAGGGCTTCTTCTAAATGAAATGATCCTGACTCACCCACGTACTTGTTGGTGGGAAACGACCTTCTTTTCCACTCCTACTCTGTTATGTTATTGTTCAAGGTTTTCTCATCACCTTTTCTGGTCTGTGGTTGTAAACTAAGACAGAACTAATGATTGCTAGAAGAAAATGGTTAAGTAATCCTTGGTTTATACGTAACATTAAGGCAAACATGGAGGAGAGAGGGTATGGCTTCAGTAAAATCTGTGAACTTTGAGAAACTGTTTTGAGTGGTTGCCAACTGGTGTTTGATTAGATGTGGAGTTTTACTTTAAGTACTGATGGTATTTTGAACAGTGAGTTTTAAATCTGTAACTTTGAATACTCGCTTAAAACAATTATTGAGCACCTATTATGTGCAAGGTACAGAATACTGATGAAAAAGTCATGGACTCTGCCCTAAAGTGGAGGAGACATGTAAATAAATAGGTAAAACAGCATTTGTGCGTCTTCTATTACTTTTTTTTTTAATCCTCCAAGAGTGAGGATATCTAATTTCATAATAGGGAAATCTTGGGAAAATAAGAGTTATTTCAACAGTTTGCTTTTTATCATCTATATCATCAAAAAAGAAATACTCTTTTTATTTTGCTTTTAGAAGAGAAGAATAAAATGTTTTATGCAGTTGATGTGTTCATGAAATGTATTTTTGAATTTTCGATTGTGTTATAAATATATGCTTATGTATTTCGTTGTTTAAAGCATTGTTTAGATGAGTCTTTCATTAAATCAATGTGAAGGCATTTCTGCTATAGTGCAATAAATGTGTTCCTGAAAAACCTCACATGCTGCAGAAATCACGTATCTGGGGAAAATATGCATCAGGAGACCACTCAAATTCTGCAGCTTTGTAACAGTACTAACAGAAACAATACTGATCTTAACAATATTAGCATAATTTACCTCTGGCGTTTATCTCACACATAGTTGGTCACTTAAGAGTCTTAACACCTTTGAGCTTGTATTTCTTATTTTGAAATATAGGTTCTTGAGGGCATTTGCTTCAGTAGAGACTAGTTTTGTAAAAATTAAGTAATAAAGCAGGGTATAGCTGCCTTAATTGATTGTTCTTTTGGGGAGATATCGTTAAAACAATAGAAATTGTCTTTGCAACTTGGTCTCCTGATATTTTTATCAGATGACATAGTAATATTGGAAAGCTTAGAAGTTCTTGAAGCCACTGAATTTGCAGTTTTCTGGAAAGGAAGACACTTTGTTTTCACCTTTATTCTTAAGATCTTCATATACTATGAAGACTTTAATTTGAGAAAACTAGCTTCTGATCCTTCAAAACATACCGGGGAAAATCGTCACTATGAACCAATGAAATTTCCATGCTCTGTTGACATCACTCTCTTCTTTATTATTTGCATGTGAACTAATTCATATTACAGCAACATCTTGTAGCTGTACAGTGTGTACCTAACTAGTGCAGATAATTACGGTTCTCATTCAATTTTAATTAATATTTTAAAAACATATAATCTTTAAATTCTCACAGTGACAATGGCACAAATGGTCCAAACAGTTTGCAGTCTCAGTCTCTAATATGTGGCCCATAGTACATATTTACTCATGGGTAATGTAATATTTGACTTAATTTTGTTTTAAAAAGTTGGTGGTCTCCTAGTATATTTAATCCTTTGTCATATTTATAAGTATTATTTCTGTTAAGCCATGATAAAAATTGTTTATGTGAATAAGTCTGATGCTATCATAAAAGATTGAAAGAAGTGACATAATGTAGGAGAAAATGACTTAAAACCTTTTACAAGAATGCATATGGTAAGAGGTCTGATACGGAATTTTTATAGAGTACTTGCAAATTAATGCAAACATTTCTTCTTAGGTTGTTTAGTTATTTTTCCCCCTTATTAAATAAACATTGAGTGAATTTTGTTAGCTGTGTTTTTGTTTATTTACAAAAAGTAAAAGCTGTGTTTTATTTGTACACACTTGGAAAGGAACATCTCTGGGAGAATATTAAAGAAACTGGTAACACTGCCTCTGAAGAGGGATAATTGGGTATCTGGGAGATGGGGTGGGAGGGGGTCTTTGAATTTTGAACAGTGTTCAAGCCATGCTCAAATCTTGAACCATGAACTCTTCAGAAATAAAGTAACAAGACAGGGGCTTTTGTGCAGAACAGAAATTGATTTAGCCTGTCTACTAGGAATCCATGTGACCTCTGTGATCAGCTTAGTATTATCAGTCCTGTCTTATCTGTGTACTCAGCATACAGTGGGTGTGTGTTATGGCAGGCGCAGCAAAACAAAAAGGTAACCAAATTAAAATATTTATGGTGTACTTTCTCTGTGGTTGTAAGAAATTAGACGACACTATATAACTTTTAATCAAATTTAGAAATTAAACTACTGGATAACTGCTGTTTTTTTCTTGTAACCATCATAAAATCATTTTGTAAATCTTGCTACCCTTTTTGTTTGTTTTTAGTTGATGCTGATGAGATCAAAAGGCTAGGAAAGAGATTTAAGAAGCTTGATTTGGACAATTCTGGTTCTTTGAGTGTGGAAGAGTTTATGTCCTTGCCTGAGTTACAACAGAATCCTTTAGTACAGCGAGTAATAGATATATTTGACACAGATGGGAATGGAGAAGTAGACTTTAAAGGTAAGAAAGTAGTTTTTTTTTAGTTAAAAAAAAAAACAACCCACAAGTTAGATAACTTGTGAGTAGTCTTATATCTCTGTGTACAAAAATGTCTGAAAAATTTTGTTTTTCTTAAGTGTCTTTATGTTCTTGGTGATCTTATAATAATAGATTGTTAGTAAACTTCATAATCTGTGGTATGTGAACCTTAATGAGCTAAGATCCTTTAAATTTTGGATCAAGTTATCCTTTAATCTAAATTACAATATTAGAAGCTGCATTTTTTAAACTTTAAGAATGAGACTTTTACTAAGTCAGCAATAGAAAACTAAACTGCAGCAGGAAGAATGTGTGCATTACCATAGAACAGGATTAATTTAATCTGGATTTTACAAAGACACTCAGTAACACATTTGCTAATACTAACATGATACAAAATTTTATTTTTGATTGTATACTTTAAAGTAAATAAATGTTTCATTTCACTATAGAATTGTCAACAGACTCGGTAATTTTAGTGTAGAAACTAAATTATAAGTGAAGGAATCTGAAACTGACTATGATGTAGTGTTTAGCAGGCAATGAAGAAAAATGACCATTTGTCATGAAGTCTCTTAACAGTTTATGTAAATAATTCAGAATTTTTGGAACCAGAAATTCAAAATTACTTTTATTCTGGCAGAACAACTTACAACCTTTTTTTTTAAAGTCCCTTTTCATAGTCATATTCTGAAAAGAAAGTTAACTAGTTTAAAAAATATGTTTTGTTTATTTTGTTTTTGTAGTAGACTGTGCTGTCAGTAATGAATATTTGTTCAAATTGATTGGACCATAGAGACTCCAGGTTCAAATTAAAAAATATATAGAACCTTGTTTATTGAAGGTTTAAAATTTGACATTTTCCATTTCGACTCCTTGGCAATGGATTTGGTAGTAGCATTTTCTTTTTGCAGAAACAAAGTATCCTTTTGTGGGTATGTAAGGTAAACATTGTTTTTCTGTGTAAAACATTGAAACTTCTGATTTGTAAACGTTTTCTACTCTTATGCAGAATTCATTGAGGGAGTCTCTCAGTTCAGTGTCAAAGGAGATAAGGAGCAGAAGTTGAGGTGTAAGTATTTTTCTTCACTGAGTTCATCTTCCCGGTACACCACCACCCCATCCTGCATTGTAACCTTCTTTTAAAATATTCCAAAAGTTGTCTTTTATTCCAGATATTTAGTAGACATAAGAGAAATTTTATATTCTAGTGAAAATCCTTTCAGGACACTTGCAAATAGGATTTTTAATAATATGTCGTTGTTGGTATTTGTTGGATTGAGGTAAAATAGAATTGTCTTCTACTGAAAATAGCTGTATGAAATGCATATATGACTTGTATAAGAGATTTTCTAATGAAAGTGAGAAGTGTTCTAATGTGATTAGGTTAACTTGGCTTATATACATTGGGGCCCTGGTGGTGCAGTGGTTAAGAGCTCAGCTGCTAACCAAAAGGTCAACAGTGCGAATCCACCAGCAGCCGCTCCTTGGAAGCCCTCTGGGGCACTTCTCTTGTAGGGTCGCCGTGAGTCAGAATCGACTCAGCGGCAACAGGTGTTTTTGTTTGTTTGTTTATTCGGAAATATATTTAGCCAGGAGGGTCAATACTTGTTTTCTGTAAGCAGCCTGTATTATAGTGAACATCTGAAACCTTTTTAAACTGTTAAGATCTTAACCAGAAAGACATTTATTCAGTAAAAGTTCTCTGAGGCTGGAACATATGCAAATAAACCCTTGATATACGTGAGAATAATAGAAATAACAGTTGCTAACTTTTATTGAGGTTTATTTATTTTTGGCCATATTTTTATTTACTGCATGTACCATAAACATATAATACACACTACCAAAAAAAAAAAAAAACTTAAAAAAATTTAACTGTCAAGAAAGCATATAGTGTTATAATACAGTGGCACATGTCTGTATTTTATTTCAGATTGGTTTGCTTATTTGAAACCATTAATAGTGAAATGTTACTTGAGAATAATTAAAAATTACCTGTCTGCATTATTAACAGTAAGCAAGCAGTTCCAGCAAATTAATAAGAATTAACCATGTCGAATATTAGTATCCAGAAAACATGCTTTGTTCTGTGACAGTGTACATATTATTGAGGTTTTTGCTGTGTATTAGACACTGTTCTAAACACTTCATATGTGTTCCCTCATTTATGTACTCTTTACAAGAACCAAGGGCCAAGGGGTTGGAACTGCTCCTGTCGCCAGGTTTATTGATGCAGAAACCGAAGCTTCAAGGTTGAGTAACTTACCCAGGCAGTCTTGACTCCATAGCCCATACTGCCCCTAAGAGTGACTTCTTTGTTTAGGAAGGAGCCATCGTCGTAGTCTTAATTCTTATTGCTTTCTGTCTCATTGAAAATATTCCTTTGTGATTGCCTGTAATTACCGTTGATTTTCCTTTTTTTTTTTTAGTTGCTTTCCGTATCTATGACATGGATAAAGATGGCTATATTTCCAATGGGGAACTCTTCCAGGTGCTGAAGATGATGGTGGGGAACAATCTGAAAGATACACAGTTACAGCAAATTGTAGACAAAACCATAATAAATGCAGATAAGGATGGAGATGGAAGAATATCCTTTGAAGAATTCTGTGCTGTAAGTACAAAAGAGCTGGTTCTTCATTAGTTATGTTTTAAAAAAGATATTTTAAAAACTACTTAATAGAGATATCCTTATGGGTATTTTGCCTTAAAATGTGTGTATTTGATTTCCCCTAATTATCCCGTATTCAAAGTTTTGAAATGTGTTCTTTGTAGCTGTTGCTAGTAATTAACAATTATTATTCTCAAAAATTAATAATTTCAGTCTTTGACAAAATGGAACAAAAATGGTACTAGTGACTTTCACTTTTTGTTGGGAGTCTCCCATCTTACAAATAACTTATATTCTTAAGGTTCATTTAAAAGTAAACATGTTTAAAAATACTTCTACGGGAAACGTGTACGTGAGTTTCGGCTAGGGACACCAGAAACTTGGCTTTATGGAACAGCAGAAATGGGAAGTCCCTATACATCCTAAATCCACCTGCCAGGCAATGTAAATGGTGATTTTTCTCCCCATCTTTTCCAAGCTATTGATGGCTACTTGTATTCTGGGGCAAGGGCTCTGTGCAGAGGCAAGGGCTACAGTTACAGAACCAAAACCAAAAATACCAAACCCGTTGCTGGCAAGTCGATTCCGACTCATAGTGACCCTATAGGACAGAGTAGAACTGCCCCCTAGGGTTTCCAGGGAGTGGCTGGTGGATTCAAACTGTTGACCTTTTGGTTAGCAGCCGAGCTCTTAACCACTGAGCCAGTTACAGAGGGCCCCAGAAAACTAACTGTGGGTGGAAACTAAACACAGCTCAAGCCCATAACTTTGGCCCCATTGAATCTTTTTGTTCTGACTTCTCAAACCATAGAATATGCCAAGAAACTTTTGCAATTACAACAGTGGGAAAGTTGTTTTAAATAATTGCCTACTACATAATTCAGTTGCTGTGGAGTTGACTCCAACTCATGGCAACCCCGTATGTGTCAGAGTAGAAATGTGCTTCATAGGGTTTTCAATGGCTGGTTTGTAGATCATTTCAGGCCTTTTTCCAAGGTTCCTCTGGGTAAACTCAAACCTCCAACTTTCCTGTTAGCAGCTGAGCACTTTAACCATTTACACTAACCAGGGACCCCACAAACTATATAGCTACTTACAGATTTCATAGTACTTAACCTATACAAATAAATCTTATAAATGATTAGTGACAGGATTAAAGTTGTTGGATTGAACACATGTGCTTATCTTTGTTTCCTCCCAAAACCCCAATAAAATGAAATAAAAAGAAAAGCTTATAAACTAACAAGGAGAGTATGAACAGCAGCAAAGACAGCAACTAAATTTTGGTAACTCATAAAGGTTAGTGGTTAACCAGCTTAGCAGACAGGAGAATTCTTAAGCTGTCAGCTTTGCAAGCTGAGAAGCAGCCTGGTTTATAATGCAGAAACCCTGAAAGTCTCAGAATTCGAGGGCAAAAGGTAACTCTGGAAGTGGGGTTGAAGGTCAGGCTTAAAACAGGAGGATTTGGTTTAAAGTCTGTTGAAGAAGCAGTTAGAACACTGCTGCTCCACTCTTCTAGTCTGCTCAACTGGACAGCTATCTCCTGCAGCTTAGCAGGAGATTGGGGCAGGAGAAATAGTCTCTAGGCTGGAAAAAGGAGGTAGAGTTGTGGAGAGGGTATCAGAGAAGTAAGTATACATCTTTTGCATGTTGACACCTCCAGCCTTCTTCCTTGACCTGAAATCCTGACAGCTCGACTTATACTCTCCAGGAAAGAATTGGAAGAGCCTCTTGGGGTAATCTCATCTCCTCAAAGAAATGGTCCCACCAGATCACCCGTAGTGTAGCCTGAGTCAGCAGTCTCACCATACACGCAGAGATACCAGTGTCCTTTCCACAGAAGCAAAGAGCCAGGGATCGCCAGACATTTGCGGAAAACCTTAGAGTATAGGTATGAAACCAGTCCCACAAAGGAAAGAGTCTTGGAAGAAATAGATTATGCAAGGCTAGTAAAAACCTTAAGAGCAAAACAAAAGCCTATCATTATTATTTGGGGGGATATAATATATTGAATCCTTTAACAAAAATTGGATAATATATAAAAGAGCTCTTGGAAATTAAATTTAGAGATCCAGTCTAGGAGGTCTAACACCTGAATGATAGGAGTTCCAGAAAGAAAATGGAGGGAAGGAAATCATCATAGATGATTCAAAAAAATAACTCAGCCAAATGAAATGAGTTTCCAGATTAAAAAGATTTACCAAGTGTCCAGCATAGTACATAAAAATGGTCTGCACTAAGCCACATTGTCAAGAAATTTCAAAACAGTGGGAACGAAAGGATTGTTCTGCAGACATCTAAAGAGCAGTGTGGGGCTGCAGCAAGCGGGCCACTCATCCAAAGAAAGACTCAAGAATTGTAATGGCCCCAGGTGTCTCAGTAGCAGAGTTGGAAACTTGAATGCAGTGGAGCGTTGCCTTTGGAATTCTGAGGGAAAATTGTTTCCAACCTCGAATTCTCTACAAACTATCAAACTTAATAGAAGAAAGACATTTTCAGGTATACCAGGCCTCCCTTTTTCACGAACTACTGGAGGATGTGCTGTCACTGTAATAAGGCCGTAAATCAAGAAAGATGATCCAGGAAGCAGAGGGCCCAACATGAGAGAGAAATCTCCAGGGTGGCAGGCCTAGAGAGCACACAGCCCAGTTAAGAGCAGATTGGAAGGCTCTGGGAGTGATACCTTCAAGACAATAAAATTGATAGAACTGCCTATTATATTTGAATGTGTTTAGAAAGAAGAAAATCGGGGTAGAATTAATGAAAAATACACAGAACAGCTAGCAAAGGAAAAGATTGGATAGTTACTAACTGTAACAAAACAAATGTTCAGGAAGGGAAGATCATAGTTTGCAACCCCGTTCAGCTGTAAATAGTATTTTATAATTGTTTATAATGATGTAAAATGCTGAATTTCTGTCTAATCAAAATAAGGATATAACTATGTTGGAAAGGTTGGGGGATGGAAGGGGCCAGAGAGGAGTTTTAGTAATGGTCTGGGTGCTAGTAACTCGTGTTCACTTTTTGAAAAAATTGTGTACTTTTCTTTTGTATGTTGTACTTACTAAAATATATCTCCCCCAAATAGTATAGATGATTATACTTTTACATTAACATGTCAGTATCACTGGGGTGCCTGTAACAACTCTACACATATTTGATTCCATGAAAAAATAATGTGCAGAAATTTTCATTCATTTGGTACTTAATACCTTCTAGAATAGACAGTGTCCATATTTGATTTTTGAGGACAACTTCATAGTAACATCTGGTTGTCATTTAATATTTAACAACTAAAGCAGGGGTCAGCAAACTGCAGAGCAGGCCAGATCCTGCCCAAGGTCTGTTTTTTTATGTCTTTGAGCTGAGAATAATTTTTACGTTTTGAAGTATTATTTAAAAAAAAAAAGAAGAAGAAACTGCCAGAGAAGCCATATTCAGCCCACAAAACCTACAATTTGTACTCTTTGGCCCTTTGTAGAAGTAGTTTGCTGATCCCTGTACTAGAGTGCAAAAATAAAATGCCTGCTAGCCTGTGAGAAAGTAGCCATGAACATTCTAACTGCAAGCAACTGAAGTGTTCAAAAAAAAAAATCTGGCATCTGAAAATTCTTATAGTAGTACGTTTTTAAAATGACAGTTTCAGTCAGGTTGTTAGACTAGTAAAAACAAATTTCTCAAATATTGCTACGCTTGATTTGTTTCCATCTGTTGCAGGTTGTAGGTGGCCTAGATATCCACAAAAAGATGGTGGTAGATGTGTGACTCTTTTTTAAAGAGCACCACCCAACACTTTTGCTTTCTTCTCCATCTCTGAAGATCTGCTCAAGACGTCCAGCAATGCTCTCTGTGTATTTAAATGGAAGTATTTTTCTCTGTGAAGCCACATTTTCCAACATGAGCCTCATGAAGCCAACTAAGTGTTATTGAACTCTTACTCTCTCAATAACTCAGTGTAGCACTTTATAGAAGGACAGCAAGATGACAAGAGCATATCAATGTGGTGGAGAAAGGGAAGGGGTTGGCTTTTTAATTTATTTTCTTCATCTTTTATAACAAGAAAGTATCTATATATATATATGTAAATATTTATATATAGATATATGTAGCTTTCTATATATGTAGTAGGTTGGCTTTAATTTAATATACTTGATTCAGAAACAAAATGATAGAGTACAGAAGTGCCAAGCAGAACATAAAAAGTTCAAAAACGTGGATATGTACATCCTTACTTTTATTTCACACAGTTTTATATATAGATAGAAGATTGTACAATTTGAGCCGGGTGTTAGGCCAGCTAGCTTCTTTTTCCTGTACTTTCTCCTTTGAGAGATTGACAAAGCATTTGTTAATGTCCTATTATTTACCTTAATTACCTTCTTTTGTAACAAAGGCGTCTGTAACTTTATACCTATGACTATATTTCCAGGGACTACATCTCATTGCTAAGCAGCAGCTTTTAATATATTTCTGCTTGAGGAGAACGTATAGTTCAGTGCTATTGCCAAGAGCTAGTTCTTGTGTTCATATAGTGACTGCATAATGCTTATGGCTGCTTCATTCTGTTACTTCGTAACTAGGAGCTGTTACATTTATGAAATGTCCCTGAGTAAATGTAAGCTATCAGTCATGATGACTGTTTTATACCCGAAGACCAGAAGGCAACCATGATTTATCTTATGTATCACTTAATGAAGAGTTCCTGAAGTAATCATGTAACTGCTTAGGGTGTCCATTTGTTTCATTACACCGTTAAATGACTTGTCATTAAACTCACGTTTGAACCGGAAATTTCCCTTCTGTATTTCAAAAGATTTGCATCTAATCTAAATAACTGGTGATATTTAATGTGCATGTATCTATCTGAACATCCACACATACTTGTGATTTAAATGGGAGAAACGTTGCTCATCTGTATGCCAGAGAAGAGCAAACTTTTATCCATATTTATACCTCTTAAATTTCTTTACCACAAAGCATAGAGAGTGCATGATGGTTTTCTTTCTTGATTTGCCCATAGAATTTATAATGGATGATAACTTAGTAAATTTGTGTGATATAAAAGTAGTGTATCATGTTCCACCACTTGATATTATATCCCTTCCCTTTTCTGCGAAGGTACTATTGGCTGAAAGAAAAAATATTTTTGGTAGCTTTTTAGGATAGTAGTCTTTCCCTGTGTAGTTTTTCAGTAAAAACTGGTTTTCTAATCATGAGTAGGAAAGGGCAGGTTGAGTCCAGGTGAATGCATCTTCCATTGAGCACACCTGCCTGCCATCGCTGTTCCTTCAACTGAGTGCTGCACATCATGGGCTCTGTCTGTGAGAGAAAAATCCCGGTGCTTGGCGTCCTTGCATGCCATGGAGTTTTGCATGTAGATCGATTTCAAATGTACCTCTTGTTTACATAATTTGCATAATTTAAAAAGATAATGTTGCCAAACTTCGGAAATGTTAATGTTCAAACTGAAAATCTCCACTACATGTAACTTTCTTCCTCTGGGTCAGTACGTGGCTTATAATCCCAGCCAGCGGTTTGATCGGTTCCTGTGTCAACTGCCATGTGCTCTGCTTCAAGGGGGAACTCGTCTTTTGTGAATTTTTTGTACATAAGTATTTGTTACAGATATTTTAGCAAATGCTTTCTATTTCTCTTGCTTGTGCATATCTTGGCTGGCGTTACAGAAAATAGTGCAAACATTATTTCCTTACTGGGGAATGAGGGTTTTTTTTTTTTTTTTTTTTTTTTAAGTTTGTGTGTGTGGGGATGGGGGAGGGGATGGTTTATGTTGAATGTTTAGTTTTTCTTCTGCATGATATATCATGTTGTGGGATCTTTAGAAAACTTCATACTGTATGAATAAAAAAATAAAATATTTGAAACTTGCTTGAATGTGTTCACAGTGGTCTTTGGTGGGCTTCCAGTCAGTAAGATGGTCTTAATCGGTTTGTTTTTTTTTTTTAACTCTGATAAGTCCATGTTTGATCTCTGAGTATAAGTCATGGGTAAAAGAAATCTGCTTTATGACGGGGTGAAAACAAGTCATTACAATCACCTACAAAGCCCTATAGCACTCCCTCCATTCCCACCCTCAACCCCCCCAGGGCCTTTGGCAGTATCCTTTCCTGCATTAGATATCCAAACAGCTAATGCTTTGTTCAGAAGTGTTCCCGGTTCACCAGGAACTCTCCGGGCCACCCGATTTAGAAATATATATACAACCTGAGTCCTCTTTGCCCTGCTCCGTTTTACTTCATTGATAGCATGTATCTTTTTCTAACATAATTGACTTATCTGTGCCCCAGCTGTTGAAATAAAATGAATGAAAGCTCCATGCGGGTAGTGATTTTTGTCTCTGGTTCCCCGACCACCTCAGTTATCTACAACACTGCCTTCTCACGTTTACACAGTAAATATTTAATAAGTGAATTGGGTGATGCGTGACACTCTGTAAAGTACAGCTTCTGATTTTATAGTAGATGCTGTTGAGTACTTGGTCCCTTAAGAGACTGCCTTGTCATAAAAGGACAAAATTAGTATTGTTTGTTTGTCATTTAACAGCTTTGTAGAGTTCCTCCTACCTGCCAGCAGTATAGTAGGTACTTGAGATACTTCTGACAGGTAAATGGCATTCTTGGCCCAGGTGAATTCTGGGCTGTTGGGGTGTTTATACCCAGAACACTCACATTTCAGGCATGCACTGGTTATGAGATACCATCCATGGACTCTGGTTCCTTCAACTATCAGCGATACAGATTTGTTAAGCCGAAGCAAGTAGATAACGTTTAAATCCTTAGTCTTCCTTTCTTTACCTAGTTCTAATGGTTTTAGAGTAGACAGGATACTAAAAGAAGAATCTGCTTTTCTGGATAGTTTTCCAGGCCTTTTTCCACAAAGAAATGTTGTTCAAGCTCATCTATGTCTTGAACTATTAACTCTTAGTCTTCAGAAACTCCCAGATGCTCAAAAATCTCTCATTGAATTAGCTAACGTTTAAGCTAAAGTCCATTGCCACTTGAACCTCTTTCCCTTGGGCATTAAAATCTATCAGCTAACTACTCCTTGCCACATGAAGAAGCTAATCAGCTCAAATTAGTCCTTGCTCTCAAGGAGCCCTGGTGATGCAGTGATTAAGAGCTTGGGTGCTAACCGAAAGGTCAGCAGTTCGAATCCCCTAGGTGCTCCTTGGAAACCCTATGGGGCAGTTCTACTCTGTCCTATAGGGTTGCTCTAGAGTCGGAATCAACTTGACAGCAACAGGTTTTGCTCTCAGACCTCTTGAAGACTTTCTTTGACCAAATGAGTAACATTTGCACAAGCATTTTGCCAGTTGTAGGATGATTACGTACCTTGTCACTGTATGCTTTTAATAATCTTAACGATAAGCATGCTGTCCCCATCTTAACGTGTCTCTAGGTTCAGGAAAATTAGGTCATTCCCAGATACTCAATGAACATGAGTTTTCTTTCCTACCAACCTGGTTATGAGACTATGAACCGTGGAAGTGGGAACCCAAGTCTTCTGGAATGGCTTGGAGGAAACCTCAGGGTCTCCTTATCAGCCACTGAATACCCAGGAAGATGCTCTTTTCCCTCAGACCCATCCTCCAGGCAGTGTCCAACTTTAATAACCAATACGTAAGTGAACTGTTGTCAATAATTTTACTAGACAGTATCCAAAGAGGCTGTAGGGGTGGCAGAATACAATATGAGAAACACCACAGAAACATGAGTAAGTATGGAAAAGGTTTGAGGTAAATCTTCTGTGTCTAAGCCTTAAGGCTCTATAGAAGTTATTTGATGGAGGTTGTTGAGGTCAACTTCCAATGCAATGTAACCAGATTTCATTACCCCTATTCCTCCTTCAAAAAACCAAACCCACTGTCGATTCCAACTCAATAGCAACCCGGTAGGATCGAGTAGAACCGCCCCATAGGGTTTCCAAGACTGAATCTTTATGGAAGCAGACTGCCACATCATTCTTACTGGTGGGTTCAAACTGCTGACCTTTCGGTTAGTAGCCAAGTGCTTAACCACTGCACCACCTTGGAGGAATAAAACCTGTTGCCGTTGAGTCGATTCCAGCTTACAGGGTTGCTATGAGTTGGAATGGACTCAGTGGCAATGGGTTTGGTTTTTTGATTTATTCCGCCATCCATTCTCATTCCAAGAACTAGTTGGGTCCCCTCTAATTTGTCTTTCAAACCCCAAGGAGTACTACTGCTGGGGGTGGGGGTGGGGGTATAGATGTTTGACTAGGGAGGGGCCCAAAAAGTCTAAACCAAAGTTCAGCACCCCAAATTCAAGCAGCTGCCAGGGCTTGCTCTTTTGTATTTGATAGTTCTGATAAGAAAACTTCAAAAGGAAGTTAATTCAAACAATATCAAAACATTATTTCACTTTAACATAGAGAACCCATGTTTTCGCCCAGTCAAAATTAGGTTAACTTTCTGCCTCAAGTTCCTTGAAAATCAACTCAAAACATTTAAGGTTACTTAGCAATGTTTCGTTTTGGAGTGCTCTGAAAACGTGATTAAAGCTGTGGACCCACTCCCCAGACTGAGCAGGGAGTCGGGGGTGGGGGACCAAGATCTTCCAAACCCGTGGAGACTTCCAACAGCTCTGAGTAAAGGGATCTGCCACCATCACACCCATTCTCTCTCCATGCTTCAGCCCATTGTGTTGCCAAAAGATAAATCATTTTGGGTAGGATATCTTCAGCAATTTCCAACTGGATTCCCACCATGGCATGCAAATATATCCAATCCCATGAAATACACAAACTTGCAGGACAGCAGCACATGGAACTGATAGAAGTAAACGTAAGGTTAACTCAATAAAAATACTTTTTTAGTTCTTACATGAAATTTCTAACTCCTTAACATTAAAAAGTTTGGGTCAAGGGTTTTAGAGATGTACAAGAGAATGTAGTATCACAATCATATGTTTGATGAGGTATGCTCCCTTCACATTAAAAAGGCATGAAATAAATTTGATAATATTTAAATATGCAGATACTAGTTAAAAAAATCTATGTTGGCAGCAGAGTTTTCTTGGGAAGAAGATTCTACCATATTTCACCTTTACTACTTAGAAGAGAAATACATCCAACATTGGTTAATGTCTAATGACTTTCATTACACACTTAAGTGAAAAAACTCCTCACACCAACCTTGTGACACAGGTCTTTAATTTTTACAAACAGGTGCAAAGATTAGCCTGTCCTGGTTCACACAGTCTATAGCCCAAACTACTCTTAACGACCTGATTCTAACATTCGCACGACACCCCCAGGATTAAGGAAGGGTCATGAGTCATAGACTTTCTAAGATAATTCTTTTAATTAAAATTCATAGGGAAGAAATGTTTATAAATTTATAAATAAAAAACTTATAAATTCATACAGAAGAGCTGTTTAACCAACAAGTCTCCCTCTAAATGAGAGAATTACAAACTATGCAAATCTGTCTCGTGCTTTAGAAGGAAAACATTAATTATACCTAATGTGTAAGTACCATAATGGTATTAACTTCTGATATTTAAATTATCCTGAAAGCTGCTGAGTGTGACCACTATCGAACTTCTGTTTCTGCTCTGGCTGAGAACGGAAGGAGGCTTTATGAAGCGACTGAAGAATTCTTCCCAAGGTTTCCTGCGACCATTTGTAGAGTGTATGGTCTTTGTCTCTAGAGTCCAAAGACAAAGAGTCTCTAATTTGAAATCAGAATCGATCTGCTGCTCTGCTAGCCACAGCGCGGATGTTGCCATAAACCTTTGATGGAGGATTTCCTGCAGAGGAAAAAAAAAAAAAGGCTAATCTACATATACAAATACACTCACAGATACAGAAGCTACATGAAAAATGGTCTACAACCCAAAAATAACAGGAATATTTTTCCACTGGATCCATCTTAAATTACCAAAACCACCTTGAAGGAAATCATACTCAAATAGTCTCCAAAAAAATCACTTTAAAATCCTAAGAGCCGAAGGCACTAAGTTGTCAAAATATCTCAAAAAGCAGCTAGCCAGTGAGACCTGGGCACTGGAAGAGAATCGCCAGCATTCCTGAACAAGCTGCTGCCGTCCTGTAACTGTTATCAGGAGGCACTGACTTTGCTGCATGATCGTGAAAATGGAAAAAGGTGCCTGTTGATCGAAGCTGTTCAGCAGCTCCTTTTTTGCCGGATCTAAAACATGTTCCCTGCTATTCTGGAATGTCTTTTCCATGCACCTTGTCAGGGAAAGCAGCAAAAATTTAAGAACATAACCCAATAAAACCCTTTCTCTTCTCCAGTAGAGAAGCAAAACTCTGTACTCCTTCTAGGTCCATATTTGCCTACCTCCAAAGTTTTCTATTGGCTATCTTTAACATTACCCTTAGCCTAAACTGAGTTGCACATGCAGTTTGAGTTCCAAAATTCTCTCATCTGTTCTTTCCAGAGAAAACACCAAGGAAATAAACTGCTATTACCCAGAATGAGGTTGCAAATGGCAGTTCTTGCCATCTTGATGTTTTGGAAAGAGCCAAGAATGTGAACTTTCCTGAAAAGAGAAAGTGAGAGACAAGTTAGCAACAGGAAGCATTTCCTTAACTGAGTCCTGTAAGACAGAAACTCTGGAAAATCACAATACAGGTTCCTAAAAGGCAGGAGCTGCCTGACCCACCCTTGGCATTTGTCCTAGGGAACAACAAATGCCTGGTACATACTAGGTGGTGCAAACAGTTCAGTGCTCGACTACTAGCTAAGGGTTGGTGGTTCAAACCCACCCAGAGGCACCTGGGAAGAGAGGCCTGGAGATCTGCTTCTGCGATGTCACAGTCCTGGAAACACCATGGAGCGGTTCTACTCTGCACGCATGCGGCTGCCATGAGCTGGAATCCACTTGACAACCAACAGCAATAAACACTGGCTGGCTCAGCTTACGTGCTATCTGCATGGCTGTCACTGTGGCAGCACAGCACCATCCCTTTTCCTTCAATCCTTCAAGCAGCCAAGAGTCACAGGGAGCCCTGATCGTAAGCAGGGCCTTGGTGTCTGAGGATCATGGCCTCAACAGACATGTGAAAACCCAAAGGGCAGGATGCCCCACTTTTTATTTTAAAAAAATAAAAAAAGTTTGAGATTTGCTTCATATAACAGTAAGAAAAAAATAAATCCTAGGAATGGATTCACACCAAATATTAATACTGGCTACCTTCGGATGATGGGGTTATGTTTGTTGTTTCTCTTTATGCTCATCTGTGTTTTATGTTTTAATAATAAAGATGTATCTCTCATGTATAAAATGGAACCCTCATTCACTGCTGTGGAATCATAAAATGGTGCAGCTGTGGTAGGAATAGTCTGGTGGTTCCTCAAAGAGTTAAACGTTGAATCACCATACCAGTTGCTGTTGAGTCAATTCCAACTCGTGGCGACCCCATGCATGTCAGAGTAGAACTGTGCTCTATCAGGGCTTTTAATGGTGCTTTTTTGGAAGTAGATTGCCAGGCCTTTCTTCCAAGGCACCCTTGGGTGGACTCAAACCTCTAACCTTTCAGTTATCAGCCAAGTGCATTAACTGCTTGTATATGGTAACTCCCTGGTTACCATATGACTCAGCAATTCCACTCCTAATTATATACCCAAGAGAACTGAAAACATTTGTCTACGAAAAACCTGTATATGGATATTCACAGCAGCCAAAAGTGGAAACAACTAAAGATCCATCAAGTGATGAACAGATAAAACGTGGTATATCCCTACAACAATTATTCAGCCATAAAAAGGAATAAAGTACTGATTCATTCTACAACATGGATGAAGCTGAAAAATAGTATGCTAAGAATCCAGACACAAAAGGCACATACTGTATAGTTCCATTTATATAAAATGTCCAGACTAGGCAAACCCACAGAGACAGAAAGTAGATCAGTGACTGCAAGGGAAGTGGGGAGAACACCACGGGTGATGAGCACGGAGTTTCTTTCTGGAGTGATGAAAACGTTATAGAATTAAGACAGCGGTGATGGTTGCACAACTCTCTGAATATACTAAAAATCACTTTTAAAAGGTGGACTTTATGGTATCTGAATTATATCTCAATAAAAAATTATTAGAAAAGACAAAAACAAAACTAAGACGCTTCTCAATATTCTTGATGAATAATGGCTACCACCCAGTAGGTGCTTTCCCTGTGCTGGGGCTTCATATCGGTGCTTTCATTTGCTCCTCGCCTCACCTTTATCCAGCAGATGCTAGTCCCACTTTACCGATCAGAAGAGAAGTTTATGAGAAGTAACCTTCCTGAGAGAATATGCTGGCAGAGCTGGGGTTACTGAATACTGAGATATGCAAGTAATATTATACTGAATTAAAATATATGTGGGTTTCAACAGCAAAACTTTCTAAGGATTATTTAAATTTCTTCAGTACTAAGAATCATACAGACTCTTTGAATGGGCATTCCTTAAATGACTCAAATAAGATTGACGATATATAATTTTTCCTTCCCTGCCCTATATTCTAAAATGCTTTTTAAACTATCTGTATACCTAATTTTGATAAAAATGTTACTTAAGTATGAAAGATGATGAAATTGGAGACAGTGAGACTAGATAAAGTGCAAAGAGTTTTGCTACTAAACGTATCAAAGTAATGGGGGCAGTGGCTGGAAAGCAATGTAGGTCACAGGACATGTAACAGGCAAAAATTATTTCCTGTCTGGTCTATTTAATATATCTGGAACATATTGTTTTTAGGTTTATATCCTACTCACCTTATACCTTATTTTGCCAGATCATTAGTAACGTATCAAAAATAACATTTATACCTGTAGAATAATCAGAACTTACGGCTATTATCACAATTAATGTTGCTGGCTACCGTTAAGTCAGCCCCTAACTCATGGCAATCCGGTGCACAACTGGACCAGACAGTTGTGATCCACAGTTGTCACTGTCTGATTTTTTAAAGTAGATTGCCAGGCCTTTGTTCCTAGTCTGTCTTAGTCTGGAAGCTCTGCTCAAACCTGTTCAGCATCATAGCAACACGTAGGCCTCCACTGACAGGCAGGTGGTAGCTGCAAATGAAGTCCATCGGCCAGAAATCAAACCAGGTCTCCTGGATGGAAGGTGAGAATTCTACCACTGAACCACCACTGTCCTCTACAACATAATTAATATAAACTGTGAAACGTGTGGATTTCCAATTAGCCTATTTACAGCAAAAGCTACAAGACAGTACACTCCTTTAATTTCAAGTAGTTTGTAATTCAATTTGTAAGAAAAATACTGAAGATTTTAAAAGCATTTAATAGCAACATTTTCATAATAGCCCCAAACTGGAAACAGCCTAAATGTCCATCAGTTGGTAACTAAATAAACAAAATGTAACACAGACACACAATGGAATAGAACTCATCACACTCAGCAAAATGGATGACACTCAAAACATCATGCGAAGTGAAAGAAGCCATACGCAGAAGACTACCTACACAGACTGTGTAATTCCATGTATATGAATTTCTAGAAAAGGCAAACCCATAGTGACAGACAGCAGATCAGTGGACTGGGGTCGGGGGAGGAGGCTGACTGCAAAGATGCACAGGGAACGTTTGGGGTGCCTGCAGAGGTGTGAGTGTGGTGGGATCACAGGTGAACTTCACTCTGTGTAAATTATGCCTCACAAACCTGCTAAAGTCAGTTCAACGAGGAAATTTTAAGTTAACGTTTTTAAATATACTTACAAATTTAGAAATTATAATTTAATATGGTATACCAACCATAATGTGATTAGCGAATCAGTTGTACTTTTAGATTTCTAAATTAACAAAAGCTTTTAGGTTTATATACAATATTTTAAAAATGTGGAATGCATTTCAAAGGTTTTCCGATTTCTAATTCTAAAAAGCTTTTCTTATGGCTTCACGTTTCCAACCCCAGGCTCAGTCCATAAAAGTTTAAAAAATATAATACAACCTGGCTTCACATATAGAGGGCCACCAACACAGTTCCATGTTTTTAAGTATAAAGAATAGTCTAAAATTCAGCTTCTAAAAAATGATGAGCCCCTCACTTTAGAACAAAGATGAGATCATTTAAAAAGAAATTATTTCTGGATTTAGTAGCAGGCAGATCCTCTTCTCAGCCAACTGCTTTGTTTCCCAACTTCATGGCATTATATAATCTAAGCCATCTGCCAGTAAGATCCCCAGCCTGGCAGCAGAGCAGCTCCATTCTCGGAGCGGTAATCCGAGCTTCACTTCTGGCACCCTTATTTTAGGCCTACAGCATCTTACTTACGTTCCCGTATAGCTGCTCTCCAGTTTTTCACTCAACTCGCAATACTCACCTTTCTTTCATGAAGGGCCTTTATACACTTTTTTTTAAAAAACGAAAGCCTCACAAAGCATTTAAGATACTACTCCTTGCTCCCCCCTACAGATTTAACAGACTGCCCCGAAATACTATTTAAATCTTCAACTATAACATAATTTCTTTTAGTAGTGATTCTAAACATTTCCCTTATTGCTAACTGAGAAAAAAGCTATAACTTCTGAAATTTTCTCAGCTAATCTAATCTGCTTTCAAAGTAGGTGACTATTTATCCAGAACCCGATACAGGAAGTCCCCAATTTACAATGGTGTTCCATTCCAACCACCTCTCTTAAGTTAGTTCTGACTTAAGTAGGACACCTCACTTTCATTTTTTTAGTTTTATTATTGCCTTTTATTATCAATGTCTTTATAATCATAACATTGAATAACTGCAAGTGAACATCTGAGAATGTTAACAGCAATTTACGCACTGCCACACTGTATGGAGCACATATTACTGATGATAAAATGTCAAATAACAGACAGTCGTAAACATGGTTCATCGTAACTCAAGTGCATCGTAAGTCAGGGACTACCTGTGCTGACAAAGATTCTGTGGTGACATTATGCATAAAATACAAATTTTATGACATTTTTTTAAACCACCAGAAGATCAGATGTAAATTAGGACAATAATTTTCTCAAGACCGGATACTTACACATCAGCCAAAACTATTCGTGTCCTTGTCACATTCTCTATGGTGAATTTGGTTTTTCCTCCTTTGCCAGCAATTCGTCCTATTGCCCTTGACAGGTGGTCTCCCTTTAAAGGCTTAACTAAACAAGAAGAGGAATATCTCAGCAGGCAGGCCATTCCAGTGCACCACCCACCTCAACATAAAAAGTTAAATCATTAACTAAATTATCCTACTAAATGACACAAAACTGACACTTAAAAAAAAAAAAACTTGCTAATAATACAACTCATTTGATGCTATTAGAGAAAATCATGAGTCACCACTCAACAATACAAAAAGGCAGTACTTTGCAGGAAAAGACCACCACACACTCACCATCTGTAATTTCAAAAGACTCTAGGAAGAGGTCATCCAACCTGATGAGGGCAAGTGCATCCTACAACACAAAAATCGAATGCTGTGAAGGCCCTTCTCTTTGATACCTAAGAACGAGTGAAGCGGAAGTAATGCTAAACTAAAACCCGCAAACTGTAGGGCTAGAAAACTCGTTATTTTTTAAAATGCCCCAATCCATTAAAACGATTTATACAGAGTACTTTTCAAGTCCCCATTTTAGATGTCATAAAACCACTCACCTCCACCTGAAATCCCAGAATAAAGGCTTTCACAAAATCAGCTGCTTTTGTCAGAGCGCTAACATCCTTGGTTTCTTTACAGGTCTGTTAAAAAAAAGTAGAAGTTACAGCTGAAGATGAAAATAGGAGAATATTCTATCAAAATGTAAGGAAAGATCTTTTCCCATTACTATAATCTCCTTCCCTACAACTTCTTTTCAATATATTCACTACGACCCAGTATTTTGGTCGTGTCTTTAATTTGCAAAATAAAACTTTCCCAGCCGCAGAACCAACTAAAGTCTGTCCAGTGACTGCACTAAGTGGCTGATCTGACTCTGCAGCAGACAGAAGCTTCCTCTGGCACTGCAGGATCGCTCACATTCTGAAGGACCTTCTTATATCCCTATAACACCCAAGCTGGTCCTCTTCCCTTCTCCCTGGAGTCCTACCTAATCTCCTGACTTCAGCTTCCATTTACATGCTGTTTCCCAAAGCTACAACTCCAGTCCTAACTACTTGCACCCTGGGTGCTGTTGTTAGGTGCCTTCCAGTCAGTTCCGACCCTTAGCAACCCTGTGTGAAACAGACCAAAACATTGTCCTGTCCTGCCCTATCCTCAAAATTGTTGCTAGGTTTGAGCCTATTGTTACAGCCACTGTGTCAATCCATCTCATCGAGGGTCTTCCTCTTTTTCACTGACCCTCTACCTTATCAAGCATGACATCCTTCTCCAGGGACTGGTCCCTCCTAATAACATATCCAAAGTACATGAGACAAAGTCTCACCATCCTCACTTCCAAGGAGCACTCTAGCTGTACTTCTTCCAAGACAGATTTGTTCATTCTTCTGGCAGTTCATGGTATAGTCAATATTCTTCACCAACACCGTAATTCAGAGGCATCAATTCTTCTTGTATATTCCTTATTCGTAGTCTAGCTTTCCCATGGGTATCAAGTAATTGAAAATACCATGGCTTGGGTCAGGCGCACCTTAGACCTCAAAGTTACATCTTTGCTTCTCAACACTTTAAAGATGTCTTTTGCAGATCTGCCCAATGCAATATGTTGTTTGATTTCTTGACTACTGCTTCCATGGGTGTTGATCGTGGATCCAAGTAAAATGAAATCCTTGACAACTTCAATCTTTATCTATCATGAATTTGCTTATAGGTCCAGTTGTGAGGATTTTTGTTTTATGTTGAGGTGTAATCCATACTGAAGGCTGCAGTCTTTGATCTTCATCAGTAAGTGCTTCAAGTCCTCTTCGCTTTTAGCAAGCAAGGTTATATGATCTGCATATTGCAGGTTGTTAATAAGTCTTCCTCCAGTCCTGATGCTGCATTCTTCTTCGTATAGTCTAGCTTCTCAGATTATTTGCTGAGCATACAAAGTGAATAAGTACAGTGAAAAAACCCTGACGCATACCTTTCCTAATTTAAACCACCCACTATCCTCTTGTTCTGTCTGAATGGCTGGCTCTTGGTCTATGTATAGTTTCCACACAAGCACAATTAAGTGTTCTGAGATTCCCATTCTTCACAATTTTATCTATAATTTGTTACAATCCACACAGTAAAATGTCTTTGCATAGTCAATAAAACACAGGGAAACATCTTACTGGTATTCTCTGTTTTCAGCCAAGATCCATCTGGTATCAGCAATGATATCCCTTATTCCACATCCTCTTCTGAATCTGGCTTGAATTTCTGGCAGTTCCCTGTTGATGTACTGCTACAAATGTTTTTGAACTATCTTCAGCAAAATTTTAATTTGCGTGTAATATTAACAATATTGTTTGATGATTTCCGCATTCTGTTGGATCGCCTTTCTTTGGAACGGGCACAAATACGGATCTCTTCCGGACGGCTGGCCATGTAGCTGTCTTCCAAATTTCCTGGCACAGATAAGTGAGTACTTCCAGTATTGCATCCGTTTGTTGAAACATCTCAATTGACATTCCATCAATTCCTGGATCCTTGTTTTTTGCCAATGCCTTCAGTGCAGCTTGGACTTCTTCCTTCAGGATCATTGGTTCCTGATCATATGCTGCCGCCTAAAATGGTCGAACATTGATCAATTCTTTTTGGTACAGTGATTCTGTGTATTCCTTCCACCTTCTTTTGATGCTTCCTGTGTTGTTCAATATTTTCTCTGTAGAATCTTTCAACATTGCAACTTGAGGCTTGAATTTTTTCTTCAGTTCTTTCAGCTTGAGAAGTGCCAAACATGTTCTTCCCTTTTGGTTTTCTAACTCCAGGTCTTTGCACATGTCATTATAATACTTAACTCTGTCTTCTCCACCCACCCTTTGAAATCTTTTGTTGAGCTCTTTTACTTCATCATTTCTTCTATTCACTTTAGCTACTCTACGTTCAATAGCAAGTTTCAGAGTCTCTTCTGACATCCATATTGGTCCTTTCTTTCCTGTCTTTTTTGCTTTCTTCACGTATGATGTCCTTGATGTCATCCCACAACTCATCTGGCCTTCAGTCGTTAGTGTTTGTTGCATCAAATCTATTCTTGAGATGGTCTCTAAATTCAGGTGGGATATACTCAAGATTCTGCTTTGGCTCTAGTGGACTTATTTTAATTTTCTTCAGCTTCAACTTGAACTTGCATGGGAACAATTGATGGTTTGTTCCACAACTGGCCCCTGGCCTTATTCCGACTGATGATATTGAGTTTCTCCATCATCTCGTTAAACAGATGTAGTTGATCTGATTCCTGTGTATTCTATCTAGTGGACTCGACGTGTATAGTCCCGTTAACGCTGTTGAAAAAAGGCATTTGCAATGAAGAAGTCACTGGCCTTGCAAAATTCTATCATGCAATCTCCAGCACCGTTTCTATCATCAAGGCCTTATTTTCCAACTACTGATGCTTCTTCGTTTCCAGCTTTTGCATTCCAATCACCAGTAATTATCAGTGCATCTTGATTACATGTTTGGTCAACTTTAGATGGCAGAAGTTGGTAAAAATCTTCAGTTGTTTAATCTTTGGCATCAGCGGTTGGTGTGTAAATTTGAATACCGTACTTTTTCACAAATACTGTGCACCTTCTAAATTTTTTTTTGCCAACCGTGCCCTCCCCTCAAGCTATTTTCAAAAGCACTACTATGCTAATTTTTTTTTCACGTTGCTGCAAAACGAAATTAGTATAGTACACTTACGAAAATACCACAGGGGCAGGGTGCGGTTGGCAAACAAACATAAAAGGCACGTTATTTACGTGAAAATTCAGTAATAGTCGTATTAACTGGTCTTCCTTGTAGGCATATGGATGTTACCCTATCACTGACAGCGCTGTACTTCAGGATAGATCTCAAAATGCTTTTTTGACAATGGATGAGATGCCATTCCTCTTCAATCTGTCATTCCTGGCATAGTATACCATGACTGTCGGATTCAAAATAGCCAGTACCATCCATTTCAGCTAATGCCTAGGATATCGATGTTTATCCATTCCATTTCATTTCTGATGACTTCCAACTTTCCTAGATTCATACTTTGTACATTCCACATTCTGATTAATGGATGCCTGCAGCCATTTCTTCTCATTTTGAGTCGTGCAAATGAAGGTCCTGAAAGCTTGACTCCATCCACTTCATTAGGGTTCACTCTACTTTGAAGAAGCAGATCTTCCCCAATTGTATTTCGAGTGCCTTCCAAGATGAAAGGCTCATCTTCCAGCACTATATCAGACAACACTCTGCTGCTATGCATAAGATTTTCACCGGCCAATTTTTAGAAGTAGATGATCAGGTCCTTCTTCCTAGATTGTCTTAGTCTGGAACCTCTGCTGAAACCTTTCCACCATGGGAGACTCTGATGATATTTGAAATACTAGTGGCATAAGTTCCAGTATAACAGTTAACATGCAAGCTACCACAGTATGAAAACTGACAGAAAAGTGGTGGTCACACGCAATAGAATGGCTATTATCAAAAAAAAAAAAAAGGAAAATAAGAAGTGTAGGCAAGTATGTGGAGAAATTGGAATCCTCATCCATTGCTGATAAGAACGTAAAATGATGCAGCTGCTGTGGAAAACAATGTGGTGTTAAACATAGAATTACCATATGACCAACCAATTCCACTCCTAGGTTAAATACCCTAAAGACTTGAAAGCAGGGACTCAAATATACTTGTATACCAATGTTTACTGCAGCATTATTCACAATAGCCAAAAGGTGGAACAATTCTCTGTCCATCAGCAAAGAAATGGATAAACAAAATTACCCACAAAAATAATGAAATATTCTTCAGCTACAAAGAGAGATGAAATTCTGATACATGCTAGGACATGGATGAACCTTGAAAACATTATGCTGAGTGAAACAAGTCAGCCACTCATTACTCATTGCCATCAAGTCGATTCTGACTCATAGCGACCCTATAGGACAGAAGATAACCGCTCCACAGGGTTTCCAAGGAGGAGCTGGTGGATTCAAACTACCAACCTTTTCGTTAGAAGCCAAGCTCTTTAACTACTGCACCACCAAGGCTCCTCAAAAAGACAAATATTAAATGATCCCACTTCTATGAAATATCCAGAACAGGCAAGTGCATGGAGATCAAAGTATTAGAGGTTACCATAGGCTTGGGGAGAGGGGAATGGGGAGTTTTTGCTTAAGGTGTACTAAGTTTCTATTTGTGATGATGAAAAACTTTCGGAAACAGTTAGTGGTAATGGTTACACAACGTGGTGATATAATTCACAATTTTCTGAAGTGTACGCTTAAAAATGGTTAAAACTGCAATTTCTCCATTATATATATTTTACCACAACTAAATTATTTGAAAAAAAAAAAAAGAAAACCTAGGCCCTAGTTACAATTCTATGTGTCCTTGGGTAAGTCACACAGATACTCTAGGTCTTAAGTTTTCTCATCTGTAAAATAAGGACATTAGTGTGGAAGATACTGAGGGATCTCTAACAGCATCAAGATTCATTTACTAGCTTGATGACTTTAGCCAAGATACACAACTTCTGTGACCATCAGTTTCCTCATATCTATAATATGGAGGCTATCATCTACCTCACAGGGCCGTCTTAAAGACCAACGATGTAGCGCACGTCAAAGTACCACTATGAGTCTTGTATACAAGTGTCAACAATGCTGTTGTTTGCTGCCAATGAGTTGGCCCCCAACTCACGGTGACCCCATGCACAACAGGATGGGACCATTGTGATCCATAGGGTTTTCATAGGCTGATATTCAGAAGTAGACTGCCAGACCTTTCTTCCTAGTCTGTCTTAGTCTGGAAGCTCTGCTGAAACCTGTGCAGCACCACAGCAACACACAAGCCTCCAATGACAGACAGGTTGTGGCTGCACTTGAGGTGCACTGCCCTCTTCAACAAATGTTAATGGGATCCAAATCAATGCTGCTGCAATACATTAGACAGCTAAGCATAACAAAAGTTGGGTGCTAAAGAAATGACTCACAAATCAACCAATTATAAAGGAGGAAGAACTTGAGACAGACCCTGGAACATGACCGGAACTGAAGTAGGAAGAGCAAGAGAATAGGGAGGAGAGGACCTTCTTCAGAGGGAAAAGCTACCCAGAAGTATGGAATAGAAATGTTCAAAGAGATTATGAAAAACCAACTTGGGACCAGAGTCCATTACTTGAAAGGCATGTCCACTTAAAAGCTTAACTCAGGATATCATGATAAAAGCAACACGGTCAGGGAAAGTTAGCATAGAGGATGTATTTGAGGAAGGAGAGACTTAAAGCAACAAAACAAGGGAAACCTACAGTGAAACCAAGTCTTGGCATGAAACCATCAAAACCTGAACGAGACTGGCAACAGGGACAAACAAGGATTCTACTGTCAAGTTCAATATTATGAACTTTACCAACTATTTAGAGCAAGGCCTCTCTGCTTTGTTCTCTTATCACACACAGTTCATCAACAGAGATGAGTCTACACCTGCCATAACGATAGTATAAGAATTCTCAAAAAGGAGGCTATTATAAGTAATTTTGGTGATGAATTATGATACAAAATACCATGAGAAAAAAGTCCAAAGTTAATTGATTTAAAATGTTTTGTTACTCCCAGATTAAAGGAGCTCTGCTCGGTGGTTCAAACCCACCAGTCACTCTGTAGGAGAAAGACCTGGTGATCTGTTCCCATAAAGATTACAGCCTAGGAAACTCTATGGGGCACTGCCACTCTGTCATACAGGGTTGCTATGGGTGGAAATCGATGTGAAGGCACACAACTGTTGATCTTCTGGTTAGCAGCCAAGTTCTTAACATATGTGCGTATGTATGTGTGTATGCGTGTATATGTGTGTATATATATACATATGTACGTATATATATGTGTATATGTATATATGTATATAGTAGCCCTGGTGGCACAGTGGTTAAGAGGTCAGCTGACAACCAAAAGGTTCGCAGTTTGAATCCACCAGCTGCCTTGAAAGCCCTATGGGTCAGTTCTACTCTGTCTTACAGGACCGCTATGAGTAGGAACTGACTCGACGATAACGGGTTTGGTATACACACGTACGTAACTTATTTTTACATTTACATATCTTTGCACTCAACAGAATATATATATATCTATTTGATGTGTATATATATATATTTCTTTCTTCCTATACTATTAAAATATACAGTGCCTGTACTGCTGCAACCAGTAACTAAAACCTTGCGTATGCCTATTTATGTCACTCACATACTTCTGCTTAGGACAACCCCTTTCTTCGGTCTTCTCAAGTCAACACAGTACATTATAAACAATATGCAGAGACATAGCCAGTATCCTGGTATGATTTCAGACTTAATTTAGGGATTCAATTAATATTTGTGTTGAATGTATGTTTTGAAGGCATTTAAGAAGTTCAAACTCAATACATATTACAAAACTGGAAGAAACCATTTAACAAGTCCCATTCAACAAAGTCTATTCACTCCTTGGTCCCTGTAGAAGAAAGAAACCCTAGTATATTTGGAACTCATTGACACTCTCCTTACCCTGATTTCTACATTCCTCGATTTCAAGTTAAAGCGTATCTGAAGTCCCAGATGTTCCACAATAGGAGTAAATATCTTCATCCAGTTCTCTTTCAATGGTGTGTATCTGTTAGCTGGGACTGGAATTTTCCTTGTTTCTTCTTTCCCACCCTACAATATAAACGAACACACAACTTAGGAGATATCTGGAGGGGTGGGGATGGAGCTGTAAAATGACAGCTGATCCACAAAAATCTTCCTTTAAACTGAACGAGTTAAACCTCCGGAGAATCACTTATCTAGGAGGAACCTCACTTCATAAAAGCACCGCAGCTTCAACATCACCCAGAGGTTTGACCCGTTCCTGACGCCTGCCCCGTTCCTGTCCGGGGTCCCCGCCCGTACCAGGAGCCCATCCCCGGAGAGGGGCGGGAAGACGGGCCTCTTCGCGGGCCGGGCCTCCTCCGTGTCCATGCGGCCCGCGTCTCCACTCTCCCCCGACGCCGACAGCTGCTCAGCCTGCCGTTTCTTGGCCCTCCGGCCACCCCTGCGGGTGACCTGGGTGAAGCCGTCCTCGGCCCCGGCGCTCTGTGCCTCCATCTCGCCTTCCATCCCCCGGAATCTCCAGCCCGGCAGGCACTTCCGCCTCCAACACGTGCGCAGCCGCACCCCGCAGGCGTACCCTGACAGACCCCGAGAGCGCCACCAGCCCCAGGACTCCGCCCCCTTCCCGAAGAAGTCCCACGCGGGGGTCCTGAATCAGGATTTTGTTAATATCGGTGGGGGCTATCCTACAATATGCCTGATTTTTATGACCTCCCTCCGGCCGTGCAACTCACAGATAAAGCATTTTGTAATCTCAAAACTGTATACGTAAGAAAGTCAGTCATAAAAGCGATAAACAAATTTGTGTTGTCCGTAAAGGAAAATTTGTGTGTTCCCAGTAGTATATCTGGCATTATCTTAGATAACTAAATCCACCTAGCGAGGCCTGAGTACGGCAAGCGGGAGAGACAAACTGTCGTTAATGTTTGGAGTCTGGTTTCCAGGTTAGTGTTTGGTCCGGGTCCGGCGGTGGCAGTTGACGGAGGTGGAATTTGCTGGGCTATGTCGGCCTTTGAGAAGCCTCAGATCATCGCCCATATCCAGAAGAGCCTCAACTACACGGTGTTTGACTGTAAATGGGTGCCATGCAGCGCCAAATTTGTGACCATGGGCAACTTCGCACGGGGCACCGGCGTCATTCAGCTGTATGAGATCCAGCACGGGGAACTGAAGCTGCTTCGGGAGGTGGGTGATGGGTCGAGACTGCCCACTTCAGGATCTGGGAATGTCTGTAAGGGAGCAAGTACCAATCCTGGGGTTCGTATTCTTCTTTGCCCAAAGCCTTTGACTAGCATCTCTCCAAAACACAGCTCGAGCTGCGCAAGACGAGCGAAGCTGACCGCACACTAAGGAATCTTTCCAACTTAAAATGCTTTTGTTGGAGCCCTGAATTCTCTTCAGCTGGCTGGTTCATCCACGCCTTGCCGGCGTCTTTCTCCAGCCATCCCCAGCGCAGTCCAGCGCGAGATCTTTGGGAGGTGACGTTAAGCATTCGTGTCTAAGTTCGAGACCTTTCTCGGCAGTTCGCATGTTTGCTGAGAGTTTGTTACTACGCCCATGTTAGCAAAATGCTTTTTCACACCAGCAGACCCAAAGCGGCGCCTACCCCCAGGGAACCTTTAGTGTAATTGGAGGAGACAACCTTACACATTTATTCATTCTTTCAACAAGTATCGGTTGAGGACTTGGTATTCCCAGGCATGTGAATGGCAAGGTCCCCAATCTCATGGAGTTTATTTTGTAGTAGGGGAGATAATCAATGAAATAAGTTCTTTAAAATAAAGGACCACGGTTCTATGAGAGTAAAAACAGATTTGGGATGGGTCGAAGCCTCAGTGGTTAAGCGCTTGACTGCTAACTGAAAGGTCAGCGGTTGGAACCCACCAGCCGCTCTGCGGGAGAAAGATGTGGCTGCTTCTGTAAAGATTTACACCTTTGGAAACCCTAGGGGGCAGTTCTGCTGTGTACTATAGGGTCGCTGTGAGGCTTGAATTGACTCGCTGGCACCCAACAGCAACAACAGAAGCTAAGTAAGACAAACTGGGAGTGGAGAATGAGACTTCCAGGAGATACAGCATATACGGAAGCCCAGAGGTGGAGAGGGTTTTTATCACTTAAGAAACAAGAGGGATAATCAGGGACCAGACCTTGCAAGATATGTAGGCCATTTAAAGGATTTATGCCTTTATTCTAATAGAAATGGGATGTCCTTGAAGGGCTTTAAGTAGAGTGTGGCAAGATCAGATTTACAAGTTTTTTAAAAGATCACTAGTGAAAGAATTAGAAAATAACAATAACCAACATTTTTATAGCTCTTCACAATTTAAAAAATGCCTTGATTTGGGTTGCCTGGAAAAAAGAAAAACGATCGGGCATCATCAGATGTTTAGTATTGTAATAGACTACAAATGCAGGGAAGCTTGAGAACTCCAGGGCTCAAAAGCTATGGAGAGAATCCGCTTGGAGGAGGTGACAGTTAAACTGGTAAGTAAAGGATGAACACAATTTCAGTAGGCAAGTTTAGATTAGAAGGTATGCAAGGCCCCAACCCACTTTAAAGTTTCCGTGAGTGACTGTTTTCTTGTTTTACCACCACTTAGCCACCAGGCACTTGTTGCTATTTTAAGATCCAGTTCAGATTGTCAATTTACAAAGCCTTTCCTGATCCCCACACAAAGTAAGTTTTCTTTACACTGTATTCCTGTAGTACTTATTGTCTGTGCCAGGAGTGCATATCCTGTCCCATTTATTTCTGACTAGATTGTAAGCTCTTTTCCAGTAAGGACAGTGCCTTTCTATAGTGTTGTCAGTAAGGAGCAGCCACTCAATAAGTATTTGTTAAAAGGATGAGTGAACATAAGTCTGTAAATAGGCTGTAACTTGGGAAATTTAAATATCGGTCTATTAATCATTAATCAACTGTGGATTAGGAGTTTGAACAAATGAGGAACGTTGGAGTGGTAGGGAGAAACTTAAAGCTGAAGTATTAGGAACAAATGCCAATAGAAGCTCGAGTAGAGAGTATCTACAGACTTGTGACTTTTTTAATAAGAATATATGATTTGTGCACTTTTCAGGAATACACTTATTCCAGAAAGTGAAATATTGCTCTTTGTCTCTTGTAGAGATTCTAGCAAATTTTAAGTTTTGTTTGTTTTTGTTTTTACTTTTGCTTTTGAACAGAAGTAATATATCTTCATGATAGAACATTTAGAAAATATAGATAGGACAAAGAAGACTATTAATATCAGCTATAATCTCACCCCAGGAATATCCACTTTTTATATTTTCACCTGTATCTTTTGGGGTCTTCTATTTTTTTTTTTTTTTTTTTCTGTATAAACTACGTACTGAGAAACTAATATTTCATGGTACTATGCTAAGGAAGGACCAAAGATATTTGAAAGATGAGTCCTTTCCCCTAAGGAGCCTTCCCTGTCAAAACAGAGTAAAACAAACTCAAAAACACATTTAAGAACTTAGATTGTATTTGGCTGTGATGGTGCAATGGAAAAGAATATAGGTTAAATATAGGCACAGTGGTTCGCAACCCTTACTGTGCCTGTGCATCAGGATCATCTGAATGTGTTTTGTTACCCTTACTTGTTTTTCATTTTAAAATATTCATTGTTTGGCCCCACCCTTAGAAATGCTAATATAATGGGTCTGGACTCGGGTAAGGCCTGGAAATCAGTATTTTTAACCACCCCCCTCCCCCCGGAGATTCTAATGCATTGCAGGGTTGAGAACCATCGAGCTAGGTGAAGTATTTATTAAAATATTAGGAAACATACTTGATTTAGTCAGCGTGAAGCCACCTTAAGTCATGTGCTCCAAATCCTATGCAACCAAGATAAAAACGAGTGAAGGAAGCAAATCAGTCTTTATGATGCCTTCCTTATCTTGTTGGTAAGAGGGTAGACAGGGAATGGAGGGCAGGGTTTCCATGGACAGTAGAGCAGTTTGTTGTACTACCCAAACAAAGGTGCCTGAGCAAGGGTTCGATGGGAGCTAAAAGCCACTTCTTGTTCCCTCAAGCCTTACTCATATAAAACTTCATCAGCCTATAAAGAACAGCTTTTTTTGTAATTGGCACAAGGATACCGTATGGACTAGAGGTGGTCCTGAAAGACAGAATCATGGTTACGGATGTTTATACTGTAAAAATTAATAATAAGCTAATAAAGTTCTGCTGTTTTAGCCCCTTTGCCACTGAATACACTACTTGTTAGCTTTGGTTGACTGAACCTTCTAATGTTAATTAAGTAGTGCCAGGATGTGGAGGAGGAAATAGTGACAGGCTGTACTAGACCCACCCACAGACAGAACAGAAATAGCTCTCACGGGAATTATAGATCATGAGTTTCTTAAATAATGTTAATTTATTACTGTAGCAAAGAGAACCAACAACTAGGCCAAGTACGACCAGCATTGATGGTTGTTTTCAATGTCATGTAGCAAAAGTTATTAATATAAACTTCATTTTTTTTTTTTAACCAGTTTTCTAATGAAAAATTTGAAGTAGGCACCTAATTCTTTTCATCTTTTCTTTCCAAAGGTAAAATATCATAACGGGCAAAGAGGGAGCCCTTTTATGACCTTTAAAAAATTATCTTTGCTCCAGTGTCCTCTTAATTTAACTGCTGTTAACGATTTCCGGGAATGTCTTAGGACAGAGAAAACATGCCTGCCTTTTAAGTCCGTTTGGCAGCATTGCTCAGCCCTTTTGAGCAAATGAAATGCAGTCCCACCTGTTCCATGCGGATTCTAATGTGTTTATACATCTGAGTTTATTTTTAATAAGTTGATACATTTTGAGTTTAATTTGATTTTTGCAAATTTGACCCCTAGTATCTTTAAATCTCTTTATGTTCCTTTGATTTAGGAGGAGAGGAAGAAGATGAGGGAAGCATAATACCATATATTTCTATCTTGTAAAGATAAGAATGAAGGTAAAAACCAGTGGATAGAAATCTGAACGTAGTTTAATTCATGCCTGTGTCCACTAACCTCCCCAGCCCATTGCAGGATTAGAACATTTCTTTGGTACTGTTTACTAATGACTCTCAGATTTACAAAATGGGAGCTACGTCATAAAATGTTTATTTACTTGCTTTACGTATGTGTCTGGAAGTAGCTTAATTTAGTGGAAAGAGCTTGGAGTCTACCTGGCTCTTGGGACCTTGGGCAAGTCCTCTAAGCCTCAGTTTCCTCTGCTTGAAAGTGGCTTTCCAAACACTTGTACAGTGTTGTATGTTTTAGAAAGAGAAAGGGTGTTCTAGTCTAGAAAAACACCTAGAATAGTATCTGGTATGTAGTTGTTCAATATATGGATGCTATTTTCATTATTGCATGTAAATTACATTGGGAACTGCATGGTCTGTCAGAGCCCTGGGATGTGAAAACGTGGCGGTAGTACATGGAGAAAAGAAAAGAGCAAAGTGAAGTCTAGAGTGATTTCTCTCTCCTCAGCACTGACTGAGAAATTAATAGTTGTTCATTTATACTGTCGTTCAACAAACGTTGAGCACCTACTACTTGTTGAACAAATTAGACAAGGCCTGGCTCTCTGGTGTTCACGTTCTAGGAAGGGGGCAGATAGATAATTGAATGAATAAGATAATTTTGTTGACAAGTGCAATAAAGAGGATCACGGGGGTGAGGTGACAGTGATTAGGGAGAGTATAGGGGGTTCCACCTCAGACTGGGGGGGCAAGGGAGCCTCTTGGGAGAGGTTAACATTTGAACTGATGTCTGAGTGAGGTGAAGAAGGGAGACGTGATGATGGGGGGTGGGGGTAGCGGTAGCGGGGAGCAGTTCAGCAAAATGCAAATGTCCTGAGGTGGAAATGACCTTGGTGTGTCTGAAGAAGAAAAAGAACGCAGCTGTGGCTGGAGTGTAGTGGAGAGAACTAGAGTAGCAGCAGGTGAGGTCAGAGAGAAAGGCAAGGTCAGATTTTAAAGAGTTTTGTGTATTTTGTATGCCACAGGCCTTGGTGCCACTCCTGTGGGTCTAGGGGTACCTCTAAACGTAGATTCATCTTAATTTTTTATATTTGTAATAAAGACCCATTTTTAGCATCCATGCAGTGGCAATTGCAGAAATATCTAGTATAAGGCCTGCCATGTAATAGACTGGTTCTCAGTTTGTTTTCTTCCTCCTAAGATTGGGCTTTTCAATTGTTCAGGTGTCAGAGCATCTGAACATCGTGATACCGGTTTTGGAACACCATGAAATATTGGAGCAGTCAATTTCATCTCTGAACAAGGGGGAGTTTTTCCAGCAGAAAAATCTGACTATATTGTGCACATTCTGATCTTTATGTCACAAGAAGTCTTCATACTTTTTTCCCGGTTTTCCTGTCGGTGTTCATTTGCTAGTGTTTTCTTAAAGACAAACTTATTTAAGAAAATATAATTTTAAGAAAAACATTTCTAATGACTAATTTTTTGTGTGAATTTTCTAATTACCCTGTTATTTTATGTTAGTACCAGAAGGTCAGTGTGTTCCAGGAGCATAGTTTGAGATTCTCTATTCTAAGAGATCTAAAAAGGTGAAAGAATAATAGGGAGGAGAGTTTTTGCTTCTAGTTTTTTACTACTGACAGAAAAACCTTTTAGAAAATCTTGGAAGAGTTGGGTGCTGAAAAGTGGGGGTTAGCTTTCGGCTCTGCCACGGCTTGTGGAGAATAGGAGCCCTCGTTACAGGCTCCAGGTGATGGGAGTGGAATTATGGGAAGCAGGATGCGTGAGCTGGCGGAAGAGAAGAAAATGGGCCGCCAGTCTTCCCAGTGCTTCTCTGAGAAGAATTTTCCAGAGGGTTGTATCAGATAGATGATGGCAAGTCTCCCGCAGCTCCTAATCACCCTAGTCTCCTGGAAACACATTCCTGTCCATCAGGGCCCACCTGCTTCTTATCTTGGAGGCCTGTTTTTAGCTTCTGCTTCAGATTTTGGGAGCCATTGTCAATGGCTTAGAGCTGGGGGAGACCCAGGCCCAGTAAGACAGATGGGAGAAGGAAGTAACTGTTTCATCAGTTTGAACTCTGAATTAATTTAACCATAGAAATTGTGGCCTAAGAGTGGCTAAATGCTATACCACTATTAATACATTTCGGGTACCAGTACTGTACTTTTATTTGGGCAGAAGAGGCAGGAAGGACTTAAGTGGTTTGGAATTGGAAACTGTCTCTGTTGTTTAATGACAAAATGTTGATCCTCAAAATCAAATAGTGGTTAATTATTTGCAGTTAATACTGATGCCACCTTGAATCACCTATGCATTAAAAAGAAAAAATCACTTTCTGTGATTCTGTGCTTCTCATCAATATGATCTTTTATAATCATGCTATTATAGATGACTGATTTTGTTTACTGGACAACTTCAAGGAGGCTGTGAATGCTTTATTTTAGACCTGGCTACAATGGTAACTGCTCATTTGTCCAGATCCCAAACAGAAAACTCAACAAGCTGGGAGTTTCCAAAGCCCTATACCATATAGTGATATCTTTTGAATTGTGAAAAAGAAAGTTCAGTTATAATTTCAGTGTTAAGTGAATTGTATTTTCTTCTTTGAAACCCGCTGTGTGTATCCTATATGGAAATGCTCAGCCAAGAATTTAAAGTGCCAGGGAGATTATTTTTTAAATTATTTGAAACAGTCATTCTTAGTGGGAGGGATGAGGGTTGGCCCAGGAACCGAAGGGTTACAAATGCCCTGGAAACTGGAGAATTCAGCAGAGGGAAAAGTTTATCTGGATATATTGTTAAATGAAGAAAGTCAAGTGAAAGAACAATATACTGTGACCTTCCTTGTGGTAAAAGAAACCTTTGTGTAAGTGTGTAGAAAACGGTCTGGAAGGGTGGGGTTACTTCGGGTGGGTGTTAAAGGGAGACTCACTTTCTACCTTCCATTCTTTGGTTTTGTTTGACTGTTTACAGGGAACATGTATTATTTTTGTAAACTTTAAGAATAAAAAAAAATATTGTAAGAGACTAAGAAGGAGTAGTTTTGCCCAGTTGAGGCTGACGGTCAGTGGGAGGTGATCCAGGGCGAGAGTGTGGAGTGGGCCAGGTTGCCATCCAGTCGACTGACCCACGGCAGTGCCACGGGTGTCAGAGTAGAACTGTGCTTCGTAAGGTTTCCAGTGGCTGATTTTTCAGAAGTAGATTGCCAGACCTTACCTTTCAGTTAGCAGTAGAGTGTGTTAACCTTGTGTACCCAGAAACTCCATCTAGTTCCAGATTCCAGTTTCCAGGAGCCAAGCAACAGGAAAAGCAGTTAGAGATTTCAGTGACCTGGACAAGTGGAGTTGGGAATGGGTCGGGGCAGTGGAGAAATTGAAAACCTCAGGGAGTAAAGGAGCTTAGTCAAAGACCAAGGTATAGGAGTCCCTGGGAGTAGTATAATGATTAATGTTTGGGTTGTAAACTTGAGGTAAGGGGACATCTCATTCATCTTTGCATCCTCATCTACCTAGTTCAGTGCTTTACATATGGTAGAAATTTGTTAAATGCTGAACATGTGAGCCAAACAAATCAGTGAAGCTCTGGGTTTTAGTCTACTCGTTGTCTGTGAGAGGAGGATATTGTATTAGATCGTTTCCAAGGACCCTTTCCACGATACAGTCCTCTTCGTATGATTTCTGTAGGTCCCATACCTTAAATAGTGTACTGTATGTAGTTGTTTTACTAATGTAACTATATACAATATGGGGAGCGGTAACCTTTCAAGTTAAAGAAACCTCCAAAGATTGACTAATTCTTTGGCTGACAAAACCAAGCCTAACCCGTTCCTGTCAAATCAGTTCTAACTCATAGTGACCCTGTAGGACAGAGTAGAATTGCCCCACAGAGTTTCCAAGGAGGGGCTGGTGGATTCGAACTGCCAACCTTTTGGTTAGCAGCCTGAGCTCTTAAGCGCTGCACCACCAGGGCTTTGGCTGATGGGTATACAAGTCTCTGGAGAAAATGGGACGTAAACATCTTTTGTTTGTAAGGTTCTGCAGGAAGGCACATAAACATTTTTGTTCCTATAGCCATCCAGAAAGAATAATATCTTCATTATGTTTTCATTTCTACTGAGGATCTCTCGGAAGGATGCTATATTAAATGCTGAAATTTTCATATTTGCAAATCATCGGAGATGGTGGAATTGTCAACATTTGGATGTCCCATTTGGGAGATGAGAGGAAGGGCAAATAGAAATACAATTTTAAAAACCTAATAAATACTTCCTTTTTGATATTTGTATACTTTGAAGCTATTTAAAAAAAAAAAAAACTAGGGAAAAAACATGATCATTTGTAGCAGAAAACATTTCGTGTCTTTTATATTATGTGTCTTACTTAAATCCCGTAACAGACCCATAAATGTTGTGGACTATAAATAGCTGCTTACATAAATAACGTAGCCTCTCTTCCCCCTTCTATCCAGATTGAAAAGGCCAAACCCATTAAATGTGGAACATTCAGTGCAACATCTTTACAGCAGAGATACTTAGCTACTGGAGACTTTGGTGGAAACCTTCATATATGGTAAGATTATTTAATCAGTATTTAGACAGATGAGATAAGCAGTTTCTTTGATATTTTTGTTACTCTTCCTCTGAAAGAGAATTCTAATTTTAAAATGTACCTTACTTGTTCAGTTTTAGCATTTTATGGAAATGTGAGGAAGATTTTTTAATATATTTCTAGATTTTATATCAAAAATTCATTTAAAAATACAAATCTTTTCTTCTTTAGATAGTTCAAATAATGTTACCAGTGTTTTCACACAAGCTGTTTGATACTAGCAGTTGACACCCCTTATTTGTAAGTGAAAGTCTATTTCCCTTCCACCTTTAAGGACACAATGTGTGAAAATGCACATGTATAACATTGAAAAATTAGATATTTACATCTCAGCAAGAGATTTGACATTACAGAATAGACAGCAATGAGTTTTTTCTTTTAGTTTTTGAATGTAGAACTGCTTTATTCTTTCAAAGTGAGTTTTTTGTTACTTTTTTAATGCTTAATATCTAAGCACAAATTTTTAGGAACATATTTATTAAACAAATCAAAATAAACCTGTTTTGAATGAACAAAATCATTATTGTGTCAAAGGCTTTTTAATTGTCATGTTTTTTGTAGAGTTATTCCTTCATATTTAAATTACAATTGAATGAGTTGAGTTGTTGTTGTTTGGTGCCTTCAGGGTGGTTCCTACTCCATAGTGACCCTAGGTAAAACACAGCGAAACACTGCCCAGTCCTGCACCATCCTCACAGTCGTTGTCATGCATGAGCCCATTGTTGCAGCTACTGTGTTAGTTTATCTCGTTGAGGGTCTTCCTCTTTTTTGCTGACCCTCTACTTTATCAAACGTGATGTCCTTCTCCAGAGACTGATCCCTTCTGATAACATCCAAAGTACGTGAGACGAAATCTCGCCATCCTCGCTTCTAAGGAACATTCTGGCTGTGCTTCTTCCAAGACGGATTTGTTCGTTCTTCTGGCAGTTCACGGTATATTCGGTATTCTTTGCCAGCACCGTAATTCAAGGGCATAAGTTCTTCTTCGGTCTTCCTTATTCATTGTCCAGCTTTCGCATGCATATGAAGCAATTGAAAATACCGTGGCTTGGGTCAGACGCAGCTGAGTCCTCAAGGTGACATCTTTACTTTTTAATACTTTAAAGAGGTCTTTTGCAGCAGATTTGCCCAATGCAGTACGTCCTTTGATTTCTTGACTGCTGCTTCCATGGGCATTGATTATGGATCCAAGTAAAATGAAATCCTTTAAAACTTCAATATTTTCTCCATTTATCATGATGTTGCCTATTGGTCCAGTTGTGAGGATTTTTGTTTTCTTGGTTTTGAGGTGCAATCCACACCGAAGGCTGTGGTCTTTGATCTTCGTCAGTAAGTGCTTCAACCCCTCTTCAGTTTCAGCAAGCAAGGTTGTGTCATCTGCATATCACAGGTTGTTAGTGAGTCTTCCTCCAATCCTGGTGCCACATTCTTCATATAGTCCAGTTTCTCGGATTATTTGCTCAGCGTACAGATTGAATAAGTATGGTAAAAGGATACAACCCTGACACACACCTTTGCTGACTTTAAACCACACAAGCTCCCCTCGTTCTGTTCAAAAGACTTCCTCTTTTTTCTATGTACAGGTTCTTCGTGAGCACAGTTAAATGTTCTGCAATTCTCGTTCTTCGCAGTGTTACCCATGATTTGTTTTGATCCACACAGTTGAATGCCTTTGCAGTCAATAAAACACAGGTAAACATCTTCCTTATGTGCTCTGCTTTCAGTCAAGATCCATCTTATGTCAGCAATGGTATTCCTCGTTCCACGTCCTCTTCTGAATCCAGCTTGAATTCCTGGCAGTTCCCTGTCGATGTACTGCTGCAGCCGTTTTTATATTAATGATATTGTTCAATAATTTCTGCGTTCTGTTGGATCGCCTTTCTTTGGAAGGTGCACAAATATGGATCTCTTCCAGTCGATTGGCCAGGTAATTGTCTTCCAAATTTCTTGACATAGACAAGTGAGCGCTTCCAGTTCTGTATCTGTTTGTTGAAACATCTCAGTTGGTGTTCTGTCAATTCCTGCAGCCTTGTTTTTGCCAGTGCCTTCATGCAGCTTGGACTTCTTCCTTCAGTACCATGAGTTCCTGCTGATGTGCTACCTATCATATGCTTGAACATCGACCAGTTCTTTTTGGTACAGTAACTATATTCCTTCCATCTTCTTTTGATGCTTCCTGTGGCGTTCAATATTTTGCCCATAGAATCCTTAAGATTGCAACTTGAGGCTTAAATTTTTTTTTTCAGGTCTTTCAGCTTGAGAAATGCAGAACACGTTCTTCCCTTTTGGTTTTCTAACTTCAGGTCTTTGCACATTTCATAATAATACTTGTACTTTGTCTTCTCCACCCACCCTTTGAAATCTTCTGTTCAGCTCTTTTATTTCATCATTTATTCCATTCGCTTTAGTTACTCTGCATTCAAGAGCAAGCTTCAGAGTCTCTTCTGGCATCCATTCTGGTCTTTTCTTTCTTTCCTATCTTTTTAATGATCTCTTGCTTTCTTCATGAATGTTGTCCTTAACATTATCCCACAACTCTTCTGGTCTTTGGTCATTAATGTTTAATGCGTGAAATCTAGTCTCAAGATCATCTCTAAATTTAGGTGGCATATACTCAAGGTTGTACTTTGACTCTGGTGGACTTGTTTTAATTTTCTTCAGCTTCAGCTTGAACTTGCATCTGAGCAATTGATGGTCTGTTCCACAGTCGGCCCCTGGCCTTGTTCTGACTGATGATACTGAGCTTCTCCATCATGTCTTTCAACAGATGTAGTCCTCTTTAATTATTTTTCAGGACTGCCTCTTAATATTAATCATTTAAAATAAGCAGAAATATTCTAGAAAAAAACTGTTTTCCCTGTGTCATGTTTTTAATATGATCTTTCCTGATTCTCATTTGGATTCTGGTACTTTATAGTTAAATTACCTTGACATATTTATCTGTCTTAGAATCATAATGTAAAACAGGATGAAACTATCTTACTTTCTTCTTGATTTAACTGCTTGATATTTAAGTTAGCATTAATTAGAATGCATCAGTTCTTACATGCTGTGTCATATACTTTCAGAGAAATTGGGAGAGAGGCCAGTCTGAATTTTATTGTTAAAAATAAATATAATTTATTTCAAGAATATGCAATAAATATAACTGTTGATGTTCTCCCTAATAAGAGTTTCCTAGACTACTACAGTTATTATGGACTTATTTTTACGGATAAGTCTTATAATTTCATGTAAAAAAATTAGTAATGTTTTAGAGTCTATAAAAATAGTAAAACAGTTTGTTCTTTTAATTAGAACCACAATCCTATTTGGTCTCTTCATTCTTTCACAGTGATGTTACAAAGGTAAACATCATCTAAACTAGGTTGAACTACCTCAGATTTTGAAAAGTAAAATTTAACTAATGTTGGCCCAGTTGGCATTACATTTTTGAATAGTCTCGTTATTTAAAAAAAAAAAAAAAAGTATATTATTGAAAACTGACTTATTAAAGGGAAATTTGGATAGAGGCTGTACTAGGAAAGCAGAAGAAGGGGACGAATGGAGGGAGGCAAGAGAAGATGTGTATTAACGTAACCTAATTGAACCGTTCATCAAGCATACATCGTCTATCGAAGAGCCAAGCACACATAGTAATGGGTACTTTCCTACATACTTTTCTCTTAACTAACCTAGAAGTAGACAGACTTCAGCCAGTTTGGCTGTAATATTGTTACCAGTGTGATGATACACAGAAAAAATATATAACTAGGTGGAAATCCATATGGAATTCAGTGAGAAAATAATACACGGTAAAGGAAGAAATGTATGCAAAATAAACACTATGCATATTTTATCATTAAAAAAGGTCTCAAGATCGAGATATCAAGGCCTACTATGGAAGCATTCGAAATCACTTTAAATTCACTCTCCATGTAAAGAAAGCAGTGGCTATCAGACTTCACTGTACCAATGAGTCAGCAGATTTGGGGCCCCATCCCAGAGATGCTCATTCATTATGTCTAGGGTGGAGCCCAGGAATCTCCTGAACCCGTAGACTCTTGGGCTCTGTGTTTAACAACAAGCACACCTGGTAATTCATGTGCAGCCTTCCTAGAAAGTTAGTTTTTGAGGAATGCTGAGCGGGCTTGAATGGTGACAGTTCTTACTGAGACTTGGAAAAAGATAAAGTAGAGAAAAACATTTAGCATTAGATACATAAATTACCCTCACAGGAAAGCTGTTATTTTTAAACAAAAATCTAAATATAGTGTCTGTTCTTAATAGTGGACTTAAATGTTGGGCATGTGAAGTAAGAAAGAAGCTGTTTTCTGTTTAGGAATTTGGAGGCTCCCGAGATCCCAGTGTATTCTGTAAAGGGCCATAAAGAAATTATCAATACTATAGATGGCGTAGGTGGACTAGGAATTGGGGAAGGAGCGCCTGAAATTGTGACTGGCAGCCGAGATGGTGAGTCAAAGTATTCTGTGTATTTTTAATTTTTTTTTTTTTTTTTTTTTTAAGGAAAAGCTCTATGTAACAGTATAGCCTCTCTGTGTGGAAATCCTCCTCAGTCGCCTTGACCCCCTAAATCTAACATACTTGCTTCCACTTTTAGGCAAGTCTGATTGCATATCCTTCCGTTGTTTCAGACTTCTGGGTATTTTGAGACAGAAGCATAGAACTTACTATTTTCATTTTGAGCTGGTTCAGCTACTAAGAATGATAGTTTCCTATGAACCTTGAAGAATTTTAAATTTCTTTGCAGGTTTTTGAGGCAGCTAATGATACAATGTGGGAGGCAGCTTTTCACTTTCTTTTTTTAAAAAGCAGAGTTAGTACTTGTGAAAAATTGTCAGATTGACAGCTGGGTTGAACACTGAAGTTCTGTGTTCCTCCCGCTGAGCATTGTTGAGTGCTCCAAGGGCACCGACTTTGCTTTTCCACCTTGTGACCAGGTCTTCTGGTGTCCAGCTATCCCAAGTGACTGTCACAGAGTCACAATTTTGTGTTGCCTCGTGGTGGGCGTGGTTCATGAGAGATTTGGTATCATAGTTGATTCGACTAGTTTTTAAATAGCTGCTCAAGATCATGAGGAGATTGTTTTCGAAGAAAAATGGGATGTAATTTTATGATAGGCTGTGTTTTAGAAATCAATTTTTTTTTCATTATAAAAGCAATAGGGAATACAGAAGGAAGAAGTTTAGTCTCTACTGCACTAGGCAACCGTTATAATTTTGTTTTACTTTTCCAGTTTTATAGGTAATTTTGCATAATTATTATCAGTATGAATACAATTTTGTATTTTTTTCATTTTGTGTTGCATGCAAATATTGCTCCTTCCATATAGTTTTTATAATTATTATTTTAATAACTACTGTTCCATCATATGCATGTCACAATGTACTTGACCATGACCCTGTTAATTAGCATTCAGCTTGCTTTAAGTTTTTTGGCAGGATGACTTAAAAATAATGGCAAAATGAGTATCATCGTACATGTAACTCTTTTGGAAAACACATACTTTATAATTTTTAAAATGTATTGTCAAATCTTTCCAAGTGCTTATTTACCTTGTCAGCTACAATGGATAAGAATACCATTGCTAGTCTACCCTACCAGCACTGGTTTTCTTTTTTTTTTTCCCCCCTAATTTTGTAGACAAAAACGGTGCTCTATTCTAGTTTGTGTTAACTTCTTTCTGTTTGTTTACTAGTTAATTTTTGGTTTGCATTGTTTATGTTTCTTGCTCATTTAACTATTACAAACTTAACATTTATCTTATCAATTTATATAAACCCTAAAAGTAGCTTTTTTAATGACTAACTTAGTTTTATTCCTGGAGATAAATCTAGTGAAACATCTTCCTTTTCCTGAGTTTATTATCCTTTTTAAAGATTTTTTGTCCTTTTCCTATTCTCTCTCAGATATTTGCCTTTTAGCCATTTTGTTGCGACTGTTTGTATTTCTCCTTAGTCAGTCAGTCAGTGACATCATTTAGTTAGTAGTCTGGTAATTTGAATTAAAATGAGGGAGTTGAAATTAAATTGAGAAAGAATTGTGTTAATTTTATCTAATAGTTCCCTTTTCTCTGTTGCCACAAGGAAGTTAAACTTTATTATATATGAAATAGTGTTCTAAAACTCCATGTAAGAAATCATAGATATGAAAATTAGAGTTTACTCATCTGTATTAAAAAAAATACCAATGCTTATATGAATAGTAAGGAAGCATTTAAAATGACACTGGTATTATTCCAAATAAACAAAGTAATTCATTAGTTTTAGGCTCAAAACAAAGAAAATAAGCCATGATCTGAATTGCACAGTTTCTATTTGCCTTGTCAGCCATCCTTGTGGAGAATTTAAGCAACCCAAACCCATTGCCTTCGAGTCGATTCCGACGCATAGTGACCATACAGGACAGAGTAGAACTGCCCCATAGGGTTTCTAAGGAGGATTCGAACTGCTGACCTTCTGGTTAGCAGCCAAGCTTTTAACAACCATGCAGCAGCGCTCCACAGAGAACTTAGGAATAGCATATTGGCTTTTCTGTGTACGTATTAATTGGAAATCAAGTCAGTAACATGAGTTATTTTTCTGATATTAAATACAGTTTACCCAGTTAGAAGTCTGAAAAATGTGGATATTTTTCAGATGTCATGCCATCTACAGTACTGCCTTGAGTGCAGGAAGCTGTAGGAAGACAATGTAGAAAAGAAACAACTTGAGCCTTCACTATTAATTTTCACCAACTCACGTTTATTCATGACAGGAACTGTCAAGGTGTGGGACCCAAGGCAGAAAGATGATCCTGTCGCTAATATGGAACCTGTACAAGGAGAAAACAAGAGAGACTGTTGGACTGTGGCATTTGGTAAATTATTGAAGAACTCTTACATTTGAAGTAGCAGATGGTAAAAAGCACAGTGCTGCAAGGAAGTCCTGAGAGTCTCTGTGTTGTGTGTTTTGTGGATTATTCTGACAGTTTAGTGAGGCAGATGTTCGTGGTGGTTAATATTGGGCTCTGGGGCCTGGGTTTGAATCCCAGCTCTGCTGTTTATTGGCTGAGTGATGTCACCAAACTTTTCTGTGCTTCGGTTGCTTCATTTATAAAATGCAACTAATAATCGCACCTGCTCAGTAGTGTTGTCATGAGGATTCAGTGAGCTAACACGTGTAAAGTGCTTAAAGTTGTGCTTCGAATATTAAGTCCTCAGAAATAATTGCTATTATTAGTTTGTATTTCTTTTTAATTAGATAATATTGACTTTGCTTAGAACCAAATGCCGTTAATGGTATAAGCAGGGCCTTGAATGCAGCTGGTAACCTAGCAAATCTTATACTTCACTGTACACAGAATATGTTTATTTTCTCGAAAATAGTAATGTCATGACAAAATTGCTTTTTATAAATCTGATATTGTATTCTGTTAATATTCTTAAATGAATATTTATTTTATTGGACTGATATTTGCTCCTGGGTATCTTGCTGAGCACCACCGTTAAACTAATTTTTGCTTCTAGAGGATATGAGCCATATTTAGTTTCAAACTAAGTATTTGTAAGTGGAGGTTGAAGGTATACACGAACTGTTCAACTTTTTATGTTCTTTTTAAATTGGACTGGTATTTATAAAAGGAAAGTTCTAGATTTCCAATTAAAAATTATTATATGGGAATTACTGTGTGTTTGTATATTGTGAGCAATAATGTAAACTTAAGACATGTATGCTTTGGGGAGAAATTTCAGGATTACTATTTAGAATGATCATTTAAAAATGGATATAATAATTAAAAAGTAATTATCTTTGGGTTCATTAAAGCTCTTTTAGCATTGATCTCAAGAACATAAGTGCAGTTTTAAGCCTAGGATATTAAGTTTAAAATAAAACTTATCCATTGATTTGACAATTTTTTATTAATCCCAAGAATATGCAAAGCACCGTGGAGCATGCAGAGATGAAAGTGAAAGCCTCAAGAAGCTTACAGTGTAGTGAAGAGGGCATGATAGCTATAGAAAAAATTATAAGGTAGGAGTGATAAAAGGTCACGAGAGGGATGGATAAATGCAAAAGGAATCCAGAGGGAGAGATAACTGAGGAGGAGGAAATTTCAAACTTACAGAATAGCTTAAAAAGTGTCTGGGGAAGTATGTAGAGGGGAATGTTGTTGCTAGTTGCCATGGAGTCAATTCCGACTCATGGCAACCCCATGTTTACAGATTAGAACTGCTCTGTAGGGTAGAGGGGACTGATGGTTAGAAAAAGCCTTGGAGATGGCTTGGGACCATAGCCAGCGGTGTGGTTTAGATCATCTGCAGGTGGTAAGCCTTTGGAGGTTTTTGCAAGGATGAGATGTAAGCAGATCTTTAGGAAAATTAAACTGGTGGTGGGTGGTCAGGAGAGATGAGTGGTGAGGGGATACGAGTTCAGAAACTCTTTGCGATATTCCAGGGAAGACATAGGTTAGAAGCAATGTGGATGGAGCAGAGAGAATTGATTCAAAAGATAATTTTGTAGCAAAATAAATAGAATTTGACCATTTATTGGATAAGAGAGACAAGGGAAAGGGCTGTGTCCAAGATGACTGGGTTTTGAGGCTGATTGTGAGATGAATGATGTCATTAATTGAAAAATTCCCACAAGGGATAGGGTGGTTTCTGAGGGAAGATGATGACGTCAGTTTTGGACATGATGAGTTTAAGACACAGGTGCACCGTCTAGGTGGAGCCACAGTCGGAAATGCAGAACTGGTGTTTATGAGAAAGAGGGGCTTGGAGGCAGTGGAGAACGAAGGCCTTGGGATAAGATGGCCAGGCAGGCTAGCACAGAGCAGCCTCCCTCTCACTTAACATTGTTTCCCCGGCAAGAGGTACTCAGGAGAGTAATCCTGGACCCAAACAGGATGAATTTAACTAGAGATTGTAACTTACCTTAGGTGTGATCACGTCCATGCAACTAAAGATATGTCACAGTGTACTACAACTTATTTGAGGTTTCCCTTCAAAGATGGAATAACACCAGAACAACAATTTGCAAAATAAATAAGTTTTAAAGTAGTTTCTATTTGTATTCAAATGTAGTTACTGTCAAAGAAAGCAATAGAAGCATAGCTGTATTTCTTCTCCCGGACCCTACTATGTTTGATGAGCGTCGTCTTTTTTTAACAATATATATTTTTTTCTCATGTACTTCTTAGTGTCTTTATTTACCTTCGTCAAGTTGTGCTGACTTCACCCATATTTAGGATTGTCTTTCCCATCACCAAAAGCATCAAGTGTCTGCTGTTTAGAAAGTGATTCCTCCTCTGTCTCCCTCCCATCCCTGGTAACCATCAAAGAACTTTGCTTTCTGTGTGTGTCTGTTCTTGACTTTTGACAATAGTGGGACCATACAATAGTTGTCTTTTTGTGATTGACTTATTTCACTCAGCATAATGTCCTCCAGATTCATCCTTGTTTTAAGACATTTCACAGACTCATTATTCTTTATAGCTGCATATGTATGTGTCACAGTTTGTTTATCCATTCATCTGTTGATGGGCACTTAGGTTGTTTCCATCTTTTTGCTATTGTGAATAATGCTGTAATGAACATAGGTGTGCATATGTCTGTTTGTGTCATTGCTCTTTTATCTCTAGGATAGATAAACCTAGGAGTGAGATTACTGGATCATAAGGTATTTCTATCTCTAGCTTTTTGAGGAAGTGCCATACTGTTTTCCGTAGTGGTTATACCATTTTATAATCCCTCCAACAATGTGTAAGTGTTCCAATCCCCTCACAACCATGCCAGCATTTGTTGTTTTCTGTTTTTTTGATCACTGCCATTTTTGCAGGAGTGAGATGGCATCTCATTGTACTTTTGATTTGCACCTCTCTGATGGCTAATGATCACAAGCATCTCTTCATATATTTGTTGGCCGCCTTAATGTCCTCTTTAGTGAAGTGTCTGTTCATGTCCTTTGCCCATTTTTTGATCAGATTTTTTTGTTGTTGTTCAGTTGTTGAAGTTTTCTATATATTTGAGAGATTAGATCCTTATCAGATATGTCTTTGCCCAAGATTTTTTCCCAGTCTGTAGGTTTTCTTTTAACTTTGTTGTTAAAGTCTTTTGATGAGCATTAAATATTTAATTTTTAGGAGGTCCCAGTTATCTAGGTTATCTTCTGTTCCTGCAGTTTTAGTTTTGCTTGATAGACTATGCTGAAAATTGGGTCCCCTAATTTGGTGGCACGGTGGTTAAGAACTCAGCTGCCAACCAAAAGGTCTGCAGTTCCAATCCACCAGCCGATCCTTGGAGCCCTGATGGGGCAACTCTACTCTGTCTGATCGGGTCGCTATGGGTTGGAATCGACCTGATGGCAATGGATATTGTGCGAGTAGTTATGACCCTGTGTTATCTTCAGGAACTTCATAGTTTTAACTTTAACATTTAGGTCTTTGATCCATTTTGAGTTAGTTTATGTGCATAATGTGAGTTATGAATCCTGATTCATTTTTCTGCATATGGTTATCCAGTTTTGCCAGCACCGTTTGTTAAAGAGATTGTTTTTTCCCCATTGAATGGACTTTGACCCTTTGTCGAAGATCAGCTACCTGTAAATGGATGGATTTACTTCTGGTTCTCAATTCTGTTCCATTGGTCTGTGTGTCTGTCGTTGAACCAGTACCAGGCTGTTTTGATTACCGTGGCTGTATAGTAAGTTTTGACATTGGGAAGTGTGAAGCCTCCTCCTTTGTTCTTCAATATTACTTTAGCTCTTCAGGGCCTCTTTCCTTTCCATATAAAGGTGGAGATTAGTTTGTCTATTTCATTAAAGAATGTTGTTCAGGATGGGATTGGGATTGTATTATAGCTATAGGTTGCTTTGGGTAGTATTGACATTTTCACAATGTTAGGTCTTCTAATCCATGAAGCATGGAATGCTTTACCACTTATGTAGATCTCTTTCAGTTTCTTGTAGTAGCGTTTTGTAGTTTTCCTTGTATAAGTCTTTTATGTCCCTGATTAGGTTTATTCCTAGGTATTTTGTCCTTTTGGGGGCTGTTGTAAGTGGTATTGATTTTTTCATTTCCTTTTCAGAGCCCTCCTTGTTAGTATAGAGGAGCCCAACTCACTTTTGTGTGTTAATCTTGTACCCTGTCACTTTGTTGAATCCTCTGTCAGTTCCAGTAACTTTCTTGTGGAGTCTCTGGGATTTTCTGTGTATAGGATCATGTCATCTGTGAATAAGGATGGCTTTACTTCTTCCTTTCCAATTTGGATACCCTTTATTTCCCTTTCTTGCTTTATTGCTCTAGCTAGGACTTCCAGTACAATGTTGAATAAAAGTGGTGATAAAGGGCATCCTTGTCTCATTGCTGTTCTCAAGGGGAATGCTCTCAATCTTTCTCTGTTGAGAAAAGTGTTGGCTGTTGGTTTCGCATATATACCCTTAATTATGTTGAGGAATTTCCCTGCTATTCCTGTTTTGCTGAGAGTTTTTAATCAGGAAAGAGTGTTGGATGTTTTCAGATGCCTTTTCTGTGTCGCTTGAGATGGTCATGTGATTCTCTTCCTTTGTTTTATTTATGTGGTGAATTATGTTGATTGATTTTCTAATGTTGAACCATCCTTACATACTTGATATGAATCTCACTTGATTGTGATGCATTATTTTTTGATATGCTGTTGAATTCTGTTAGCTAAAATTTTGTTGGGAATTTGTGTGTCTATATTTATGAGGGATATTGGTCTGGAATTTTCTTTTTTAGTGGTGTCTTTGCCTAGCTTTGGAGCCCTGGTGGCACAGTAGTTAAGAGCTCAGCTACTAACCAAAAGATTGGCAGTTCGAATCCACCAGGTGCTTCTTGGAAACCCTGTGGAGCAGGTGGGGTTTTCAATGAGTCAGAATCGACTTGACGGCAATGGGTGTTTGGTGCCTGGCTTTGGTATCAGGGTTATGCTGGCGACTTCATAGAATGATTAGGGAATTTTCCTTCCTTTTCTATGTTCTGGAATAGTTTAAGTAGAATTGGCACCAATTCTTTGAATGTTTGGTAGAGTTCTCCAATGAAGTTGTCTGAGCTGGGATTTTTTGTTGGTGGTGGTGAGAGTTTTTTTATGACATCTTCAGTTTCTTCTTTTGTTATGGATCTTTTCAAATTTTCTAAACTCTGTGTTAGTTTAGGCAGGTGGTGTGTTCCTAGAAATGAGTCCATTTCTTCTAGAGTTTCGAATTTGGAGTACAATTTTCATAATTTTCTGCAATGATCCTTTTTATCTTGGTTGTGTTGTGATGCCACCCGTTTCACTTCTTATTTTGGTTATTTATATCTTTCTGGTTTTTTTTCCTGTCATGGCTTGAATTATGTCCCCCAAAAAATGTGTGTATCAATTTGGTTAGGCCATGATTCCTGGTACTGTGAGATTTTCCTGTATGTTGTAAACCTGCCTCTATGATGTTAATGAGGGAGGAGGGTGGCAGTTGTGTTAGTAAGGCAGGACCTGATCTGCAAGACTGGATTGTGTCCTGAGGCAATCTCTTGAGATGTAAAAGACAGAAGTGAGCAGTGAGACAGGGACCTCATACCATCAAGAAAGCAGTGCCGGGAGCAGAGCACGTCGTTTGGACTGGGGTCCCTGCGCAGAGACGCTCCTAGTCCGGGGGAACACTGAAGAGAAGAAGGCCGACAGAGAGAAAAAGCCTTCGCCTGGAGCTGATGCCTTGAATTTGGACTTTTAGCCTACTTTGACTATGAGGAAATAAACTTCTCTTCATTAAAACCATCCACTTGTGGTATTTCTGTTATGGCAGCACTAGATGACTAAGACATTTCCTTTGTCAGTTTGGCCACTGCTTTGTCAGTTTTATTGATCCTTTCAAAGAACTAACTTCTCGTCTTGTTGATTTTTTTTCCTATTGTTTTTCTGTTTTCTATTTCATTTATTTCTGCTCTGATCTTTATTATATCCTTTTTTTTCTGGTGACTGTGGACTTCTTTTGCTGCTCCTTTTCTAATTGTTCAAGTTATAGGGTTAAGATAACTGATTTTGGTCCTTTCTTATTTTTAGATACATGCATTTATTTTTATAAATTCTCTGAGCACTGCTTTTGCTCTGTCTCAGAGGTTTTGGTATGTTATGTTTTCATTCTCATTTGATTCTAAGAATTTTTTAAGTTCATTTTTTCATTTCTTCTGTTACCCAACAGTTTTTAAGTAAGGTGTTACTCAGTTTCCATGTGTTTAAGTTTTTTCCTTGTTCTTACTGATTTCTCATAGTGTTATGATCAGAGAAGATGCTTTGTATTATTTCGCTGTTTTTTAATTTATTGAGGCTTGCTTTGTGGCCTAAAATATGGTCTGTTCTGGAAAATGATTCATGTGTATTGAAGAAGAATGTGTACTGTACTGCTCTTGGGTGTTCTGTATGTCTATGAGGTCGAATTGATTGATTGTGTTGTTTAAATCTTCTGTATCTTTGTTGCGTTTCCTTCTAGTTCTGTCCATCATTGAAAGTGGTGCATTAAAGTTTCCTACTATTATTGTAAAACTGTCTATTTCTCTTTTCAATTCTGTTAGAGTTTGTTTTATGCATTTTTTAGCTCTGTCATTGGGTGTGTAAATATTTATTATGGTTATGTTCTCTTGGTAGATTGACCGTTTAATCATTATATAATGCCCTTCTTTGTCTCTTATAATGGGTTTTAACTTAAAGTCTCTTTTATCAGAGAGTATTACTGTCACTCCTGCTCTCTTTTTGTTACAGTTGGCTTGATATATTTTTTTCCATCCTTTGATTTTTAACCTATTTATGTCTTTGTGTTTAAGGTCCGTCTCTTATAGGCAACATATTGATGGGTTATGTTTTTTTATCCAGTCTGTCACTCTGTCTCTTGACTGGTGCTTTTAAACCATTTACATTCAGTGTGATTATTGATAGATATGAATTTACTGCTGCCATTTTGTTAAGCTTTTTTTTTTTTGTGGTGTTAATGGTTTCTTTGTTCTTAATTTTCTGTGCTCAGTTCTTTTTGTTTATGGATTTCTTTTCGTGTCGTTTGTTGTTGTCGACTTTGTGTTTACTGAATCTTTGATTTTCTTCTTTATTTTGGTGAGTATATTTATTAATTTTCTTTGTGGTTGCTCTGAAATTTACCTTTACCTTCCTAAGCTTAAAATAGTGTGTTATATCTTGATATCACCTTGACTTCCTCTCCGTACAGAAGTTCTGTAGCTACACCATTTATTCCCCCTTTTTGTTTTGAAGTTTTCATGGTTTACAGATTGACATTTCTGGTTCCCTGTTTTCAGTTTTGCAGGTTTATGTTACTTTTGAGAGGTCATTATCTGGGTTGGTATCTGGGTGATGGTGTTGTATGCCTTAATCTCAGGTTGTTGTCTGATGTCATTGGTTCTCTGTCTGAAGGACTCCCTTTAGTATTTCTTGTAAGTTTGATCTGGTTTTTATAAATTTCCTACATATCTGTTTATCTGGGAATGTCCTAGTTTCACCATCATGTTTGAAAAACAGTTTTGCTGGATATATGATTCTTGGTTGACAGTTCTTTTCTTTCAGGGTTTTATATATGTCATCCTATTGCCTTCTTGCCTGCATGGTTTCTGCTGAGAAATCAGCATTTAGTCTTATTGGGGCCCCTTTGTAGGTGATATTTTGTTTTTCACGAGATTGTCTCAGAATTCTTTCTTTGTCTTTGGTTTTGGAAAGTTTAATTATGATATGTCTTGGTGACTTTATTTTGTGGTCTATCCTGTGTAGAGTTTGTTGAACTTCTTGGATGGAAATATTCTCATCTTTCATGATATTAGGAGGGAAATTTTCTTCCAATAAATCTTCAAAATTTCTCTCTGTACTGTTCATTTCTCCTCCTGGTCTGGAAGTCCTACTACATGTAAATTATTCCTCTAGATAGTGTCCCACATAACTCTTAGCTTTTCTTCTTTTTTCTGATTGTTCCTCAGACAAATTAGTATCAAGGGATTTGTCCTCTATTTCACTGATTCTTTTCTCCATTGATTCAATTCTACTTTTATGTTCTTCCATTGAGTTATCTATTTCTGATATTTTATTGTTAGTCTTCTGGATTTCTAGTTGTTTTTGTATAGTTTTAATTGCCTACTTATTTTGTCATTTTTTTTCTTATACTGTTTTCCTGAATTCTTCTAGGTCTTTGTTTGTGTTTTCCTTGATATCTTTGAGGATCCTATGTATAGTCTTTTGAATTCCTTATCAGGTAGCTCTGTTACCATTTCTTCTTCATACAGGTTTTCTGCCTCTTTATTTTGATCACTAGTTTGAGCCATCTTATACTGTTTCTTCATATGGTTTGTTATTGGCTGTGTCTCTGAGGCATTAAGGTGTTAGTTTATTTATTTATATATTTCTTTATTGACTATATGTATATATGTTTTGTGCTGATTTTTTTTGATGTATCTGGAGCTTTGTTTCTTCTTTTTTTCTTTAGAATATCTTTCTTCCCTTGTATTATTTTAATTGTTTTGTGGCTCTGGTCTGTGTGACTTTGGTGGTGTCTGTTAGTTGAGCATGATTTCCTCTCACTAGTGAGTATGATGGGTCACACCCATGTGCAAGTCCTCTGTGGTTAGACTCATATGTCTTCCCTTATTGGATTAAGTGTATGTGAGAGAGCAGATTCTTTCCCAGATATTGGGTGACAAGTGTTGGGTGGTCAGGATCCCTCCACGGCCCTTGTGGGACCATAGGGTCCTTCCAGGTTGGTCCTAGCAGTGTGTTCTGTATCCAGACGTTCCTGTATCCAGTGTGAGGGAGAGCTACACAAATGGACAGGGGTAGGCCTGCTGTGCATACACGAATTGGTGTCTCAGTAGGTGGTGGGGTATTACGGGGTTTCAGTGCACATTCAGAAAACCTACAGGAACTGTTTGGGTGTGGGATGGGTAACATTGCAGCTGGGCAGAAGTTGGATGATGGCACTAGGATCTCCTGTTTGTCATTTGGCAGAGGTGCAGATGGCTTCTGTCAGGGTGTGAGTGGCATTGTTGATGAGGTGATGTGTCTGTCCACCTGGTCACCAGGGCATGGGTGCAGGGAGCGTTCTCGCCATTGCTGGGTTGGGGGCTTGTCATTTCTTCTGGGATTGTTTGCACAGAATCTCTGCCACTAGCTGTGCTCTCTTTGCCGTGCCATCCCAAAATGGCCACTCTGCTCCACGCCAGCTTGGAGGGTGCAGTTGATCCACGAATCTCTGTTTTCCCACTGGCCTCCTTCTGCCTCTCCTTCCAATTAGTGCTGAATCTGTTTCTTGAACTGTCAGTTTGATGTTCTTGGATCCAAGGTCGTTTTTTTTGTATCTTGTTTTACTTAGTTTCTTGAGTCTTTGTTGTCAGGGGGTCATTATGGCACGTGTAATTAAGGCGTCATATTGACCAGATTCTCTTTTTGAAACAATATTAAATACAAAAGTAGAGTCTTGATACCCTGTAAGGATTATTAAAATGGAGTTCTACCTAATGTGATTTTATATATGATTTGGTATAAGTTATATATGTAGTGTCATAAATCTTTTTTAAGAAGCCTTCAAATTAATATTTAAAATCATCTGAAATGTTGTATCTTGATTTCCAGGCAATGCTTATAATCAAGAGGAACGCGTTGTTTGTGCTGGCTATGACAACGGGGATATTAAACTGTTTGACCTCAGAAATATGTCATTGCGGTGGGAGACTAACATAAAAAATGGGGTAATGTACATTCTGATACTTTTTAGTTTCTCTGAGCATGTTTTCAACTACTAGAAAAGGAAAGTGCCTCTAGTAACCATCTCAGTACAACCCCTCTTAACCTTTTGGGATCATGAAGCCCTTTGAGAATCTAATGGAAATCATGAATCCTCTCTTCAGAAGGTGAACACACACACACAGATGTGGAGTGTGCAATGCCAGGTGAGCCACCAGCCCCTCGCGCTATCTGTGGAGCCCTCGGGCTATCTGTGGAGCCCTTGGGCCATGCAGTGTGAAGATATCAAAGCCAGCAAGTAAGAGGCCTTTTTCCCTTTATAATTTTGGAATGCCTGAAATGGTAACAGCCTCCTTAGGTACTCTCGGATTTTTGGTTCCTGAGTTGCACACCTTAAGTGAGGAATGCAGTTTTTTCCTTTTGTTTAAAGTCAGACTTAACTGAAGGAGCCCTGGTGGTGCAGTGGTTAAGCACTCAGCTGCTAACCGAAAGGTTGATAGTTTGAACCCATTCCGCGGGAGAAAGATGTGGCGGTATGTATCTGTAAAGATTATAGCCTTGGAAACCCTATGGGGCAGTTCTACTCTGTCCTGTAGGGTTGCTACTAGTCAGAATCGACTCAACAGCAACAGGTTTGACTTACTGTATTAAGTAATGTAAAAAATTAAGTTATGACCATAAATACATGGAATTTGGAACCCCTCCCAAGTGGGCATGACATGACAATGAAAGATGATTTTTGTTGATCTTATTAACCAAGAAATATATTTTTTACAGGTAGAAGTTCTTGATATGTTGATTTAAACTATAAAATGATTGAACACTTTCACATGAGCTGATTAAGTTTAAAGCTGTTTTACTTAGTTATAAAAGCCTCCTGAATAATAACGAAGGTACCATCGATAAATACTCTCTCTTTTCAGGTATGTAGCGTGGAGTTTGACAGAAAAGACATAAGTATGAATAAGTTAGTTGCTACATCTCTGGAAGGAAAGTTCCATGTTTTTGACATGAGAACACAGCATCCAACCAAAGGTTTTGCTTCTGTTTCAGAAAAGGTAAACATGAGGGAAATGTCTTTCTATAAAGAGGAATGATGACTTGGTTTAGACTAATAGAATTAGTCACAAAAGTTTCTTCCAGGTCTTTATGTGCAGGAAGCTATTTTTGATATGTTCTTGTGGGATTTTGACAAGTTTTTCTGTGCAAAGAGTGCTTTCCCAAAGTTTATCAATTCTAGACTTTTGATTATAGTAAGACCTCAGTTGGCTGGGAATTGTGTAGCTTAGTGGCAATCACAAGAAAACTAGCCTGATATTTTTTAATAACTATATAATATTTGTATTGATAACCAATTATGTATTTTTCAAAATGCATCTACGTGTATATTATGTTATTTTATCATATTTTATTTAATATTCCCATTTGCTGTATAGATGAAAGAACTTGTTTAAAGGGCTAATCACTGAGATTGGTACCTAGTAGATGCTCAAAAAGATTTTATTTATTTATACTTTGCCTTGTTCCAAATAGTATTTGAGGTAGTTTAGAGGGAAACATACTACAGGATTCGAAAACTAGATGAGGAAAACAGAAGCAGGGAAAAGGAAAAATTCTGGTTAAAAACCTAACATGATTTCTGGAGTAAGGGGATTACGTATAATTGATGCTGAAATGTTCTGTCATTTGCAAGAGACGAGTTGCAACTTTTAACTCTTTGCTTCCTTGTGTATAAAAATAAAGAAGAAAGAACGATCAGTTACAGGTAAGATTAAAATACATAAATTGCTCAGGAAATAAGAATTCACTCTTGCTTCCTCTTCCTCCACCATGATTCAATAGTATTTCCCAAATCTTCCTATTTTGTAGTATTTCATTATTACTATAATAATAATAATTGTACATTTCTGTTGCTGCCTGATGAGCGAAATTCTTAGCAGGTAGCTATAAATTAGAATATTGTTTTGCCTTTGTCATTTCAGAATATACTAAGTATCTATCAGCAACATATAGCACTTTACTGAATTGTTCATATACAGTTTGCACCACATTTCTCATTATCTGTAAATAATAGTGTCATCTCCAAAAATTTTTTGTTATGCAGTCACGTGCCGGATAACATCCATTCGGGCAACATCTAACTGCATGTATGGCCACAGTCCCTTAAGGTTATAACAAAGTTTAGAAATCTCAATCGGAGAACAGGATGTAGTGGACGTAACACTTAAGAAACACTCCCAAACCGTACAGTGTTTTCAGGAGCATCACAAACTAGTGTGTGCATTTGTTATTAAAAACCATTGTATGTATTTAACTCAAATTTTTAATATAATAGGCTTTATGGCAGTCCATTCTTAAGTATGAGTTGTCTGTAAGTTGGATGTCCATAACCTAGGGATTGCCTGTATATAATACGGTGTTCTTACAACATCCAAATCACATAACATCCTATTTCACAGAACGTATCGTGGGCATTAAGCAGCATATGACTGTATTTAGTTAACCCAGTAATTGCAAAATCTGTCAAGTAAATGGCTCTGTTGTATTTTAAGGGGGTCACTTCCCCTCTTGTTTTTGTGGTTTTATCAACTTTACTTCCAGAAGAAACAAGCTTAAGGTACAAAACAAATTAAAATAAGTTCATCAGCTTGAACCTAATATCTTGGCGGCTCTCACACACTTAGAGTGTATATTTTAAGATACGTGTTTTTACCTACTGGTGGTTATTCTCTCAAAAGAGTATTAAAATCAAATGCCAAGACTAATCACTGACTAAAATGTTAAGTGTACATGTGTGGGTTAGCTCAAGTTAGCCATTCTCAGTGCTTCTACAGATCAGAAGGCATTCATCTCTCTCCCTCTGTCCCTCCCTCCTTTCCTTCTCTCCCTCCTGTAGTTCTCCCATAGTGAATATAATGCTACTAGGATTAATTTAGGGAGCGCTGGTGGCACAGTGGTTAAAGTGCTCAGCTTCTAACCAGAAGATTGGCGATTCGAACCCACTAGCTACTTCACAGGAGAAGGATGTGGCAGTCTGTTTCCAGAAAGGTTCACTGCCTTGGAAACCCTGTGGGGCAGTTTTACTCGGTCCTGTAGGGTCACTGTGAGTTGGAATAGACTAGATGGTGGTGGGCTTTTTTGGTTAGGGTTGATTTACGGGCTATTATTGAGGTGCTAACAAGCTGTTAACCTTCCAGTTGCTGTTTTTTATCTTTTAGCTTAAATATGACTGTTAAAGGCCTTAGCTTGTTATGACCATAACACTGTTTATAAATCCTCAAGGTCCCTATTTTGCGGACTAGAGAAATCAGGTGGCAGTAAATGGAGGGTAAGGTTCTGGGAGCTTGAAGTGGAAATTCAGTCAGTGTTTTTCTTTTTCCTTGGGAAGAACTGTATGTTTTTGTTTTTTGAGTGTTTTGTTTTCCCTCAGAATGAACTAGAAATAATTGAAATGTGTAAAATCCATTTTTGTGATTTATGTGGTACTATAAGCTTAAATGGGCTTTTAATTTGATAACATCTTTTCTTTTTAAATATTTACTAGAGCTATGTTTCTTAAAACAATAAAGAAGAATGATGCTTTTTCTAATTTCTGATTAGTTCCTATAAATCTCTGTAGCCATTGTAAAGAGATGTGCCAAAAAAAAACCTTAATTACTTTTATAACAGCTGTTGGAATTCAAGTAGTAAAAAAATTTTTATTTACAGGGTTTGTCTTCTAGGGCAGTCTTTACCATAGAAATGTATAAACCACCTGTGTGTCTCTGGTCCTGTTTAGGCTCATAAATCTACCGTATGGCAGGTCCGCCACCTGCCACAGAACAGAGAGCTCTTTCTGACTGCTGGAGGTGCCGGTGGCCTTCACCTCTGGAAGTAGTAAGTCTCTCCTAGTGCTTGTTGCTGACCTTCGAGGTATTTGTGGACATAAAGTAGGGTTAGACTGAACTTTTTATCTTTTTTGATTCCTTTGACTTAGTTCATTTTGATATGATTTTAAATTTCATGGTATTACGTTACTATTGTTCTCTAAGCATTTTATTTTTTTGCTAATATATTTATTTTATACTTAGTAAACAGTAACCTTTTTTTTTTTTCTTAGTTCATGTGGCTTATCAGCCCAAACATAAAACTCTCTTCTTTTTTTTTTTTTTTAATTGTACTTTAGATGAAGGTTTACAGAGCCAAACTAGTTTCTCATTAAATAGTTAATACACATATTGTTTTGTGACATTGGTTGCCAATCCCACAACATGTCAACATTCTCCCCTTCTCAACCTTGGGTTCCTGGTTACCGGCTTTCCTGTCCCCTCTTGCCTTCTAGTCCTTGCCCCTGGGCTGGTGTGACCTTTATTCTGGTTTTATTTTGTGGACCTGTCTAATCTTTGGGTGAAGGGTGTACCACAGGAGTGACTTCATTACTGCGTTTTAAGGGTATCTGGGGGCCATACTCTCCGTGCTCTCAGGGTTTCTGCAGTCTCTTATCAGACCAGTAAGTCTGGTCCTTTTTGTGTGTGTGTGTGAGTCAGAATTTTGCACTACATTTTTCTCCAGCTCTGTCCGGCACCCTTTATAGTGATCTCTGTCAGAGCAATCGGTGGTGGCAGCCAGGCACCATCTAGTTGTGGTGGACTCAGTCTGGTGGAGGCTGTGGTAGTTGTGGTCCATTAGTACACTATCCTTTGACACACTAAGTATACTTGTCATTTTAATGGTATCTTCAGTATATTAGAGTAGCTAGGCCTGGTGGCACAATTGTTAAGTGCTCAAGCGGCTGCTAACCAGAAGGTTGTGGTTCGAGCTCACCAGCCACTCCATGGGAGAAACACCTGGCAATCTGCTCCCATAAAAATTTACAGCCTAGGAAACCCTGTGGGGCAGTTTTACTTTTGTGATATAGGGTCGCTGTGAGTCAGAACTGACTCAGTGGCACACAACAGCAGCAGGAACATTCTTACCATAGACTTGAAACCCTGGTTTTTGCTTCTTTTATTAAAGTATGAAAATTTTGGCCAAGGAATTTTTTCAAATATTATCTCCTAATTATCTCTAGAAGATAGGAAAGGGGTTAGAATTAAAATTTTTACATCATGATCCTTCGCTTGCTTCTATTCAGAAAACAGCCCACAGCTTTTGATTGATCTCCAGGGAAAGCCTTATCTTTGCATTTGCTTTTTGCCTCCTCCAGGCAGGGTGAGTTAACAGTGAGAGCTGTGTTACCAGGCACTGTACTCTGTGAATCCCAAACGCCTGAGGGGCCAGATGTCTTTGAAAAGGCCTGATAGAAATGGAGAGTTATGAGTATTTCTGAACACCTTAGCTAAACAGTATCAACTTGGAGGGAAAAAAAAATATTGGAGGGAAAAAAAAATATTTCTCTAAAATATCACTCAGGAAAAGAGAAAAAACACTTGTCCATAAGTGAAAGTTATTTCAAAAGAAAGTTTGATTAATAATGTAAGAAGAAAAACTCCATCTTCAGTATGTCTGGGATTTCACGTTTACACAATACTTCTCTGTTAGCTCCCTTTCCAAGCTAGAGTGGGTTTTGAAAAGCAGGGCTCCAAGGGACAAGTAAACTTATTAAAGAATGCTAGATCAGTCTAGAGCTTTCATAGTAAAAGAGAAAATACAGACGTATCCTAAACAGAAATGGTGTTAAAAATTTTCCAGTAGGCCGCACACTTTTCTGCCTCACACTTTTAGGAGATGTTTTGGGCATAACATTGAGCTTGAAACAGTGTGTCTTTATTTGCATATAACTGAAAAATTAGAAAGATTCTTTAAGTATCAGTTCAGTATTTGTATGAAAATAAAATGGCGAATGCTAAGATTTATCCCTTCTTACCCCTTGGATCTTGTTTTTCAGTGAATACCCTATTCAGCGGTCAAAGAAAGACTCCGAGGGTGTGGAGATGGGAGTCGCGGGCTCCGTCAGCCTCCTGCAGAACGTGACGTTGTCTACCCAGCCCATTTCAAGTTTGGACTGGAGTCCAGACAAAAGGGGCCTCTGCATCTGTAGTTCATTTGACCAAATGGTGAGAGTACTGATTGTTACAAAACTCCACAAAATTTGATCAAGATTTTGGACTTGAGAGCTTCCAGAGGAACTCTCATGGAATGTAAGATATGTTCTGGGAACCTCTGACTGAACAAAGTTGGGCTTTGATGAAAAAAGTCCCAGACGCAAACTGGGCGTGCTCCTGTGCGCGGGTGTGAAACACCAAGGGCTGTCAGAGTGACCTGCCTGACTGACTTGCTGCTGGGCGTGGGGCACCGCTCTCCAGAGCCAGCTCTCTCCTCTCCCCTCCATTTCCACTAAAAGACAGTTGTTGTCTATATGTACACATATTTTTAACTAGTGCTGCATCTCCAAAGTTCCATATTTTATCTTGACACCTGTATTGCACCTTAGTGTTTACAGTGTTGCGATAAGGATTATTTAATTTTGTTTAAAACAGTTTGCCTTGAGAAAACAACTGTGTATTTACCTTCAGAAGTAAACTCTGAGAGATTTCAGTGTCAGGAAGTTTCTGTACAGAATATTACAAAATTTCAGAATAGCACTGTCAGACTAAATTTGGGTAACTGTTTTCAGCAGGATAACTGATAATATGAAATCCTGTGATTCACAGAGACCTCTTTTTTCGTGAAAGTACAGGGAATTGAGTTAGTGAGACTTTTGATTGTTGACTGTGGCAAGTGATACTGTTGAGATGTACAAGGTTGTGGGGGCTTTATGGCGTTATTTTTTGTCAATCCTTTTTATATATCTTATGAATAAACTTTTTTGAAATCTGCGAAGGCTTCGATTCTGTTAACAGTAGTAATAAAGCCAACTCTGTCACTTCTGTTTGCTTTATGAGTTCTTAATGAGTACCAGTTAATTCACCTTGTTTCTTTAATGTTCACCCCATTTTTGGCTAAGCCTTCAGAGGTATTCACTCTTTCATTAAGCCTACCTTCTCCCACCTCCATTCAAGAGACTAAGTTAGTTGCGGTCTAGTAGATTTCGACTCATGGCGACTCCACGTGTATCAGAGTAGAACTGTGCTCCACAGGGTTTTAATGGCTGATTTTTTAGAAGTAGATCACCAGGCCTTTCTTCTGAGGTTCTTCTGGGTGGACTCAAACCTTGCCACCTAAAACATAATATGTAATTTTGTGTGATTTCAGGGGTTTGTGGAGAGTTACTTGTTTGGAGTATTAAGTTCAAGAAGGTTAACTTTTTTTTTTTTTAATTTCCAAAATCTTTTATAGAACAATGCTTTGAACATTATTACAAAAGTAAAAAATTAAATTGAACCTTAAAGCTGATCCCTGCTGTGTGTGGGTTTTTGTTTTTTTGAATTTGCAAAGGAAAATGGAAGCCAGCCCAGTACAAAAAATATGAAAGGGAAATGTCATACATTTCCCACTAAAAAGTCTGATTGCTCTTCAATCCTAAAGTTCATGTTTGGTGAATTTATTTCTATTTAATTATAATTTATTTCCAGTCCTAAGCACTATTTCCATCCAGATGCAGTCCAAAGACACATGCAGTAGAACATAAATAGAGCTCTTTACCTCATGCATGTCTGTAAACTCACAAAATTAAACTTGAAGATAGGACAGTATATTCTGTGGCCTCCTAAATACTTGAGTGATTTAGATGGGTAAATTGTATGTGTTTACAAGAAAAATAATTTGTTTCTGTTAATGTCTGAGGATTGTCCAACACACACATACACACACACACACACACACACAAAAACTATTTCATCCTTTTTCTGCTTGAGAACAGCCAAAAAAGTTTCTGGCAAATACTTAGGGCTTCATGAGATGTACAATTCAGTAATACCCAAGGCAATAGCAGCTCTGCCTCTTAACTTTTAGTGACTTGTCTTTCCCCAGGAAAGAAGGCATTCTCTCCTAGGGTGTGCATTCTGGAGCCCACATCTTTGTTTTAACTGAAGATCCAGTCGTGCTCTGTCCCCTTGTGGGAAATGTTGGCATTGCACACCTTTCCTCATAGAAGAATGTGGATTGTGCTTTGCACATACAACTGGAAAAATCTTGACTGTTTAATTCTCAGGAGGCGCACAAGTCAAACTGGACCTTGAGAAAGACAATCTTACAGACATTTCTTCCCAAAATGTGAGTGCTTTATAGAAAGAAGCACTTGGTATATGGTAACACTACATAGTATGTAAAAAGTATTTCCCAAAGTATGGATTTATTTATATCGTCACTCAACTTCCTACAAAAATTCTAGACCTTCTCCCCACCTTCCTTGCTCTAGATTTGCATGGGATATAGTCATTAATTGTAAAAGCTAACAAGTTAATGAGGAGGAACCTTCCCTCTGCCCCCCTTTGGAGCTAAAACAAGCAACTAAAAATCAACAGTGTGGTCAAAAGAGACAGGTCTCCCTCGCACAGGAGGCTGACGAAACTGGTACTTCATGCTCCTCATTTTAAGTCTTCAGCCTTTCTTCCTGATCCCTAAGAGTGCTCATATCTAGGCTTTTTAAAGTAAATCAGAATGTTGGCGCTGGAAGAGACGTTAGAATCAGCTGCACCCAGATCTCTTTTGGAGACACACACAGGCACTGTGTCTCTTAATGGCCTAGTCCCTGCCTCTCTGTGCACCTCCCCAGGCCCCTCAGCACTCATGCCCTCTGGGCAGCCAGGACACTGCTTCAGTTTAGCAAGCCAGAAACTGAGAACAGGTGTGCAAACAACGCCACCGTCAGAGGTGATAACGCAAGCAAATAAACTACCAGGGAGGAACAGGCTCACAACACCCTGTAGATAAACAAGCGTTTGATCGGGGCTGAGTACATCCCTTATCTGGTGAAAAATAACATTCATAGGCAGAGGGAGTCTGGGCCTGCAGTAAGCAGCTTGGGAACCCTGTGGAACCCTGGCCTGGAGTGTGAGTCTCAGCACACGCATTGAGCCAAGGCTCAGGGACAGTGGACAAGGGGTAATTCTATGTCAGCTCACCTGGGGATCCCTGAACACCTGGTAGGTCGCAGGCTAAAGAAACTCTAAGACCCAGAAGTCTCAGCAGGGGAGTCCTGGTGGCCACAGTGTCTGCTAATCCATTAAAGGCCACTTAGGGCATGCTATGGATTGTCCAAATCTGATCTGTAAAGCTTCTTAGATGATGAGGGAAATGTCAGAAGCCTCATTCTGTTTCTCACTGTTCGGTAAAGAAAGCAGTGAAGAGTAGCCATTAGCATATCCCTAGAGAGACATGATCAGGACCATCTTCATTAAGGTAATACTATTGACAATAATAATACTAATAGCAGCTAATATTTATTGAGCACTTACTATGTGCCAGGCACTGTGCTAAGTGGGTCTCGTGTATATCCTTGAATCCTCACCACAAGCCTTTGAGATAAATATTATTCTCATCCACATTTACAAATAAGAAAACAGGCTTCAAGAGGTTAAGAAAGTTGCCCAAAGTCACACAGCCAGCAAGTAAGAGATCCAAGATTGGAACCCTGTGTTTGTCCATCTCTAGAAATCAAACCTTTAATCTCATCTTTTATATATAGGTGGAAGCTGTGAGGATGATGCAGGACCGGGCAGCATTTCTTACTGTTGAACATAAGGTCACCCTAAGTCGGAGTGAACTTAATGACAGCTATCAGTCTGTCATCTGTCTGTCCTCTAATGTGTATAGTATGAGATTTTTTTTAGCTTAAGCAACAGAAATGGAATCTGGATAACTTTACTAAAGAGGGATCTATGAGAAGGATTTGGGTTGGTGTATCAGTCAAGGGTTCAATCAGAAAAGCAGAAGCACTAGTATAAATAAAAACTCCGTGGGGTTTTTAAAGGCTGATTTTTTGGAAGAAGATCGCCAGGCCTTTTTTATGAGGTGCCTCTGGGTCAACTTGAACCACCAACCTTTCAGTTATCAGCTGAGTGCATTAACAGTTTGCCCCATCCAGGGACTCTGAAGATTGGTAAAAAACCCATTGCTGTTGAGTCAATTCGGACTCATAGTGACCTTATAGGACAGAGTAGAACTGCCCCATGGGGTTTCCAAGGAGCAGCTGGTGGATTCACACTGCTGATCTTTTGGTTAGCAGCTAAGCGCTTAACCACTGTGCCACCAGGGCTCCTGAAGACTGATAAAGCCTCCCTCAAATCTAAAGAGTCACTGTTGTGAGAACAGTATGATCAGATGAGAGGAGAACATGCAGAGTGAGTACGTGGAAAATAGTCCCCAGAATGGCTGTGGGCAGAACTCTTAAGAGGATATATAAACAAAGATGGCAGCCTCCCTAAGGGCAGAGGCATAGTACAAGGCCCTGTGCCTAGTGTGGGTGCTGAGTAATTATTTGATGTTGGATACAAGGGCAAACATCACCAAAGGAGAAATCACTCCCAGGAGTCAGCACAGTAACAACTGTGGGCCTCAGTCCACAGAGGCTCTCATTAGTAACCAGCAGGGGAGACCGGGCACAGTTCTGGGCCAGGGGCCTCCCTGTCCTCACAGTTCTTGCAGGAGCAACCTGGGAAAGCGAGGATAAAAATGGAACTTGTTAATTAGTGCCAGCCCCTGTCTAACTGCCCGACTGCGTTGGGGAAAGGGGGCCTTGCGAGGGGTTGGTCCCTCGGCCTGGACTGTTATTTACCAGGCCCGGTGAGCCTGAGGCAGGAGCGCTCAGGTGACCCTGGTGCGGGTCCCCAGGGAGGAGAGATCCCTGGAGTCCATGGCGGGCAGTGGAATTAAATGAGTCAAGTGGTGTCGACAGTCGCGAGGCCCGCTTAGCAGACAACACACCTAAGAAATCCACACACCTAACATGACCAACTATCGTGGTTTTCCCAGGACTGAGGGGCTCCTGGAATGCTGGACTTTTAGTGAGAAAGCCAGGAAAGTCCCAGGTAAACCTGGATGAGTTGGTCACCTTACTCCCACCTTTATGAGCCTGAATATTGTCCTCTGACCTCTGTGGATCTACCTGGAGTTGCTAAATTCTGTGCGTGTGGTGGAGAGGTGGGGAGGGATGCTATTAGGAGCATAAAAACAAGGAAAGGCACTAAGGTATCTGCACTCGTTGCTTGTAATCTGGCTTAATACAGGTGGCACCATCTTTGCCGTCAAACACGGAAGACTTGCCTGCTTGTCCTACTGCAAAATTCAGAGAGAAAGAAAGATTCTGACCACTGACCATTAATGAGTCCAAAAGCAGGCCTCCCAACAAGGTTAAGGAGGAAAAGCAATAATAAAATGTTGTCCTGGAGGGTGAAGCAGAGGCTCCTGCCACCACCTGTGACACAGGGCTTGTCAGGTCAACCAATTTAATAGATTCAGAGTCAACTCACCTTTTCTGAGTATCTTCTGTGTGCCAGAGGAGTTAACATACACTTTTTAAACCTAATTATTATAATTCTAGAAAGTAGAGATTATAGGAAGAAAGACATGGTGATCTACTTCCAAAAATCAGCCAGTGCTAACGCTAAGGAGCACGATAGTCTGACCCTTAACCATCATGGGGATGGCGCAGGGCAGGGCAATGTTTCCTTCCCCTGTGAATGGGCCAGCTTGACCGCAGCTCACAACAGCCACAACTGATGAGGAAACGGAGGCTCAGAACAGTTCGTGATCTGGCTAAGGTAATGCTGTTAGAATACAGCAGGGCTGTGACTACAATCCAATACTCCTTCCCCTGCTGTTGTCAGTTGCCGTTGAGCTGATCGCGACTCATGGCAACCCCACATGTGCAGAGTTGAACTGTTCCATAGGGTTTTCAGAAGCAGATCTGTCTTCCAAGGTGCCTCTGGGTGAATTCGAGCTGCCAACATTTCAGCTTGTTGTTGAGCGCTTAACCATTGGTGCTACCTAGGGACTCCATTTACTTCTTCCTTTAGAGCAGGCTAACTAACTCATGTATTAATGATTGCTCATAACAGAGACCCCCTCTGGGTTTGATTGAGTTGACTGAGAGCTTTTGCCACACTTGATTTCCGTTTGGTAAGTTGTACAGGATCTAATGTGGTGAAAAGGAATTTTATATACTGTTTTTATTTACTAGGGAAACTGGGATGTGGCTTGGGACTCAGAACTTGTCAGTCACTGTCTGTAACACCTGTCACCAGCAGGGTGTGTGTTCCTGACTTGGGGAGGACTCTGTGGAGGGAGGTGATGGGCCATTACAATGGGCAGGAAGGGCCCTGTAGGGAAACGTGAGGAAAGTCATTCCTGCCTGTTCCTCACCAGGGACAAGGAGCAGATTTAGCTGCCAATAAAGGCCCATTAATCTTTGGTAGGGTACAGTCATCGCCTTCATTCAATGGCATATATGGATTGTTAGGCTAAGCAGACCATAACTTATAACAAAAGTCTCTAAATTTTGCCACTGGTGTTCATCACTGATAAAATTGTCTAATTGAAAAAGCTCATAGTGACAAACCAACAGAAAGTACATTGATTTAATACTAGCTTTGAATTATCAGGTCTGCAATTTTTTATTCCATAGAATGTTACATTTTTAATCAGATAGGCCTTCTCCTAAAGGGGGCTGAAGGGTTATTCTGGAAGATTCTAGAGGCTGGAGTGAAGGCTGCTTCAAGTACAGGAGACTTTGTGGATGCTGTGAGAAGCTATTTGGTTTTCTGTGTGCACTGGTGTATGTATGTGTGTGTGTGTGTGTGTGTGTGTGTGTGTTTGTGTAGACTGGTTTCTTCAGCTGATGTGAGCCAAAGGTGGGAGTTTAAAGTTGGCTGTATTGGCCTGTGGGCTGAGTTCACCATTAGGGAGAGAAGGGATGGGAAGTCAGTGTCTAAGGTCACATACCTGGTAGCACTGACCCCTCCAAGAAGGACATCCTTATTGAGAACAAGGAAATCACAGGTGGTTATTGGCCACTGGTGTTCACCACTGTAATAAAATTGTCTAATTGAAAAAGCTGATGTTGTGATGACTGGACTCATAGCACAGGACAGGACTCATAGTACTCATCACCGTCTAGTCAATTCCAACTCACAATGACCCTATAGGACAGTGTAGAACTCCTCAGATGTGTTTCTAGGCTGTAAGCTTTATGGAAGCAGACTGCCACATCTTTCCCCACGGAGCGACTGGTGGGTTTTAACCACTGACCTTTCCGTTAGCAGCTGAGCACTTAGCTACTGCACCACCAGGGCTCACTAAAGACTAGTTTATTGGTTAAATGATTGAAAGGAGCACTGTGCCATTGCGGAATTTATTCAGCTGCATGTAACAAGAATCCAGAAAATAGTGGTTTTATTCTTTGATATAGTGAAAGTTAAGATGTAGGCCATTTAAGGTTGGTATGGTGGCTCTTGGAGCCCTTGTGGCGTGGTGGTTAAGAGCTTGGCTGCTAACCAAAAGGTCGGCAGTTGGAATCCACCAGCCACTCCTTGGAAATCCTATGGGCCAGTTCTACTCTGTCCTATAGGGTCGCTATGAGTTGGAATTGACTCGACCACAATGGGTTATGGGGGCTCTCAGGAGTCCTTGGGCAGCACAAATAATTAAGTGCTTGAATACTACCCAAAAGATTGGCAGTTTGAACCCACCCAGAGGTGCCTCAGAAGATAGGCTTGATGATTGCTTCTAAAAGGTGACAGCCTTGAAAACCCTATGGAGCAGTTCTCCCTTGCGCATACAGGGTCGCCATGAGTCGGAATCAATTTGACGGCAACTAACTAACAACAACAGCAACATGATGGCTCTCCATGAGTTCGGCTCCCTCTTTCTTTCTTCTCCCCAATTCCTAGTGCATGGTTTCTATCCTCAAGGTCACTTCATGGTCCAGGATGGCTGCTGGAACTCCAGTCATCAAACCACTATGCATGTTTGCAAAAGGAATAAAGGCAGAAAGACAGAAAGTGTCTTCTCTCCCAGTAAGCAGTATTCCAGGATGTCCCACACAACAATTCCACTTACACTTCATTAGCCAGAAAGTAGTTATGTGACCACTCTAAGCTGTAGCTATGAAAGAATGAGGTGACTAAGAGTACTGATATGTAATATGATATTTTATTAAATAAAAAGCAAGCTGCAGAATAAGTACAATATGATCCCATTAATGGAATTGTATTATACCCATCCCTGGGCGTGTATCAGAATCTTTGGGGCAGAGGAAGAAGCCTGTGTAGTTTGAAAGACATGCTAGAAACTCCGAAAGGGAAAGTCATATTTAATAGTTAATTGTGCCAAACCCCTGGCACAAAAAAAAAATGCATGGAGTCTGTGGTCAGAGAAAGCGGTACCAGTCCCGTTTCCAGCAGAGCTCTGCTTGTACCAAGTGTGCCACCACCCGTAGGCTAGGTCTATCCAGCACCCAAATGTGGGATAGGCCAACCAGATGTAAAGCCATAGTACCCAAAACTAAACTCATTGCCATTGAGTCGATTTCAACTCATAGAGACAATATAAGACTTAGTAGAAATGCTGCACAGGGTTTCCAAGCTTATAATCTTTCCAGAAGCAGACTGCTGTATCTTTCTCTCAAAGAGCAGCTGGTGGGTTCAAACTGCCGACTTTTCAGTTAGCAGCTGAGCAGTTAACCACTGCACCATCAGGGCTCCTTAAAGCCTTAGTAACACATCTTAATGATGAAGCTAGAATGGGAAGAGGTCAGTTCTGCTTCTGGGAGTTTGGGGAACAAGATGCTCTGAAGTAATACACTACTGTGGCATTAGATCTTGGTTAGAACATGCTCTTTAATATGGACATGCAGCTCCCATTAGAAACAAAGGGAAGTTTCCAAAGAAGTAAATATCAAACCAAAACAACAACAAACACACATAGTGAACTAAACACACGTAGTGAGCTAAAGCTAGAATCATGACTGATGAGCAAACTGCAAAGCTGATGGTACTTGGGGGATAAATGCCAATGCCAGCTATAAAAGCAGGGATCGGAAGCTAAGGTGTACCCTCATTAAGGAGGGTAAAGCCATCCTCTGTTGGTAACACACATGACTCCAGGAATTGTTATTAGGTGCCATCGAGTTGGTTCCAACTCATAGCGACCTTATGTACAACAGAACGAAACGCAGCCTGGTCCTGTGCCATCCTCACAATCGTTGTTATGCTCGAGCCCATTGTTGCACTGTGTCAGTCCATCCTGTTGAGGGTCTTCCTCTTTTTCACTGACCTCTACTTTACCAAGCATGATGTCCTTCTCCGGGGACTGATCCCTCCTGATAACATGTCCAACGTATGTGAGACGTAGTCTCGTCATCCCCACTTCTAATGAGCATTCTGGCTGTACTTCTGCTAAGACAGATTTATTCCTTCTTCTGGTAGTCCATGGTATGTTCAATATTCTTTGCCAACACCATAATGAGAAGGCATTAATTCTTCTTTGGTTTTCCTTATTCCTTGTCCAGCTTTCACATGTATATAGGTGATTGAAAGCACCATGGCTTGGGTCAAGCACACGTTAGTCCTTAAAGTGACATCTTTGCTTTTTAACACTTGAAAGGTGTCTTTTGCAGCAGATTTGTCCAGTGCAGTGCATTGTTTGATTTCTTGACTGCTGCTCCCATGGGCATTGATCGTGGATCCAATCAACGCACCTGGACACGTACCCTCATTAAGGAGGGTAAAGCCAGCCTCTATTGGTAACATGCATGACTCCAGGAGTAAGTAAACGCAAATCCCTTCTGGAGGGAGGTGTCATTAATTCAAACCTTAAGGATTCCCATAGATTGTGTAAGACCAAGTGAAAGATCACAATAAAGAATTACTGAACACATCTTCACCCCTACCTTCCAGTTCACCTCACCTTTTTTTGCTTTAATCCTCACACTCTCCCCTCCACTCCTATTTCCCAACTAACCTCACACATACAGGAACGACCAGCATCCAAGGCTTGTCTCACAGGTATTTAGAAGCATGTGTGTTGACACTGAGAAGGGAATCCTAAGCATGGAGGTCCAGAATCTTCCTTGCTCCAGGGCCCAGCAGATGTGGCTTCTGCTTTGGAATGTGTTTGGATGGTTCTTTTTGTCTTTCCACAAAACTCTGGGTGAGTAATGTCTAAGTGACGCATCCTTATGGATCCAACCAGGACGCGCAACTTTGATGAAATCAAACCAAGAGACCTCCCTCTCAGAAGATTAGGATGCTGATGGGGTCTAACCGGGTTGTGGAAAGTGCCTCTAGACCTGAGATTCCTAAGAAATAATGAATGCACAGTTGGGTAGGGCATCGTGACAAGCCTTTCTGGAATCCTGGCAGCAAAACCTCAAGCTGAAAGTGTCTGTTTTCGTTGTGTCCTTGGGACTGGAGAAAAATAAGTGCAAAGTCACCCTCTCTTCCTACTTGTCTTCTTTTTGTAGCTCCAGTACAGCACAGGCAGATGCAGCTGGCTCAGGAACTAGGCGTTCTGCAGCATGTTTTCGAGTGCTTGCCTTTGTGTTCTCAGTAATTGCAGCTGATCTCCTTGGCTGGAGACAGAGTTGGAAAGAGAAGCTCATCTCTAGCTGCCTTCACTCTCCTCAAAATTCCCAACTCCCAGTAAACACAACCCAGAGCATGAGGCCTAATATGGTTCTTCTGTCCGTGGCTGTGGCTCCCAGCTCCTCAGGCTTTCGCCTTCCTGGCTGCTGCTACCAAGCCCCTATTCGAAGATGTTTCGGCCCTTCGCGTTCCTGTGGCAATGCTGCAAATCCCAGTATGGCAAACCCCATTGCCTTCGAGTTGATCCCGACTCATAGTGACCCTATATGACAGAATAGACCTGCCCCATAAGGTTTCCAGAGCTGTCATCTTTATGAAAGCAGATCACCACACCCAGGGGTTAATTCAGACCTGAAGCATGGTAACTCAGTAACAATGAAGATGGTGATGATGATGATGATGATGATGGTGATGATGACACTTATTGAGCACTTACCAAATACCACCATGTTAAGGGCTTTTATGTCCCTGGGTGGTGCAAACGGTTGGGCCCTCGACTGTTAGCCGAAAGGTTGGAGGTTTGAACCCACCCAGAGGCACACTGGAAGACAGGACTGACAATCTGCTTCTGAAAGGTCACATCCTTGAAGACCCTTCGGGAAACTCTACTTTGCACATGTGGGGTGTCCATGAGTCAGAATCGACTCAACGGCAGCCAACAACAACAACAAGGGCCTTTACATTAGCTAGTTCAGTGAATCCTTGTAACTCTCTGAGTTAGGTACTATTATTAACACTGTTTTGTAGATGAGGAAACAGAGATTACGGGGTTAAGTAGCTTGCTCAAGTGGTCGAGCCATAAATCAAGCCAGCGAGTCTGTCTTTTAAGCTGGTGATTTTGGCCCACTTGGCTGTGAGGCCAGCACAGCTGCTGGACCGCAGTCGGCCGTAAGGTTGTGTCAGCTGACCACTGTTTGGTAGCCTTGCAGTCCCACCTGAGTGGTTGTTTTCTCAAATGTTAGCATTTGTAAGAATCTGGGGATGGGGGCTGCTGCTGATGCAAATTCCTACTCTCGCAGGAAATCCCCTCCAGTAGGTCTGGAGTGGGGGCCAAGAGTCTGATCTCCCCCAACACCCGCCCCGATGAACCAAGTTATTTATTGGGTGCCTTCAATGTGCCAGGCACGGTTATGGATGCTGGTTAGTTTAGTACACTGTCTCCAATTCCCAGGGAATGCACACTTTTCAGAGTCCTCGGGATATATATATTGGTATATATATATTTTTATTGTGCTTTAGATGAAGGTTTACAAAGCAAATTAGTTTCTCATTAAACAATTAATACACATATTGTTTTGTGACATTGGTTGCCAATTCCATGACATGTCAACACTCTCCTCTTCTTGACCTTGAGTTCCCCATTTCGCTTCGCCTGGCTTTCCTGTTCCCTCCTTGCCCCTGGGCTGGTGTGCCCATCTAGTCTCGTATACATAGTTGACCTATGTGTATTATTGTTTGTTTTATGGGCTTCCTCAGGATATTTTTAAAGAAAGAAAGAGACAAAGAAAAAGAAAGAACAAGAAAGCAAGAAAGACGAATGATCTGCTCTGGATGAAAGTTGCCACTCTTCTAGGTGACAAAAGGTCTGTAGTCAGTTATTTTTGTCATAGTTTTTTTTTCTTTTCTTTTTGATATTATTTTTATCATTTTGTTCAACCATCACCATCATCCGTTTCCAAAAGAGTCTGCATTTTTAACCATGTGGTTCTATAGGATATCTGCCAAACTGGAGATTGTAGGATGAATTTACTTTTAAGCAGTATGTTAGTTACTTTTTCCAAATAATAGGCTAAAAATGTTTTTAGGTAAAATAACTTCAATTAAAGCAAAGGGTCTGTCATGAATTGAATTGTGTCCCCCAAAAATACGTGTATCAATTTGCCTAGTCCATGTTTCCCAGTATTGTGTGATTGTCCACTATTTTGTCATCTGATGTGAGTTTCCTATGTGTTTTAAATTCGACCTCTATGAGGTTAACGAGGCAGAATTAGTGGCAGTTATGTTAATGAGGCAGGACTCAATCTACAAGTTAGATTTTATCTTAAGTCAGTCTCTTTTGAGATATAAAAGAGAAACGCTAGCAGAGAGACAGGGAGCCCTCATACCACCAAGAAACAAGAGCCAGGATAATAACTCATCCTTTGGACCCACGGTCCTTGAGCTGAGAAACTCCTCTACCAGGGGAAGATTGATGGCAAGGACCTTCCTCCAGAGCCAACAGAAAGAGAAAGTCTTACCCTGGAGCTAGCACCTGAATTTGGACTTCTAGCTTCCTAGACTGTAAGAGAATAAATTTCTCTTTGTTAAAGCCATCCACTCGTGGTGTTTCTGTTATAGCAGCACTAGATAACCAAGACAGGGTCCAGTTACTTATCAGAAAAAAAATATATAATAAATACACTTCAGAAAGTCTGAAAGATGTTCAAAAAGTCTGGGAAACACCTGGAAAATAGAGTATGAATTATATATTTTTTAAGTTGAAAATTGGACCCATTGCTCTAAATTTAGAGATACTTTACCTGAAAACATATTGAGGCTATTCTTTGGAAATGTAGCTAACATATTGTTTAAAAGTTTGTCCTTTTATTTCTGACTTATGGACACCTTGCATTTTGTGTAGTCTCAGACTCCACTCTTTGAGACACGTGTTTATTTCCAGCCACATTAGATGCTCTGGTGGAGCCTTGGGAGTGAGATTACCCCACACCTAGGGCCATTGTGACGGTGGGTGGGGGAGACCTCCATGGAGACACTCTGGACTGAGAAGAAATGTTGTTCACTGGGTGAACACCTACTATGTGTCAGGCACATAGAACTGAGAGGCTCTCAATTACCCTTTCTGTAGGAGGAGGTTTAATTCCTATTCTATCCAGAATTTCATTTCTCGTAAGTTGGTGACTAGGAATTTTCTTTGACCAACGGAGGTTCTACACTGCTCTCCTTAATGCCTAACCCTAATTGCTTTGCCCATTTCTTTCCACTGGCAAGCCTAGCCTTCCTCATACATATGTGTGACCTTCCCTTCTATGCAAGTATCCAGGCTGGATGCCTGGTTGATGATAAAGGTGTTCCACTGAGGAAGAGTAGGAGAAAGGAAGAGGGAGAAGGTATATCTGTTGATGATGATGTTAGCTGTCCTCAAGTTGGTCCCCGATTCCTGGCAACCCCACGCACAATGGAACCAAACACTGTCAGGTCCTGCGCCATCCCCATAATTGAACTACTGTGATCCATAGGGTTTTCATTGGCTGATTTTTGGAAGTAGGTTGCCAGGCCTTCTTCCTAGTCCATTTTAGTCTGGAAGCTCCACTGAGACCTATTCAGCAACACGTTGACAGGTGGGTGGTGGCTGCATATAAGGTGCATTGGCCAGGATTTGAAACCAGGGCTCCCACATGGAAGGCAAGAATTCTCCCACTGAACCACCACTGCCCCCATAAGGCATATCTAGGTGATGTTAAAAAAGTTTTAAGGCTTTTTGGCTTTCCTAACTGAGATTTTCCATGTAGGGCTCTGTTGTTTTAAGCCGACAACTAATCAACAAATTGGCAAACTCCCCCAGCCCGAATATGGAGAAGAGGTTAAAGGAAAGTAAAAAGCTCGTCTAATAACCCCTAAACGGTGGCAGAGCTGGAATTCCAGCCCAGGCCACGCTTCCCACCAGCTTCTCTTCTTGTATTCCACCATGCTCCTTCCAAGAAAAGAGTGTAACTAGTGTTAGAGAATAATAGATTTCAAACCAACCAGTTATTAAAATTGTGTCTCTGGAATGAGACTTTAATAGAGTAGCTATAATCTTTATTATTTTAATAACAAACCAATCTATAGTTTATTTCACACCTACTATGTGTCAGGCAGAGCCCTGATGACTCAATGGTTAAGCACTTGGCTGCTAACCAAAAGGTCAGTGGTTCAGACTCACCAGCCACTCTGCAAGAGAGAGGACCTGGTGATCTGCTGGCATAAAGATCATAGTCAACAAAACCCGATGGGGCATTTCTACTCTGTTACATGGGGTCACTAAAGTTGAAATTGACTCAATGGCACACAAGAACATGTGTCAGGCACTGTGCAGGTCACCCATGTGCATAATCTCATTTGATCCTTAAAACTAACCTGCAAGGTAGACAGGTTTAATTGCTTGAAAACTGTTACGGTCTGGAAATTTCTTAATAAATTAATTTGTTCTTAAGCTCACTGTAAATACCTAATTGTTTAAATCTTATTTATTCTTGTATAGATAATACATGCACAAAATTTAAATGGTATCAAAGGGTGTAACAGTAAAAGTGAATCTCCCCTTCTCTCCTATCCCTCGGGCACACTATGTCCCTCCATACAGGCATCCATCATTGTCATCAATTTCTTCTGCAGCCTTCTAGAAGTGTCCTATAATTGACAACACGTGTGTATATTCTTTTTTTCCTCTTGCATGATAGTACATATTATAGAACAGAGTGTTCTACATCTAGCCTTTTTCACTTCACTAAATTTTGGCGGGGAGATCTTTCCGCATTAGTCTAGAACTGCCTCTCTCTTATTTGTTAATCACTGCATAATGTTTTATTTTATGGATGAACTATAACTTATTTAACTTGCCCCCTTTGGGCAGACATTTAATTTATATCTAATATTTTGCTATAATAAAAAAATACTCCAACAGATATCCTTGTGTGTATGCAGGTATTTATTACTTGTGTGTATATATAGTTAAATTTCACATACATGTGGGAGGAGCCCTGGTGGCACAGTGGTTAAGCGTTGGGCTGCTGACCAAAGGGTCGGCAGTTTGAATCCACCAGGCACTCCCTGGAAACCCTATGGGGCGGTTCTATCTTGTCCTATAGCGTTGCTATGAGTTGGAATCGATTCGATGGCAGCGGGTTTAATTTTGTTGTTGTTACTGTTGTTATATAATTAAATTTCACATACATATGGATCGAGTTCATTTCTTTTAAACTAAATAAAAAGATGGTTTGAATGTTAATTTAATTATCATTTAGCCAAGAAACAAACTTCTCTTTTCCTGGGGCAATCTCCATTCCCAATTTGCAGGTGGAATGAGCCACCTGAAAATGGGCCAGTTTTTGCACACAGGTTCATATACACAACAATGAATAGCTCACTATCTCAAATCTTGCTAGACTGGTAGGAGGCATGACTAAAAATGAGATAGGTTAAATCAGGTGGAGGAGATTTTAGAAGCAGAGATCAAGAGCCTCAGAATTTTAGAGCTTGAAGGGATCTTAGCCATCAGGTAGTCCTAGATGAGGTCCTAGAAGACAAACTTACTTGTCCTACTTCACAGAACTAATCACTGGTCTACTGATTGATGGACAGATTTTAGGCAGTGATTGGAACTGCCCAATACAGTGACCACAAGCACTGAGAATGTGGGTAGTGAAAACTGAGATGTATTACAAGTGTAAAATACACACTGGACCGCGAAGATTTAATATGAAAAGAAAAAAAGAATGTAACACTTTACATTACTAATTTTTTATATCAATTGCATGTTGAGATGATAATATTTTGGATATACTGGGTTCAATGAAATGTATTATTAAAATTAAATTCACCTATTTCTTTTTATTTTTTTAAAATGTGACTACAAAACCATTTAAAATTACACATGTGGCACACATATTTCTGTTGACCGAGTCGAACTGGAATATACAGGAAGAGGAACCCACTCACTTGAAGACTCAAAGGGAAGACTTAGATAAAAAAAGAGAAGGCAAAAGTGCATGAGATACAGTTAAAGATAGAGCAAACTCCCAAGAGAGATCAGAGGATGAACGAATATTCTCTGTTTAACATTTAGCTCATGTTCAGAATGGGAAAATTTATATTGAGACCATCACATTTTATATTCTTTTCAGTACGTTCCCCGTTTGAGAATGAATGTGGCATGGCTTTATTTCATTGATCGAAGCTGCTGGTGATTGGTTCATTACACAATCCTTTTGAGTTAATGTTTGCCTTAGTTATCTAGTGCTGCTATAACAGAAATACCACAAATGGATGGCTTTAACAAAGAGAAATTTATTCTCTTACAGTCTAGGAGGCTAGACGTCCAAATTCAGGGTGCCCGCTCCAGGGGAAGGCCTTCTCTCTCTGTTGGCTCTGGGGGAAGGTCCTTGTCATCAGTCTTCCCCTGGTTGAAGAGCTTCTCAGCACTGTTCTCCTGGCTCTTATGAGGTCCCCATGTCTCTCTGCTTGCTTCTCTCTTCTATATCTCAGAAAAGGTTGGTTTACGACACAATCTAATCTTGGGGATTGAGTCCTGCCTCATTAACATAATTGCCGATAATCCCACCTCATTAACATCATAAAAACCCATTGTCATCGAGTAGATTCCGACTCTTAATGACCCTATAGAGGTAGGATTTACAACACATAGGAAAATCACATCAGATGACAAAATGGTGGACAATCACACAATACTGGGGAATCATGGACTAGCCAAGTTGACACACATTTTAGGGAGACACAATTCAATCCATGACAATGTTTATCTGACTAATTACTCCTGAAAGGGGAAACAAAGTAGAACATGCTAAAGAAACTGAGAGGTCTTGGTGCCCTCATCAATCAGCCTGAGTCTCTAGACGCTTCTGAAAAAAGTATAGATGGGTTCTCGGCATAAATTAAAAAATAAACAAGCCTAATGTAATGGATTCATAGAGTAGCTATGAGTCAGAATTGACCTGACAGCAATGGGTTTGGTTTTTTGTGTGTTTTTTTTTAAATTGTAATAGAAGAGCCTTGGTGGCGAAGTGGTTGAACTGTTCCACTGCTAACCAAAAGGTCAATGGTTCAAATCCACTAGCTGCTCCTTGGAAACCCTATGGGACAGTTCTACTCTGTTCCATAGGGTCACTATGGGTCAGAATCAACTCAACAACAATGGGTTTGTTTTGGTTTATTGTAATGGAAATGATTTTGTTACACAACTGCAGAGCAAACAAGTCACATTACTTGTCTGTGTAACCAAACTGTTCCAGATCTGCTCGGCGCGGCCAGAGACACGAACTGGGTGAAAGCAAAAGAAGCAGCTTTATTTGGTTGGCAAAGCAAAGGAGCACACCGGGACTTGCGTCGCCAAGATGGCTCCCAGAACAATCAATAGCCCAAGAGGTTTATATGGGTGAAGTAAATCCGGTCTGGGGTCTTCAGGAACGCCTCAAGGTGGGGCCAGCTTGTTGATTGGTCTGGCCCGAAAAGGCATTCCAGGGGCAGTCTGGCCTGTCTGCAGTTGCTCAGTTGAAAAAGGGGAGTCTTTCAAACCAGATCTTAGGCAGAATCCTCGCTTCTGAAAGCCTTCTCCCAATCTTGGGCCACGAAAGTTTGGTTCCGTCTGGTGAGAGAAGAGTTCCGGGGTCACCCAGAGGATGGGGTTGATGGTTCTGTGCATGTCAGGCAGGCCAGATCTAGTTCTTGCCAGTTTCAGCTGGTCCTGCGACCCCAGCCTCTTGTTTCCACAGCTTGGCCAGAAACGTGAAGCATACCTAAATAAGGAGAGAGCTCACAAACAGGGAGTTAGTTCCTATATCACAGAAGACGGCAGGCACAGCCCTTTGCCTATTCAAAATGGCGAGCAGCCTGCCAGTCTCGTGTATGTGTTTTTATAATAGCTATAGTGAGATGTAACTCACACATCATACAATCCATCCCTTTTTAAAGTATGCAAGTCTATGATTTTTAGTACTTTCACAGAGTTGTGCAACCAACATCATTGTCATTACCCTAGAAGGAAACTTCTTACCCATTAGCATTCGTTCCCCATTTCCTCCAACCTCCCAGTCCTAGGAAACCAGTTATCTACTTTCTGCGTGCTTAAATTGGCCTATTCTGGATATTGCAGATAAATTTCAAAATGCGATGTGTGGTCTTCTGTAACTGGCTTCTTTTACTTGACATAATATTTTCAAGGTTTGTCTATACACTTCATTTTCTTTTATTGTCAATATTCCATTGTATGGTGGTACCACATTTCGTCAGTTGACGGGCGTTTGGGTGGTTTTCACCCGCTGGCTATCATGAATAATGCTACTATGAACATTCATGTACTTTTTTTTTTTGGTGAACGTATGTTTTTGTTCCTCTTGAGAATACATCTAGGAATAAAATTGCTGAGTCATATGGTAATCCTCTGTTTAACCCTCTGAGGAACTTCCGTGCTGTTTTCTAAAGCAGTAGTATCATTTTACATCCCCAGCAGCAGTGTATGAGTGTCACTATTTCTCCACACTCGCTCCAACACTTGTCATTATCTGTATTTTTTATTACAGCCATCCTAGTGGGTGTGAAGTGGTATCTCATTGTGATTTTGATTTGTATTTCCCTGATGGCTATACTTTGTGTTTTTATAACATCTTTTATCTAGGTCTGAAAATACCCTCACCAGGATGGGCATTCAATATCAGTATTGAAGCTTCCTTCCCTCTGCCATTAGATCATGCATGAATTCTAGGCAAAAATGGGGGAGAGGCCTATTGCTCAGTTAGTATTGGTCACACTGTTACCACTGCTCCTTGTGCTTCATGGTGCTACTGCCAATAGCTCCTCTTCCACTACCAGCCAGCTATTCTGCTTGCACACACAAGGCACCTACTGTGGGTACTGTCTACCAGCACCTCTCACCCCATCCCCAC
>NW_004443940.1:14778294-14780727 GCF_000243295.1 Trichechus manatus latirostris
CAGGGCCTGCCTCTTGCAGAGCCTTACACTCCTCAGTCACAATCCCGGGGAGTTTAAAATTACTTCATTGAGCTTCTAGAACTATTTCTTTCCATGAAAGCCTGGCCCATTGCCCCTGTGAGCCTGTTGTTGCTGTTGGGTGCCATTGAGTCGATTCCAACTCATAGTGACCCCATGCGACAGGGTAGGACTGCCCCCATAGGTTTCTGAGGCTGCAATCTTTATGGGAACAGATCGCCAGGTCTTTCTCCCGTGGAGTGGCTGGGTGGATTTGAACTGCCCATCTTTTGGTTAGCAGCCAAGCCCTGGTGGTACAGTGGTTAAGAGCTTGGCTGCTAACCAAAAGGTCAGCAGTTCTAATCTACCAGCCACTCCTTAGAAACCTATGGGGCAGTTCTCTGTCTTATAGGGTTACTACGAGTCGGAATCGACTTAACAGTAATGGGTTTTGGATACTTGATTTATAGTGTTGAAAAACACATTCCACCTAATTTATGCAGGATATTAACTTTGGTAGAGATTAATTTTGAATCTATAGCCCTTTCCTAAAGTATATGATTTCTATCCATAATCTTGGCTTGCAGAGGAAGACAGTAGAGAATTAAAAAAAAAAAAAAAAATTCCAAAGGGAAATTCTTAAAATGAGGATACTAAGATGTTTTTAAAATTAGGATAGCTTTGGAGTTCATTAACAGAGTCAGACATGGTGGTAGAATTTATAATTAATCTAAAGGTCCTTTCAATTGAGTTTGGACATGCAGTAGCGAGTTTTATATGAAAATACATAAAACAGAAGAAAACAAACAAAAAACTGGATCTTGGCACATAATGATTGATAAACGATTAAGAACTCTGAAATAATTAACCAGTATTGTTGTTATTGTTAGGTACCATTGAGTTGATTTCAACTCATGGCGACCCCATGTGACAGAGTAGAACTGCCCCATAGGTTTTTCTGGGCTGTAATCTTTACGGGAGCAGATCACCAGGTCTTTCTTCCACAGAGCCTCTGGATGGGCTCCAACTGCCAACCTTTTGGTTAGCAGCCGAGGGTTTAACCATTGTGCCACCTGGGCATCTTACGTTATCTATGTCACATCTTTGTAGACCACCAGGCAAATGTGTGTGTGTTTGTGTAGAAGACAGAGAGAATAATATTAGAGAAAAGCAGAGAGTATATTATTAGAGAGAGCAAGAGAGCTCTAGAGTGTACACAAATACCATTAAGTATCATTTCATGGAAGACAGAGAGAGTCCAGGTCGTGCAAATGGTCTGTGGTCCAAGTTTTAAAGCGGACAGAGTAAAGAGTTTAAAAGGGATTAAAATAGAGCCCTGGATCCTGCTGTTGTGGGTCTTTCCCCCCAAGAGTGGGCAGAGCCCTGGCTTATCCTTTCTAGGTGTTGTCCTCAGCACCACGCTAGGAACAAAGCAGGAAACTGGGTCAACGTTTCCTGGCTGTCTGGATTCCTTGACACCTACTGGTGTGACATTCTAGTTAAAGAATTGGAAAAAATCAGCCCCCTGAGTGTAGAAACATTCATTTTATTTACTTATTATTTTACCCTGCATACTTGTGAAAAGGATTTGTGGTGAAATTTGTAATGAAAGGGACGCATGCAATAAAGCCAGAGGTGGAAATACAAAAGGCGATAACTATTGTATGTGTGCAAGTGGTGTGTGTGTGTGCAAGTGGTGTGTGTGTGCAAGTGGTGTGTGTGTGTGCAAGCATGTGCCTGTGTGTATATATTGGGAGAAAGAAAGGCTGGAAAGGAGAGGAAGATAGCCATGTCAGAAAAATCAAAGGGAAGCATAAAATAGAGCTTTCAGCCTCTTAACAGTCAAGAGAAAAAACGAACAATAGATCCCATGCCTAACACAAGAAAGTATAGCCGTTTGCCAAGAGAAGCTGTTTATTTTTGTTTCTGAACTACAAAAAGAAAAAAGGTCTTTGTTAAAAGAAAATCAAATAACATATTAGATGATATATTTTTTTCTTTTATTCTCTTAGACCCCCAAACACTCCTTACTGCCTTGCACCTGGCCCGTTTCACAAACTGACATAACCTGACTGGCCCCTGTTGACACTTGCATTTGTGACTCCTGCTACTGAGGGGACTGCCCAGAGCTTGTCACACCTGCCTCTTCCTGCTTAAGCCTCAGGCCAGGCAGAATGCCACCAGGTGGGTACAGGAGGAGACAAAGCGAATGGTCCCCTACCCTTTCCATGGCAGATGGCATTGTTTCTTCATAGGTATTATGGCTTTTCTTTCAAGCCCTGGCTCCATGCTCACCTCAGCAGCCAGCCAATGCCTAGAGCTCCAGGCCCTCTCTGGTGACCTGGTGTGGGTTGCCAAAAGAGGGTGCTGGCGGGGGGTGGAGAGGTGCAAAAAATGTCTCCCTCATAGATGGAGTCTTGTCTGTTAGTTTTTACC